>NC_090741.1:120365061-120390061 GCF_036898095.1 Palaemon carinicauda
ATGGAAATAAAACAGTTTTTTTAGAATTTTTGAAAATGTCGATGTAAAAGAATATAATTCTTGACATGACAGCATGCATTGACAAAGTATGATTTATTGTCGAATATCTACTTAATGAAATAGGACCAAAAAACTAAGAATATGGAAAATAACTAAGGATAGATCCCATGCAGGGTCAAGTTTTTTTTTTTTTTTTTTTTTTTTAAATCCATGTTTAGAGCAGAATGTATTTGTATTTGCTGGTGCGTGTCACATGCTTAAGTTAATAGGATAATTTTCTGGAGCATGGGTATTGCTCAGGTAGAGGAAATTTTATTTCATCTACTTCTATACAACAAATGTTGGATCAAACAACCACTGAATACACTTTATGAGTAAATCTGACTCCAAATCACCTTATTGTGTCAGGAACTCAAAAGCACCATATATAGTGTGCAGCCCAGTTATTGTCCAAAACATGTAATGCTGTAAAGTTTCCGGGAGAAAGGGTTCAATATCATCTCAGAACTGATTTGTGATGGCTGATTTCATAGATTTAGCAAATTACTGGTTTTATTTGATGAATTCCAGTGAAATAAATACATGAAGATCTAAATTCAAGAAATACCTATAGGATGGATGTAGACTCGTATCAGAAAGAAATTTTGTGTAGTATGGTACACATAATGAGAACTCTGAGTAGCTAATTAAGCTTCCAGAAAGTTATTATTCCTTTTAAGAAATTTTTGAATGAAGTGTTTGATATATAGAGCTGTTTATATAGCCTAAAATATTTAATGACCTAAATGATCAAACAAGATGGCCTAAAACTTTTTTTTCTTTTCTATTAATTAGGCAGATGCATGGTCCTAATGAAGTATTCCAATACTTTAAGTTTCATGTATCGACTCATGTCATCTTTATTGGGGAAGGAAACAGAACTCTTCAGTTGCAAAGCTCGCTCATTCTCAGAAAAGTACGATTTTCTCTGCATATATGGTTTAACGTTAATGAGTGATAAGGTGCCTTCGAATAATGATGAATATTAACGCGAGTTAGCATTAAAACTTTGCATAACTAGAATTTTGTTCGAAAATATTGACATTATAACTAGACTTTGTGAATAAGGGAAATATGCATGTTCCATAAAAAAATCATGGAATAATCAAAATTAATGAGGAAAGTTATTAAAACCCTCCTTGGTGACACGATTACAGAAGAAAGGGATTTAGTAAAAAAGCTGGAATTTGAGTTGCAGATGAAGCTAAGAAACGTTCCTACAGCTTTTTTTTTTTTTTTTTTTTTTTTTTTTTTGCATAGATAAGCGTTCTCTTCAAAATACGGTACCTGCATAGGACTATGAGAATTGATAAATATAATGCTTTTAAGAAAAAAGAAGAAAAATAGAATCGTCGGATAAGATACAAAAAAAAGTGTGATATATCTGTTGGTTATATAAAGTACTGTATAACTATAGTGTTACTGGCGTATCCAATGACATTTCTTATGGAATATTCCTTAAAATAAATCATGTATTCTGGAAACTCCAGAAAAAAAGTCTATTAAAAGCCTTATATTCTATCAACTTGTAGAAAAACTCCAAAATCCTTATAAGAGAGATTACGTTACAAGTGGCGAAGTGAAAAATAAAATACATAGATAGGAAAAATACAAATTACTTTATATTATTGAATTCTGGATTTTTCATTACTCTATACAGTTTTTTATCTTTTAACTTGTATGTATTAAATTTTCATACTCTGGTCCCTTAACATTGTTTTCTTAGCAGGTGGCTGGTGACAAATCCCTACACCCAGTAGGGTTTTTATGGATCACAACTTGGAAAAAAAAAAAAAAAAAAAAAAACACACACACACACACTGAGAATCCTGTCAACGACATGGATCTGTAGAGGAATTTGGAATTGCTAAGCTTGACATCGTTGTCAGTGTTGACTATTTTATTACCACATACAGTTATACAATTTCTAGGTTTGTTAACTAAATATTGAACTGGTGCTAGGGGGGGGGGAGCAAACAATGACAGGAAAAGAAGAAAGTGATTTAGCTGTGTTTTGTACATCTTTTATTCGTGTTTACATCTACTACACGATGAAAGTTGAACTCCCTGACCCTGCTCTTGAAGGTAAACCTCGTGATAAGAAGTGTCAAAACCTCCTTGGAAACTGGCCTTAGTTGGACTTCTAACACAAGCGATGGCGCGTAGATCTTAAGGACGTTGTGTGAAGATTTCAAGGTTGTGATTAGATGATGAGATAATTTTTCGTACAAAATCTGCATCACAAATCAAATAGGACTTTATTTTGAAAAAAGAACGTTTGTATGTTATATCAAGCTTCCGAATACCTAAAACACTTCTTCGTTGGTAAAAATCACCCTGTGCAAATCGGAAACTCTTATTTATTATATGAACCTTTGAACAGAGGGGTACCCCAGGGGAGTGTACTTGGCCCAATCTTACTCTGCATCTATACTATTGGTCTATAGTAAATACTACAAAGGCATTGTGTGAAGTTCAAACTATTTGCTGATGATATACATTTTTACTTCACTGTACATGATATAGATGACACTACTGAAACTCTAAAACCGAATCCTTGATAGTGTTAGAGAATGGATGAAAATTAAACAACTAAAATGAAATCAGAACAGAATTGAGTTCATGGTGGTTGGTAAGAGAATCAGCGTGAGAAGCTTGGGTGATATTCAAATGAACATAGAGAATGACTCAGTGCCGATATCTAGTAAAGTTTGTGATCTAGGTGTATTTCTTGACTGTACCTTGTCTCTCATTGTCAAAATAAATAATGTAGTTAAAACTGCTGGTTATCATCTAAAATACTGCTTTTATAAAAAAAAAATACCTGGATAAAAATTCTGTAAAAAAACTTGTGATAAACTGTGTTATTACCAGGATTGACTACTGCAACTCAGTCTATTACAATTTACCAAAAGTACAACTTGAAAAAATTACTAAACATAATAAACAGAGTAGCAAGACTGATAAAGGGTGTCCCACCCAGAGAAAGGATCACACCTATGCTAATTGATCTAAACTGGCTGCCGGTTAAAGCGAAAATTGAATTTAAAATATATACAATAACCCACCAAGTTGTCAAAATCGGTCATCCAAAATACTTAAGAAAATTGCTACATATTGCGCAGCCCACAAATCGTGTCGACACAAGAATAGTTACGGATGGTTTCAAACTATTAGGACCTGGATATATGTCTACTGTAGGCTCCAGAACCTTTAAAGCTCCCTTGAGACATCCGAATGATTGAAAACATTATGTCTTTCAAGAGGAAACTGAAGACTTTCTTATTCCATGAGTCGTATGCCAGTGACGATTCAACAGTAAATGACCAATATGTGATATAAAACTTTGAATACTGGGAAGAAACAAGATATAACGACAGTGGAGGTCCTGTAGAGAGTGGGGTTCCCCTGTTGTTTGGGACCGGAAAAGCAGCCATCAAAGTAAAGTAAGTATGTTTTTGTGTATGACTTTGCAATCAAGAGGAGGGGCCTACAAAAAAAAAATAGTTGGTCTCGCCTTTCATCCATTCTCATGAGTATAGAATAACCTTGACATACTGTGCAGCACTGACGATTGTAAGCCTTTTCTTCAATATATTGCGTAATGTTTTCTCTCTGATGTAAAGGTGAGGATCGAATGCTAGCTGCTATGTACCGTCGGCTGCTATGTACCGGCTCCTACGTACTTGTTTGGCTTATATGTACCAATGTTGGGCTGCTATATACTGGCTCTTATGTACCACTACTTTGGCTTGTATGCACCAAACAAGGCTACTATGTACCAGATACCAAGTAAGGAAATAAGAACACACAAGGAGATAAAACACAAAACCATAAACATTGCATATTGTTAATACAATGTTTGTTGTCATATTTCATCCAAACAACACAACCATCAACAAAAATCCATACAATAATAATAAACATATTAAAAGTGCATACAATAATTGAAAGTTGTCCAGCAATAGAATTCAGCATGCTACATTGTTGATACATTGTATTTCATCTACATGATCCATCTGATTGGCACAGTGGTTTAGAAAGTCTGATGTTGATATGAATTTTTTCTCATATATCATTCAGAGGTCATCAAGGGCAATTTGCTTTTCGACAGCATGCTTCCATTGGTATCTGTGCATTTTCTTTTGTTTAACTAGTTTTACAATGATGGGAATTCTACTGGCTTCATCATGGAGAATACTAATTAAGAAGTACATGTTAATTGAATTGGTTTTTGCTACTCTGTTAATCGCATGGTGCCACCCTTCTACATCGTTGTTAGTCTGAACAGGGCGTTTGTAACAGCTCCAAGAATGTGGAGGATGCATCTCATTCCTAATCCATATTTTATCATAAGTAATGAGATCTTTTAATCGTTGATTAGGAAGTGGATGGCTAGTGATATGGCGAAAAGCTGGCTCTATATGCGATGGAGGGTTGCCAGTCACTACGGCCCTCAACCAGTATGGCCCCAGTCACTTCGGCCTCTGACCCTAGTCACTTCGGGCAACTTGGATCAACCACCCTAGTCACTTCGGCCGTCATTAGAAAGAGTATTTTTTAATGAAAATTGTTATTCATTGGTGACCTTGCATTAATACAAAATAAAAGAATATATATATATATATATATATATATATATATATATATATATATATATATATATATATATATATATATATATATATATATATAGTTTGGCAGCGCCATTAACTGCTGAATGAATTGTCTTACAGCGAGTTGATTAATATAGGCATTTTGTAGACCTAGTGTTTTTACTCTTCGGTACACTGTTTGGGCCCAGTGAAACCAGCAGCCATGAATGAAAGCCTCGGGAAGGCACACTCGCACTGCCGACCATAGTGCTTTCTTAAAATCCACAACCTCACAAACTGATGTTGGTGTTAGCTCAGTGATTTTTCTTAGGGCAGCTACGTAGTCCTTGTTCTTTCTTCTTGACATTAGGACAAAGCACAATGGAACCTGTTTCAAAATTTCATCCTTCTTTATAAAACTGTGGACACTTAAAAGTTGAACAAAAGGTGTACGAACAAGTTTAAAAGGTACTTATGTGTTAATAATATTTGAGGTACATGGCAGCCATGCATGGTATATAGTAGCTAGATACATAGCAGCCATGCATGGTACATAGCAGCCAGGGATGGTACATAAAAGCCGGTGGTACATAACAGCCAACGGTACATAGACGCCTGTTCCCGTGAGGATCTAGAGACAAGTCAGATGTGTAACATTATTTAACAATCACTTTGATCCTAACTGCCAAGGTCGGCTGCTGTTAACATTAGTGTCTGGATAGCTAATGTAGTAGTGGTGTCGCTGGGTGAGATCACAATGAACGTCTTCATATATATTGTTATAGAGGAAGAGAGAAAAAAGCAACGAAAATTTTCCATTTTAAATGAGACATCACTGGACCGCCCAGGCAACAGCAACGCACACACTGTTGTGTTCATTAACATATTATAATGTGTAACCTTCTGTAGCTTGGGTTTTGGTATTTTGTCGTCCCTTTTGATTGTATCATTGAAGGAGTCTCTGAAGCAGCTGTGATGAAATATCACTTAGGAAATGATGGCTCAGAAGAAAACTTTCAGTAACTAGGATACCTGTCAAATTACTTTTTTTAATTTATTCCAAATATATAAACTGCTAAATTTTTTCCTTATTTGTATTCATATATGTAGGTAGAATATTTAGAGGATTGATTCCTTGGAGACTCTGTATGGAGATATCTATGTCTCTCCTTCAGGTTTTGATCCGTATTGTCTTATCATTGTATATTTGTTCATTTTTTCTCTCATTGAAAAATTATAAATTATTTTTTTAATAGTTTTTATTTTAATACACTTTTTTCAGAGGGTATTTTACATTCCAGCTTATAAAAGTATTGTTTTTTTTTTTCCTAATCTTCTCTACAGCTTACTTAAGCTTGAAAAAATCTTGCCTAAAGAGGATAGAGCTATTTATTATAGATTGCTGATTTTCCCCAGCATTAAATCAACAGTCATAAAACCTGTTTATTCAGTAATCTCATGGCAAGAAAAGATAATGGAAACTTCACCAGTTCTAGCTGGGTCCCCTGGCCCAATATAAGATCAAGGGATGGTGCCCTGTGTCCAGTTTATTCATGATAGTTTACTTTTTACCCAGATCTCTGGGCATTCTACAGTATTTAATTTTGTAGTGAAAATCTTTGGTGTGGTAGGCATTCGGACACTAGTCGGTCTGGGCGCTACACTGTGCTACAGCCCATAACCTACTACATAATTTTTGTTGCCCAGACCCGGGAAACACCTACATTTAGATATGGCCTTGTCTTCGACCAAGGGCCAAAAGGCCTTAGTCTGTATGTCGAGGGCCTCATCTCGACTGTTAATGACCTGGAGACTCAAGTGAGGTCCCTAATACTACAGGTGGCGGTGCTGAAGAACACGAAGCCGTCCCCAACATGCCAGGTTGCCACTGGGGTTACAACCATAGTGACCACCAATGTTCCCTGTATGTCCCGGGCTTGGCCAAATGTCAATGGTCTGGCAATTCTTGTTACTGGAGAGGGGCCAATGATTGGAGGTCTCAGGCCCCCCTCGAGGTTTCTCACTGGTACTCCCACCTGTAGCAAGTTTCTGGGAATCTTCTGTTTTGAATAAAAATCTTGTCTTCTCCCCTATTCCAGCAACCAACCCTCTTAGTCGGCTAGGGATTTCAGCAAATGAACTAGGGGAGCAGATCTTGGGTGACCAAGTGATGTCCGGCAGACCGGAAAAGGTTCCAGCATACGGCTGAGGCAGTTCATGCCAAGACAGGGGCTATCCCGAAACGTAAATGCCTGGCCAAGCACAGGACACAACCAGCCATATCCAAAAGGAATTTAACAAGGGAGTCAACCAGTGAAGATTCTTGCAGTGAGACATCTGGTGACAGTTCCGGCTCCTGTTCCAGTGTCATGTCAGCTCAGTCGAAACTGTCTCCACTGACCATGTCCAGAACCTCCAGTCAGAACGCCGTCTGTCTGACCTGCTCCAGACCCTTGACTCCAGGAAGAGTCCCAAGCCTGGGATCTTCCTGCTAGAAACTGGTCAGAGTTTTGCTCGACTCCTGAGGGATTTTGAGACCTACTGTGCCAAGGGATATACCGCTCGGAGCTCTGGCTAGTGGACCAATGAGCTGGGAAGGTTCCTAAAGGTAGAAATCAAGGAGGCAATAAGGGGTTCTGAAATCTCCTAACCCAAAATGAAGGAACGCCACCTCGATTGGTGCCGAGAAGCCCAAGACAGGCATGATGCAGGGAAGAAAGCACGTTTCAACACTGCCACCTGTGGGGAGGGTGAACTGTTGAAGATCTACGCTTTGAGGTTGATTTCCTTCTACAGGTCTGCATATCTTCGGCGTAGCTTGGACCACAGAGAGCTCAGATAAAAGCTCCTAAAAAAAGTTCTAAGCAATGCTGCAAGTTGGCTGGAGCAGTCTTGGGCCACTATCAATGTCTGCATTGGTCGTCAGGCCATATGGCAGGATTTCCTGCACCTGTTGAGTGTTCTCAATGAGGCATCCCGTCAGCGAAGCCAGAAGGCAGAGGACTTTACCATTAGTCATGTGGGACAGTCATGGAATGGCTTGTATGCTGAGAGAGTTTCCATGGCTGCCCCCAACTATTCCGCTGTACCTGACCAAGTGTATCCATGCACTCCTCCTCGACCGGTTCCCAAGCCTGCACCTGTGGAGGTGCGCATGCCACCATCATGCACCCCTGATAGGTCTCCTCAGTTCAAGTGGAGGTACTGTGCCGGGTGCAAGAAACCAGGGCACCATGTGGACAAGTGTCGCAGATGCCTCAACCTGTGCCTATGCTGTGTCTCGGCCAACCACCATGTCGCTCAGTGTGGGCAACAGTCGCTCCGATGCACCGAAAACCTGTCCAGAAGACAGCTATTGCCCGCAGCCCTAGGAGGGAAACAAACTCCCTCCAGAATCCTTCAAGGTGGTGAGCTGTTCCAGTAAACGTTATTACAACCCCGGATGTCCTACTCTGGTTCAACCAGTAGCAGGGAGAGCCAAAGTGAGAATGAGTCCAGTGCTTGTTCCCTGACCGTTGAGAAGAGGAAGAGGAAGACCAAGCAATCAAAGACTTTTGGTGTAGAAGATGGGGCTACATAGAAGAAAAGTATGAATGATAGAAAGCTTGCTCCTAGTATTCCGTTGGCAGCCTCAGAAATCTCGATAGCCAAGGTTACCTCTCAACCTGGAGAGGTCATTGAGCATTCAATGACTTTCAGGATTGGCCAGTGATTACCAGTCAATGACACTGTCCACATCTTCTCCAACTGTCTCGTCCAGGGAGGAAGCTGGAACTAAGGGTGCATTGTAGACCCATCGTAGGGTTAACCTGACGCAATTGGCTCCTGTACCGCTCATGGTTGTCGCAATGACCATGTCTGAGTTTACATCAATAGCGTTGGATGCTCTCATTGACTCCAGAGCTGAGGTCGACCTACTGTCATCGAGTGTATTGCAGGTTTACCAGCTGCCAATGGTAACCGTCACCATTGGGCTGAAGGTTTTAGGCTAAACAGGAAATAAGACATTGGGTACTTTACTGTTAACCCCTGTACTGCATGGAAGGACATTCACCACGAGTTTGTTCTATGTAATGCCTTCAGGGACTATAGCTGAACGCGTAGTGCTTGGTTACCAGTTCTTGAGAGCGAATGGGGTAATAATTGATGGTTCCTGGATTGGGCTGTGTGTTGACAATACTTCCCTATAGTCGTTTGGGGGTATTATGTCCCAATACTTGAAGCCTGTTGTCAGCAAGTACTCCACACACTTTGAAGTCCATGCGGCCTATTCAATCAGGATTGCCAGTATTGAGCCCATACCTGTTCCTGTTACTTTAGACTTTCCTAAATGGCTTGACACCTCGTTTAGGTGCACTGCTTGTCAATACAACTGTTGGCCGGAGATGTATTATGATGGCGACATCATAATCCCCGTTCTGTCAAAAAAAGCTAGAGCAATCACTGGAATCCTAGAACTGAAAGATGGAAAAAAATCAGTTTTAATCAAGGGTCCATCTGAAGGAACTGACAAGATCTAAAACGGTGATCTGTTGTGGAAGGTGCTCACTATGGCAATGGTGGATGCTTCTCTATCCTTCTTGATGGCACAGGAAGAGATAGACAATCAGACTATCTCCGATGAAGTGGACTCCTTTCAGAAGGACCAGTTTTGTCAAATGATTCAACATTATGTTCCAGTCATTAGTACTAGTGACAATAATGTGGAAGGGTGCTCAAGCACAACAATACGCATCCACCTGTAAGATGAAACACCCATTTATCAGATAGCTCGACGGTTTGCAAAACCCGTCCCTGATGCCATCGAGGAACAGTGCAAGGAATTGCAAAAACTGGGTATTATTGAACCCAGAATCTCTCCTTAGTCTTTACGTATTGTTCCAGTCCAAAAAAAATGGACAACAGTATATGGTTGTGTGTGCTCTACCGAATACTGAATAAGGTGACCCCTCTTTGTTAGTTCACGATGCCAAACATGGCAGACTCCCTATTTAGTCTACAAGAAGTAAAATATTTTACAACCCTTGACCTGGTTCGTGTAAACTACCAGTTATCTTTGACAGAGGACGGTAAAATATAAATGGCTTTCTCTTCTGCCTTTGTAAACTGGCAGTTCAGATGCTTATCATTACGACTAAAGAATTCACCTGCAGTGTTCCAAAGAGAAATGCAGAGTATTTTATAAGAATTCCTGAGGGCCAAGTTGATTATCTACATTCATGACATCTTGATCTTGGGTCTTCTTTCGAAGAACACCTGAAACTGGTAGAATATGGTTTTGGCTACTCTCCAGAAGCATAGACTTAAGATAAAACTTAGGAAGTGTTTATGGGTTCAAGACAAGGTTGAATATCTTGGTTTTCTGGTTGGTTCATATGGTATGTATAAGCTACCAGAATACATCCAAAAAGTGGAGGACTTCCCAGAACCTATCACTGTGTGTGAACTGGAATTCTTGGGACTGATAAACTTCCAACTTCCAATGGAAATTTATACCCCTGTGCTCACAGTTAGCCAAACCGTTGTCCGTGAAGACTGTAGGACAAAATTTGCAAGGGACTAGAAAACTGAAATTGACTGCAGTAATGGACGGTGCCTTTGAGCATTTGAATAAACTGATCAAGGAGGACGTTACGTTGTCGTACCCTGACTACTCCACTAATGCTAAACCCATGTAGCTATTTGTTTACACTTTGGGTGAGCATGCTGGTGCTTGTCTGTTTCAGAGGTTCTTGAAGCATCCAGGGAGCGACGGGTGATAATATACGACTCCATGACCTTTCTTAACTGCGAGTCCCATTACTCTACCATTGAGCATGAGTTGGCTGCTGAGCAAAGGAGAGTTAAAAGCTTCAGGGCCTTCATTTATGATCAGTTCGTTTTAATTAATTTTGATCACCGGCCCCTGATGTATCTTCCTAACATGAAGATTATAGACAGTCATCTAGCACAAACACTGGAGGATCAGTCAGAATTCAACTTTGCTGTGAACTATTGTCCAGGCAATCAGAAGGCCACAGCAGACTGGTTATCTCACTGGCCCACATTAACTGATTGTTTACTTGCTACTGAACCTACCACTCCCAAGTCGCACACTGGACTTACCTTGTGTAAGGAGATTAGTGGTGGTCCAGATTCTCTTGGAGAATCTTAGAGCTAGTCGTGAATGGCTGGATGGAAGGTTCAGGTGGTGCATCTGACTCTTAGCTGAAGAGATACAAGCTCCAGGATGCCTTAGTTCAACAGTTTCTGAAGGAAGCCAGTCGACTAAGCTTCAAATTGTACAAGACTAGCAGGAACGAGGTGAATGCAATACATGTTCCAGGTATAGTCCCAGCTCTCAAGTCGCTTCTGGCAGCATCTATGCTATTGAATCTGGAAATTGCGGACCATTGGGGTCCCACTATTCCTCTAGTCTATCGTGATCCATCAGGGACTGAGCCTCAGTTTGTGTATCTTCGGTGTCTGTCTGGAGTGCATTTTAACTCTCTGATCGAGCTCCGCAATTACATCCCTCTAATTGAAGTGATTCTGGGCCATAAAACCGAGGTGATATCTCATGTGCCTGACTCTGAGGGCTTGATCGCTGATGATCACGAAGCACCAGAGAATTGTCCTGTAATCCAGTACGTGACTGGAAAGGCACCTTGTCAGTCCATTTGTACGCATGTGTCTCAACACCAGGCAGTAGGTACAGTAATGATACAGGAAACCATATTTTGTACGGTTGTTGATACAGCATCACAGGTACTTTCAGGAGAACAGTTAGAGCGGTTAGAAGTACCTGCACCAGCAATCTGGGATACGTCCAGTTATAGGTGAAGTTTTCCGGGTGGGGACTACTGCTGTTTGACTGTGTGCTGGTAGCTGCCAAAGGCATTAACTTTGATTTTGTCTTCGGTAGGAGTCTAGTGGATGCAACCTACCTAACACTCGATTCACCCCAAGAACAGTTTGTATATGACCACAATGCTGTTCTTCAATTGTCTATCAAAGTACTCTCAGTCTTCACACTGCATTCTGAGACCACCGTCATGAAGGATACTGACCCTTACCCTGACCGTGGAGTGTTCTCCGGAAAGGCTCTTCTGTCCTTTAGTCAGGTCATCAAGATACAGAGAGATCATTGACAAAACCAATCTGTCATCAAAATTATCTACTCCGGAGTTCCTGCATCTCGGGTTCCACGCTCCTATTTGCTCTATAGGTGATGTTGGTCTGGTCTGGAAGTGCACCAGGGTTTGCCAGTGAAGTGGAACCCAGTAGTCACTTTCAATATCCTGACTGACCTAGTTGCTGAGACACACCTCCAGACTGCTCACTGGGTGATCGGAAAAAAGACTGCAATGGTCTCCTGGCTCTTTTGGCACAAATCTTTGATTAGTGTAATTAGTGATTTGTGCCAGACATGTTTGGAATATCAGACTTGTAAGGTTTCATGGCAGGTAGTTGCCATCCCAACCTTGAAAATAGTGACCTTTTCGCCTTTTGAATTGGTCGCTTTGGACCTTGTGAGTCTCCCAACAACATGTACTTGATTTATTGATGTCCGATGGTAGTCTATCATTATTCCAAGTGGGTGACGGCAGTACCCAAAAGGATTAAGAAGAACAGTGCTATATGTCAAGCTCTTGGGGACCGTGTTTTCCCTATTATTCAACGTGTTCCAGTCTAGATATTGACTGATAAAGGCCCTGAGATGTTGCAGCGGTACAATGTTGTACATGTGAAAACAACTCCATATAAACCCTCTAGTAATGGCGCAGTGGAGTGGATGAACCGTACCATAAGTGAGATACTGAGCATAATTTAGAGGGAATCTAGGAAATGCACCAGTATTTATCCCGAGCAGTTCTGAGCTACAACCATACCCACCACACAGATTGGTTGTACTCAAGCTGAGAACATACTGAAGAGTGCTTAAGATGTTGATAGCATCCTATTGCTGTCAGCAGAAACAAGAGACACATGGGCTGAAGGACCTCTTCGGTGCATCACTTGGGACACCTGTCGAATAGTCCAGAATAGTCCAGGACTTGTGGATAATAGTCCAAATTCATCTGAAGTTTCGGAGGGTTCTGATTCTATTAGTGATGGGGTGGCTGCAATAGTCATATCATACCTTTTGTCTCGAGATAGTTACTAGTCCCGACGACAAAGAAACATTTACCGTCCTACAGGGACTATTGCTCAGCCTAAGTCCATTCTTATGCCTGCTAGGACTTACGAGAGGAAAAGGGCACTGGATTGTTGGTTATTTCCCCCAGTAAGTTTTGATGAGACTCCTGCATTGTAGCCTGAATCGGTTCGAGATCGTGTGGTCCTCCAGCTGTGGGAGAACTTCCTCATTGAAATAAGTGAAACCCCAATTTTGACTCCTAAATTGGTGGCTCACTCTCCTGTGCCTGAATTTTTTAGCCTCCTCTTTCCAAAAGGAAGTTGTCGTTCATCTTCCAGAGAGTTGGGATTTCTAGCATTTAGTTTTTGTGACCACATTTTGCTGGCTCCACGAGTTCCATTCCAGGCTTATGAAGACCTGTTATTTCAGAAAGCCCTTTTTTTCTCACTCAGCAGGGTCCATTTAACCTGATTATGACTTTCTTAGCTTTTAGCTACCGGATTGTCACGACTGACTGCTGCCTGAAAATTCCACCTGTAGTGGATTTATTTCCCCATGAACTAAGTCAAATGGTCCAGTTTCTGACCTACGTCTAGTTCAGCCTCAAGTCACGGATTGGATGCCTTGTCTCTCTGATTAGATGAAAAATGCAGAAAGGATATTGTCCTCCACTCCTTAAGCACCTCAGCATTTGAACCCTTTCTGACATTCTGATGGAAGATTGAAACATAGTACGCAACTTGAGGCTGAAGTAACAGTCCGGTGTATCTAACCTTAACACAACAGCTGTGTTTGGGTTTTCTGAAACAGCTTTGCCGTGAATCTTCACCAAATTTTTCGGGATTTTTATTGTCCTCTTCTGAGTCTACGGATTCTGTCTCTGGTCCGCATCAGAGAGTGTCGATAACCTGCAAATATCAAATGCTTTGCGAGGTTATCGATCGGTTAAAGAATCCCTGCTTATACCTTGAAAGTCGGCAGCTTAGCCTGTCTCCGGTGCTGCGAGAAATTAACATGGCTCACATGTAGATTGCTGATCACCAGCGCATGTCCCGAGATAGAATTCTGAGACTCAGTAGAAGATCTATAGATCTTCCACTAAGTTATTAATGAGTAGAATTTTTTTTTCATTTCAAGCTTTTTATATAGTAATTACATTTTTTACTCGTTTTAATCCCACATTTTTTAGCTATAGGCTTGTGTGAAGAAAACGGTGTTGAATCACAGTTTGTGTAACTGTTTTATATTATAAAATTGCCTTGACCATGACAAAGTTACTTTAGATTTTTTTAATATTTATTGGACTGTAATAGTCCAAAATCAAAGTTTTGTATTCATTAAAAATTTATTTCAGACTACAATGAATGTCGGTGTTTTTTTTTTTATTTCTGGATATTTTATGACTGCATGCCTGTCATATTGCAATGTTGCCTGTAATAACAACTGTGATGTTATTGGATAATTGGATGAGGGGACAGACGATAAATTAAATTTATTTTAGTAGATCATCCTACATTTCCATTTTTTTTTTAATGTAACATGTATTCGCATGGCATGGTATAGAGTTGGTGTAGGGTGTTGTTGCTCATCATGAGACAATGTTGTGATGGACCAAAGAACTTGTGAGGGGAATGTGAAAAACAAAATATATAGATTGGGAAAAATACAAATTATTTTATATCACTGTATTCTGGATCTTTTATTACTTCATATAGTTTTTTCTTTTAATTTTAATGTCAAATTTTTACGCCATGGTCCTTAACATTGAATTGTTTTTATTTTATTTTTTTCAATTTTTATTTATTTATCTTTTTTTTTAACAATTGGCTGGGGTTTTAAAAATCGGAGATCAAATTTAAAAAATTAAGACTGGGAATCCAGACAACGACAGGGCACTGTACAGGAAGTTGAAAGTACTAAGTTTAATCTCACTGATAGTGTTTACTCTTTTATTACCACATACGGTTATACATTTTCTGGTGGTGTTTACTAAATATTGAACAGAGTTCTAAGCGTGGGTAAGCAATGACAGGGATAGAGTAAAGTGAGTTAGCTGGGTTGGGTACAACTATTATTCGCGTTTATATCTACTAGATAATGAAACGTGAACTCCATGACCCAGCTCATGAAGGTATACTCTATGATAAGAAACTGACCAAGTATTAACACCCCATTGGAAATTGCCGTTAGTTACACTTTTAACTCAGGTGATGGTGTGAAGCTTGTGAGGATATTGTTTTAAGATTTTAAGGTTGTAATTAGAAGATACGAGTTAATTTTTCATAGAAAATCTGCATAAAAAACTAAAAAGGACTTTTTTTCATAAAAACACTTTTATATCTTATACCTTATTTTTGTGTGTATGACATTACAATCAAGATGAGTGGTCTCAAAAAAAATATTATAGTTGGGTTTGCCTTTTATCCATGAGTATGGAATAATCATGACATACTGTGAACATACAGAGGATTCTAAGTCCTTTCTTTAATATATTACATAATTTTTCATGTCTAGTGTAAAGGTGAAATCGTAGAGACAAGTCATATGTGTAACATTGTTTTAAAATGCCTTTGTCGCTACTGTCAAGGTTGCTTGCTGTTAAATTTTGTGTCTGCATATATAACGTAGCGGTGGTGTTGCTGGGTGAGATCAGAATGAACCTCTGAACATATTGTCGCAGAGGAAGAAAGAAAATAAAAGAATAAGAATTTTCTCATTTTAGTGAGAGTTCATTGGACCATCCAGGCAGCAGCAACGTCCATAGTGTTGCGTTCATTAAGGTATTTAGAACTCGGTAGCATGGCTTTTTGGAAGTTAAATTAAGTACTCGATATTTTGTCATCTATATTGGTTGTATAATTGAGGAAGCCCCTGAAGCAGTTGTGATGAAATACCACTTAAAATAGTGATTTGTCAGAAGAAATATTTGAGTAACTAAGTAACCTGTCAAATTACATATGAAATTACCCCAAATATATATACTGTTATGTTGGTCTTTTTTTACTTATATAGGTAGGTTAAAAATTTAGAGAATTGATTCCTAAATGGCTCTGCATGGAGATATCTATGTCTCTCCTTCTGGTTGTAAAGACCTCTATTATCTCATCATTGAATTTTTGTTTTATTGTCTCACTGATTAACTATATAATCTTTTTAACTCATCTTTTTCAATACACTTCCAGCATATAATAGTACTGTTAGCTTATAACAGTACTGTTAGTATTTTTTTTCTAATGTTCTCACAGTTTACTTGAGCATGAAGAAATCCTACCTAATGAAAATATAGGGACTTTTTATAGATTGCTGATTCTACCCAGAATTAAATCAACGATCATATTACATATTTATTCATCAAGCTCAAGGCAAGAAACGATAATGAAAAGTTCAGCCGTTCTAGCTGAGTCCCCTTGCTAGTATAAAATGAAGGAGTGGTGCCCAGTACCCAGTTCTTCTTCATTGTATACTTTTTTTCCCAGTTCTCTGGGAATTACACCGTATTTTATTGTATAGCGAAAAGCTGAGTTGTGGTTGGCATACGGACACTAGGCTGCCTGGGTGCTACATCTGGCCACAGTACACAGACCACTACAGCGTAACGAGCGTTGGATGTCATAGTGTTTCGGGAGTGTTAGACCTGTTTATCTACTTCTTGATTGATACCGTACATTTTCGTTGGAATTGTACTGCAAGTGTTTCATAAAAGCTTGTACACTGGAGCATCATTGTATTTTCTATCTCTCGCTCTCCCTTGCACTTATAAATCTGTTTACGCTTATTACCTCATATTTTGTACTGTTTAAACATGTTTAAGCATTTTCTTGTAAGTTTCTTACTGTTTGAAATTTGTGCCATTTTAGCTCGCAAATGGCTGTATAGAAGGTCGTTGCCTCGTTGAATAAACTCAGTTGTATTCACCTCGCCTCTCTGTTAGAGCCTATTACCTACGTTGCCACATTGGTGACCACCAGAGTGGCACATTAGTGACCACCAGAGTGACTACTACACGCAGTATTTTTCGCTCACCCATTAGTTCTACCCTTGTTACAATGTCCCTACCAAACCTGACTCTTCAACACATACCTCCTCAATGAAACTGCCAATCTTCTCCAGCAGAGAAGCACTCGCCCTGTTCCAGCGCGCAAATTTGCATTTTACATCAAGGGCGTGACTAATTCTAGCAGCAAAGGATACCATATCCTTGGGGCGATTTCCGATTACACCTTCCAAAAAATCATCTATCGGCTTTGCAACCAAATGGGACGCCCCAATAGAGTATGAATCCCTAAAAAAAATACCTCCCGGAGAAGTACTACCCTTCTCCAGCCACCTGAATGTCGAGGGTTTTCACCATTCTTAACAACCACTGCGTGCCCAAAAGACTTCGCTTGCCCTCAGGGAAATGTCCAGTATTACTCGCTTGTAACCTGCTGCAGACGGCTCTCCTCAGTAAGTGATTCTACTTTGTCTCTTTGGGTACAACACCTACCCAAATGCTACAGGCACCAAAATCCCTGAAGTCGATACCTTGCCCATAAAGGACCCGATGACCAAAACTGATCCCTTTCTGGACTGTCACTTCACCACCTTTGAAACCTCCATCAACCTCTCCACTCGTGGCGAAGGGGACAACTACTCAACACCAACAGAGGCCGACATGAATGAGGTAGGACACAGATGCCTAAAATCGATGCCCTTTTGGACAGCCACTTCACCAACTTCAAAACCACCATCAATGTTTCCACTCCTGGCGAAGGGGACAACTACTCAACAACAACAGAGGCCGACATAATTTAAGTAAGGCACAGACGCCCACCTTGTGACATGCCGTGACAAAACCACCCACCAACCACATATGCCGCCTTTCGCTTGCGTCCAACCAGGGAACTTTCCAGCTACTTACTGACACTCATCATCTAAAGCTTTGCTTCCTCCATTCCAGATTCTAGGATGCTGCGAAGAAATTTGCTGATGGTTGTCAGTGGCTAAAAATATGTGTAAGTATGTCATCGCTTATGGCAGTGGCTTTCCCAGTCAATAATCTTTTCTTTTAAAGTGATGTAATTACCGGTGTGCAGATTTTGGTAGACACTGGTGCTTGCTGTTCCTTTCTACCCAAGTCACTCTCTAGGACATGACAGAGTCATTTTAAGCTTATTGACCTCCACCTGGTTTCTGCCAAGGGATCTGAGATTCCCACCCATAGATACCAGACACTCGCACTATCGTTTGGGAGCGCCAATTACCATTGGAAATTCCTTGTTGCAAACTTATCATTGCCACGGCTCGTTGCAGATTTCCTCACATATTTCCACTTACTGGTTGATGTGGGGCATCCACGATTAGTCAACACGGACTCATAGGTATGGAAATCTCTTCAACCCACCCCCTCCAACCTCACACTCTATATAAGTGCACATACAAATGTCACGCCCACTTCCTCACATCGTACCCGGAAGTCTACCGTAATGAACTTTGTCAAACGTCCATGGTTCCCGCCAAGCAATATATATATCATCTTATTTAGACAATGGCTCCCCAGTATTTGCCAGATTCGGGCATCTGGCAGCAGATCGCTTGGCAGCCACTAAACAAACGTTCACCGAAATGGAAGAAATGGGCCTTTGTCGAAACGCCTCAAGCTCATGGCTGTCTCCCTTTTTACACATTGTCCTGAACAAAGATGTATTCTTGCGTCCTTGTGGGGATTACAGGCGTGGTATCAGGACAACTGCCCCCCGGACAACTGCCCCCTGACATCTGCCCCCGGGACAACTGCCCCCGTAGGAAAACTTCCCCCGGGACAATTGCCCTTGTAAAACCACTGGACAATAGTGTAAAAAATAAAAATACATAATAACTATTAAAACTAATGTTTTATTATTGTTAATAAAAAATACTTGATTTAAAAAATACATGTTTTATAAAAATAACATTATATACTAAAATTTGTACATAGATGGGTTGCAGAAATATTGAAAAGGGATTTAAATACTAGAATTTTAAATTGTAGGCTATGTATCTCAAAAATTCCAATACATCGTGGTTCCCAAATTCTAGCACAATGTGTACTATTTGTATGCTAGAAACCTGATAGCGTTTTCTTCGATAGCAATATATTTTGCCTTTATTTCCTGTTGTACTAACAAAACTTCACGGCGGGGTTGGTCAACAGCATGGGTGTGATCATTTGCATATACAACTACTTCATTTTCACAAACTTTTACTTTCGCTTTACAGTTATTATGGCGGCGTTTTTCACATTCATAAGATGTAGCATTATTTGCCAATTCCTTCTGCTTCACATAGATGTATCCTTCATAAATAAGCTTCATTTTTCCACGTTCACTTTTGACGAACTCCATGATGGGTTATGTTACTTCTTGTATTTCTGAATAGACACTGGATCCCTCTAACTTTCTTTATTTTTGTAAACATTTGTTTGACTATACAGAATTAGCCAATTGGCGATAGCTTTCAAAAATAAACTATAACTCGTACGGCCGATTACCTAATTAGGAAATAACTACATAAATGGTAATAAATTTAGGAAATAGATACAATTATTTCTTCAATGACCGAATATGTAATTAGGAAGAATATCTTCATAAATTGTTACTAAAAAGTAATTACGTAAATGACAATATGGGGGGCAATTTTCTGGGGGGCAGTAGTCCTACGGGGGCAATTGTCCTGGGGGCAGTTGTCAGGGGGCAACTGTCCTGGGGCCTGTTGTCTCGGGGGCAGTTGTCCTAGATCCACAGGCGTATGGACATGCTGACAGAACAGGATTCCCCCTCCAAAACATTGCTGATATTAGCTCCCACTTACTCTAAGCAAAGGTTTTATCGACACTTGATTGCTTGAAGAGGTATTTTAAGGTGTCCATAAACCCAGAAGACATCTCAAGTCTACCATCACCACCCTCTTTGGTACCTATATCTTCAATTACTCCTGTTTTGGCCTTTGGAATACAGTGGCAACTTTTATACACCTCATGGATGGGATCTTGGGGACCTTCCCTTTTACCTATGCTACATGGACAACATACTCGTGTTCTCTTCTACCAAAGAGAAACACCTCCAACAACTTTACATCATTTTCAACAACCTACAACAGAACGGTCTTGTAGTCCAATACAAGTGTACCTTTGGCGACAATGAAATATCATTCTTAGGTACCGCATCACTCCCAAAGGAGTTCAGCCCCTCACTGAGAAGGTAGCAGCCGTTCAGATTATTCCCACACCTTCGATCTTCAAAGCCCTACAAGAATTCTTGGGCATGATAAACTATTATCACCAATTCTTACCAGTCCTTGCCGCTACTCTTGCTCCCCTCTACACCTCCCTCAATGGTAAGTCAATAGACCTAAATTGAAGTTTTCTTCAGGAAGTGACCTTCTTCAATGCATAGAATGCCCTAGTAACTGCTGCAACTCTCACTTTTCAAGGGATACATGCCCCTCTCCTTCTCTCCACTGATACTAGTGATGTAGCTAATTGTGCAGTATGCGAGCAGGTGCTCTGTGTTTCACCCTACCCATTGGAATTCTTAAGCAGAAAAGTATCTAAAGCTGAATCTGGATACCCTACCTTTGCTGACGGTTTGTTTTGCTGCCCGTCACTTTTGCCTCATTGTAGATTGTATGCTTTTCATTACTTACACTGACCATAGGGCCCTAGTGCATGCCTTCACTTAACAGACCGATGCCTTTTCCACCTATCAATGCCGATACCCCTCCGACATGAGTAAATACAACTGCACTCTTCAACGTATACCTAGGATATTATTTCTGTTACCGTTGCAAAAGCCCAGTGAAAATATCCAGAGTATCAAGCATGCAGGACATCTAGCATATCCCTTCATTGGGAAGAGGTTACCTTCGACAACTCCAATGCCACCCTCCTCTGTAATATCAGTACTGGCAGGTTGCCATCATGGCTACCTGTCCCCATGCGCCAATAAACGTGTGATTACATCCATGGCCTCTCACATCCCTCCCAACGATCTGATGCACAGCTACTGAAAACAAAGTTTATTTGGCACGCCATTACTAAGGATACTAAGGACTGGCTCTACACCTGTACTTCATGCTAAGCTTTAAAAGTGCATCAATGCGTGGATTCAGTAGTGGGCACCAGTCCTCACTCTCAACGTCATTTTTCCCACATTCACGTTAACATAGTAGGTTTCCTACCAAATCACAAGGACACCATTACTGTTCACCGTCATTAACCCACTCATTGGCCTGAAGCTATCCCCATGCAAACTGCAATGTCAGCCTCATGTACATCCTCTTTACTCTCAGAGTGGATAGCGAGATTTGATATCCCTAAGCATATTACTTTTGACAGGGGTATCACCTTCACCACCGAATTGTGGACACTATTAGTAAATCTCCTGGGCATCACCCTGCATCAGATAACCGCATTCAACCTTGCAGCCAACGGAATTGTTTAATGCCTTTATTAGACCCTAAAAGTTGCTTTAATGTCCCGATGCAATGACTTCAACTCGTTTATTTAGCTTTGCTGGGTCCTCCTGAGACTAAGAACCACGGCTAAAACACCCTGGATATTTCATCAGCTGAAATGGTGTATAGCAAGCTGTTGGTCGTCCCTGCCGTTTTTTTCCCCCCGTTTGCAGCCTCCTCTGACAATCTCCAGCGCCTACGCCATGTAGTGGGTAAATTTACTCCATCTGTCATACTTACAATCCCCCAGCAAAGCTTCATATACTGACAAATTTGCACAAGGCAACACACATGTTCCTGTGTAATGACACTTAGCAAGCCACTTCTAATGGCTCCTTGCATGGGCCCTTTGCTCGTGGTTCGTCAAACACTGAAGGCTTTCTTAATTAACATTTTTGGTAAAGAATACTAGATCTCCATTGATTGCCTAAAACCTGCATATTTCCTGCAACATTACTCACCTACAGTGCGTCTCACAAAAGCAAGGCACCCCATTTCACATGTCTGTATTTTTAGGGGGGTGAACTATAAACCGCACGTAAAGTTCATACACGTTCGGACAGTGTAGCGGTATTGGTTTTTTTTTATCTCTTGTCTCCACCACACTGATAAACTTGTTTAAGCTTGCTATTGCAAGAATTGGACTGTTGAATTTTATGTAATTTTTTCGCAGCTATCTGTTTTTAAGCTTATTATATCATTGGATAATCTCAGTTTCTTCCACCTTGCCTCTCTGTTACAATCTAACAGCTACATTGCCACAGAATAGGAGGAGTAAAGCTATTCTTGTGTGGACACTGACGTTCAAGATAAACTTGATGTTGCTGGCAGTCAACCAAACTCCTCAATTTTTAGAGGATATTCTGTTCTAATCTGTTTTCTCGTAATCTCTTGGGAAGACAAGGTTTTTGCGTTTATAGAACACATGCCAATTCTCAATTTAACTTCATTGCTGTGAAAGTGTTCCGTTGTTTGAGATGAAGTAAAGTTGGCTGTAACTGTTTATATATAAAAACCATTATACTTACGAAAAAAGTGTTTGTTACGGAATAAACTTTTAAATAAGATAACCCTGTCTATTTTTTCATCTTGTCATTTGCAATATTCCTCATTATAATGCAATGGTTACAAGTACATGTTCCCGACAAACATCCCTTTTTTTTTTTATTTATGATATATCACAACTATTGAAACACGAATGCTATTTTGATTGCAATTCCTTCAAACTTATACTGCACCTGTCTCTGTTATTGTTTATTTTATCCTTTTTCTTATATATGTCTATGTGTAACTCTTCTGCTATAAAATATCAAAATAACAATCTTCTTTTTTTCTTTATTCACTCTTCCTATTAATATGCAGTGCTTGCCGATTCAAATACCTTATCCTTAGATTTTTAATATTTATCACATAATCCTTTACTGTACTTAACTTTTGTTTTAACTCAGGCATATATTTGCATCCTTTCGAGAATATTTCATATTTTTAATCTTGTTTTCTAGTAAACACTTCTTGCTTGTAATGATTTTAAAATGTTTACACTTTCATCCTTAGTTAAATCGCAGGTCAAAATAATCTTTTGATTGTCCAGCTACTTTCCCTCCCACCATTTTATCAGTCAACTTGATCTTTCACCAATCTGGAATAAAAGAAATTTGCCTTAGAATAATCCTTAAAGATAACGCATCTGCGAGCTACATCGTCAAGATAACTGCAGTCTAGCTTAAGCTAGTGATAAACAACATCCCCTTAGTACATGATGCCTATCAGCTATTGCAAGAAAAAAAAATCTGCACAGCAACTCTAACAATTTAGATTGATGGCCAATTTCAACTCTGAATAATTGGATCTTAGTTGCATAAGTTTCATGGATTAATCGCAATTATGTTTTTAATGACTTGTCAACATGGAAACCACCAATTTCAAGGGTCGAGGGATCTTTGGGGGTCTATTTGGTGTATATGAAAGTCAGCTACTATGTATTTCAGGTCTGGGTCATCAGTTATTCCAATATTATTTTTTTCTTAATTAACTGATGGATCGGTGTGATACTTTGTACCAGTGAATTTCACACCTTCCACAAATTTTTGGTAATAAATTAATTTTTCCAATTTATCTGTTTGTGTGGCACTTTACTCCTGAATTTGATAGGGCAGCCAACAAACTATTTAACGCTTAAGGACATTCCATCTGGAAGAAAACCGAACTTGTCCTTAGTATCTACTTAGAGCAAAGTCCTTACTACCCCTCAATCCTCCTTTTTCTCTGGAATTAGGGTGTGAAGAAGAAAAATGTAGAAGGCAAAATAGTTAGATCTTGTATATATTGTATAAATTGAAATATAAGGTCAACATAAAGGTACGACAGCCAAGCAGTTAGGTGAAAAAATATTTACTCTTAATAATCTCCTTTTTTTCTCTAGGTAAAATTCATACTCATCGGGATTATGTAAGTTGGCGATAATTAGACCGACAGTTTCTTTCAAGATATTGGCTGACCATTCTCACCCTCGAATGTTCTTGATTGTCCAACTGCACCTACACACGATTCTCTTGTTTCACGGATCTTCACTCCTTACAGTTTGCCCCAGTAATTTTTTTTTTTTCATACACCACTAAACTTGCTCAACAGCATTTACCTCTTGGTGTGGTTGGACAGATAAATAAATTAATGACCCCATATTTCTTTTTTACTGTGATTTGTTGTGCCGATTCTACTGGAACAAAAGAAGTAGCTCGGGTCATATAAAATGCATTTGGTATGACATTTGTTGGAATTTTAAATGCTTTAGAAGATCTGCTTTTTGGTAGAGGCTATGGGACAAAGATTCACCTTAGTTACCTTGGTGTGGTAGAGAACCATATCAATAACCATCACCGATGGCTAATCTAGCATTGAGAGGAGCTGCGACATTATCCAAGAGATAAAAACAGAGTTGATCTTTTCCCTATGCTAGTGGCCATATTATATTTTAGCTGGATATAAAAAATGCAACATTGATTAATTCCTTATCTGATCCAGCTCCCACTACCACAGAACACTCTCCATTTCCAGGTGGCACCTAGCGACTATATGAAGCACTGGTAGGTGGCTGTATTGTGTCGGCAAACTCCTTACTTCGTTAAATTCTCATAGTCAGTCAGGTCTCATCTACCTAAACCACACGTGTCCCCTCTCCCTAACGTTTCTTGAGTGCTCACAAAGCCTGAACACACATTTTCCGCTGTGATGTTTTATAGCGAATACCCATGAAGTAATGGATTCGACAAACTCCCATTTAGGATTTTTCTTCAGGAATGATATCAGTCTTCTTTAAATTTTCCGACATCGCATTATGAGTTATGGCTTGTTTGGCATAGAATATATCGTGCATGTAATTCTGGATGGTTAACCGCCCCCTACCCCCCCCCCAAAAAAAAAAAAAAAAAAAAAAAATATATATATATATATATATATATATATATATATATATATATATATATATATATATATATATATATATATATATATATATATATGACTGATGCGAAGATGAAATAGGTGCATGTGACCCAACTGTTGATCAGGTGTGTCGGGTAATCTCATGATTACTCTTACTGTTTTGCACAAGTGACCGCCTAAAGTTTCTGCGACACTAGTATGCTGTCTGTGAGGAGTAGAGGGAAATTTTGAATTTATATCATACATCAATACTCATTACATTTATGAAAATAATAATCATAATAAATCATGATGAAACTATATATATATATATATATATATATATATATATATA
>NC_090741.1:120395061-120397561 GCF_036898095.1 Palaemon carinicauda
GTACATCTTCATATCAAAATTTATTCTAATTTTTTGGAAAATATTTTCACTACATTAAACATTAAGAATACATATAGCAAATGCATTTCTGGTTCCACAGTGACGTATCAACATGAAAATCCTAACTCTGCACAACGCGGAAGGATAGGATTCTCCGTAGGTACTGGATACAAAAGTGATTATCGTCGTTTAACCTCATATTTAGTTCAACTTCAAAGATTTCGGAAATCTCTAAACTCTGTAAAACCATGCAGACTATGTCCTTGGCTTATTTCATCATACGTAGTTTAATCGAAAACATTTAATTGTCCATATGTGCCAGAGAGAGAGAGAGAGAGAGAGAGAGAGAGAGAGAGAGAGAGAGAGAGAGAGAGAGAGAGAGAGAGAGAGAGAGAGATAATTTGGGGAATGAGGAAAATAACGAATAGCGAAGTTATACATGCGTAAGATTTTTTAATAGGCATATGAGGGACAAGTACACCTTGACTGCTTATCTGAAAGCATTCGTAAACCTTGATTGCTACATTCCTATTAGGTCTGGCTACAAATACAATATAGGGTGGCCTCTTGGTATTGTCCCTGCTTAGCGCTCGCTGGACTGGGATTCATGTCCCGCTCAAACTCGATAAGATCTTTAGTGTCTGTAACCTTGCTATCGTTGTGAGCTAAGAAGGGGGAGTTTTGGGTAGCCTATAGGTATACTTACTGAGACACCAGCATCCGTTGCTAGTCCTTTCCTGGTTCTACCTTGAGGGGAGAGTTGGCTTTGGCGCTGCTCATAAGTAATATATAGTTAGTCTCTAGGGTATTGTTCTGCTAGACAGGGCAATATCACTGATCCTTGCCTCTACCATTAATGAGTGCCCTTTCAGCCCTTAAACCAGAACATGCACATCCAGTCCTTGGTCAGATTCACCTAATGGAAACACATCCAACTAATTTTCTAACTAAAACACAATACTTGATTAAAGCCGTATTTTTGAGAGTCCAGTTGTTATATTGTTTAGTGATATTAATATTGTACTTTTCCACGTATTTGTAATAAATAATTTTTATCAGTAGGTTACCTATAGCCTATTACCTCTTATACCTATGTATAGCTTATTCAATTGTTTTCTAATTGGCAGAGTACCCTCTCCTTTACACATTGCGATGGGCTAGTATGAAATTTCATGTGTATATACAATAGTTGTTATTATTATTATTATTATTATTATTATTATTATTATTATTATTATTATTATTATTATTATTATTATTATTATTAAACGCCTGGCTGCTGCTTTATTGACATTATGATATCAATACTCTTAATAATACTTTTTACAAATTGACAAAAGGTAAGTTTGTTAGGCTATGTATTTAATGTATAAATAATTTTGCATATATAAATAGGAGAATATGTGAAAGCCATTCTACACCACACATCTAATATAAAATTTCTGCCTAAGAATAAACTACTATCGTTTCCAGAGGCCGTGTAATAGTGTTTTTCCCAAATATCTAACAAACCGGCTTATGAATTTCCATGAAACTACAGCAATGAATGTTTCAAACATTGGCCTAATTTTTGGTGGTACAATGAATTGACAGATGTGCTTAGTTAACCCGTTTACTCTTAGAAAAAAGAGAAACTTCTTTCCTTCCTTCAGAGCGTTTCCAAGAAGTGTTACTTAATCACGTAACTGTGACGCGAAGGTTCCCCCAACCCTCCTTTGGTGTTTACACCTATGGCTATCCTAGTACTCGCCCCCCCCCCCCCTTCCTTCTTGCCTTCTTTCCTTCATTCCCATTGTTATTAGGCTACCGAGTAAATCCCTGATAGGAAAGACTGTGTACTGCACATATAAAATGAGCCGGAAGAGCAATAAAATGTTTTATGGTGGTAGATAATGATTAGATGGTTAACACAAATTATCAAACATAATAGAAGAGGTTTAAAACAGGGGTGTGGAATCGCACTGAGAGATATTTGCGACTAAAAAATAAAATAAAAAAAAAATAAAATAAAAACATTAGTTGAAATAAAAAACATTTTTTTTCCTTGAGAGTGATGATGAGTAAAATGTATAAGTGTCCATTTCTTGTTTTTTTTTTTTTTTTGTTTTTTTTTTTTCATCCCTCATAACTCTATGGTTTCCAGCAATTAGTAACAACATTATTTTCGAAAAGCAAAGCTAATGAATACTTTGATACGAGTATATCAGCTTGGCATGTAGACAATGTCAATGGATTTCTCAAAGTAAGGTTGATTGGTTCATTAATTGAAGTCTGGTATAACTCCAATGACAAAGTCGCAATGATATTTGTCACATACCTTTTAGGTAACAAAACTAGGTACTAGTACTTATAACGTAAATAAATATATAAAACTATAGGTTGAAATATAATAAATCTTATGTATGTATGAACACTCACACACACATATATATATATATATTATATATATATATATATATATATATATATATATATATATATATATATATATATATATATA
>NC_090741.1:120405061-120410061 GCF_036898095.1 Palaemon carinicauda
TTATCTTTTCGAACATATATTTTAATTTAATATCTACATTAATTACGAGAGGAATAGGTTTCCACGTCTGATCATTTATTGATATTCAAATGGGGAGAATGACTTAAAATCTATCGCAAGTCTTTACAATTTGTGGTGTAAATATCAACTATATCTTATGACAATATAAATGGCGTAAACGTATTTATGAGATATACAGTATAATTGCAAGGCGTGTGTGTGTGTGTGTGTGTGTGTGTGTGTGTGTGTGTAGATTTCTTTACCTTGTGTAAGACACGGGCTCTTGCGTTGCCAGCCCGTAAGAAAAATTGCAAGGCATAAATTATAAAAGTGTATGAGGAGGAAAGTTAACTGAAGTGTCGGGCTAGTAATGCATATGAAAACAGAGAATCACTTTTTATTTCGAGACAACCTAACTTAGAGTAACCATACTAACGTTATATATTAGGATTCGCCTCAAATCCTTACCGTCAGTTTGTTTAAAGGCTATTAATAATTTCCATTTTGATTAATATTTGCTAACCAAGCACCAGCAATTAACCAAAAACCCCAACCAAACTACGAATGGAAGCTGTTTAATCCCACTAGTGATATCAGCATATACATTGGATAAACGCATTCAAAAATTTTTATTCTTTATTATTTGTATTTTGTATTAACAGACGGTAGCGGTGGAGGCCTAGATGGCGTTGTTGAGGATTCGAACTCTTCCTCATCCATCCGGGGAGACTACACCTGGGAGCCATTGCAGCCTTGGATGTTCACAAGTCTTGAACAGTGTCAGGCTTACTACGAAGTGGCAACTTATTTGGATAATGGTAAGTTTTCGTTGTTTCCCTCGAATATGTCTTTCACATCATGTGTTTTCTGCAACGTGTTTTGAGAACCCAAATACAGAATTGGACAAATGTAGGGTAGCATATCCACTGAATTTCCTTCTTTTGTATGATGGATATGGAATTGAGTGTAAGTTCGTGTATTTGTTCGTAATATATCTTTATTAGGAAAATATAAATTTGAAATAATCATAGATAGATTAATCAATGGGTAACTTTTTTTTTTGCTGTGCTTTATTTATAAGGTTTATTGCGTCCCTTTGAGGTTTTATTAGCGATTGTTTTTTAGAAGACCGTGGTAAAGCATATCGGATAGGAATATGCGAAATTAAAGGACTCAATTCCGATAGTCTATTTTTTTTAGCGGCGTATATTTGCACCGACTCACAGGGGTGCCCTTTCAGCCCGGAAAGGTTCCTGATACCTGATTGGTCGAAAGTATTTTTGTCCGAACACCTTCATTGTTCTCAAATAATTACCAAGTAATGTGAATCAAACCTTATTTACTAACTTATATTTCTCCATCAGATATATGTTTTGTCAATAAACAATGTGCAAGAATAAATATATTATAAAGTATCGTCATGCTAAGTCTAAATTTAATAACCCAATCCGCCGAAGTCAACGACAGCAGCTTATTTTCGGATGCACGCTTTGTAATTTTTCACATATTTTAACACAAATTGGGATAAATTATACTCAGCATAAGTTAAACATGTTATTATAAACTTTTTTGAATACCAGAATTTATCAAAAACATGGAATTAATAAAACCTGATAATTTTGAAAACTTATGGGGAGGTAAAAGAATAGCCTGCAGCGGCCTGCGGGAAAACAATCCGTTCTGACTGTCATAGACGCATTTTTTTTTTTTTTATAAAATAGTTTGGCCTATTCCTTTTAGTTTAAATAGTCTTGCATTGTCTCTCTTCTTAATATTTTGCTTAGTATTTTCCCACATTCCTGTTCCACACCTAATATCTATCTATTTTCCCCGATATCCCTTCTTTCATGTAAGGGATATCCGCACTACGATTCCTTATTTCTTAGCCTCTGTGGAAAATGTTGGCTTGAAGGGAAGAGCGTGCTAGTCTCATTTAAATAGTGTAGAAGCGGGAATAGAAAAAATACTATGCTTATTTTTATTTGATATAATGTGAGCTACTGAACAGGTTTACAGAATAGGCTATACTTGCTACAAAGCATAAAATTTATGTTGTTATTATTCTTTGCATATTTACTGACGTAAGGTACAAAACATAAGGAATCGTAGTCGGATATCACATAGGCCTATACGAAAGAAGGGATATCCGGGAAAATATATAGATATTAGGTGAGGAACAGGAATGTGGGAAAATACTAAGCAAAATATTAAGAAGAGAGACAATGCAAGACTATTTAAACTAAAAGGAATAGGCCGAACTATATTACGAAAAAAAAAATGCGTCTATGACAGTCAAAAGGGATTGTTTTCCCGCCAGGCCGCTGCAGGCTGTTCTTTTACCTCCCCATAAGATTTCACAAATATCGGGTTTTATTAATTCCATGTTTTTGGTAAGTTCTGGTATTCAAAAAAAAGTTTATAATAACATGCTTAACTTATGCTGAGTGTAATTTATCCCGATTTGTGTTAAAATATGTGAAAAATTACAAAATTACAACGCGTGCATCCGAAAATAAGCTGCTCTCTTTGACTTCGGCGGATTGAGTTATTAAATTTAGACTTACCATGATGATACTTTATAATATATTTATTCTTTCACATTGTTTAGTGACAACACATATATCTGATGGAGAAATATAGGTTAGTAAATAAGGTTTGATTCACATTACTTGGTAATTATTTGAGAGCAATGAAAGTGTTCGGACAAAAATACTTCCGACCAATCAGGTATCAGTAACCTTTCCAAGCTAAAAGGGCACCCCTCTGAGTCAGTGCAAATATGCACCGCTAAAAAAAAAAAAATAGACTATAGTTGATCTTCTCCGAAGTTTGGAGGTTTGTAGTATAATTTCTAAATATGTAAAAGTGAAGTTCTTGTGAATCTTAATGAATGGATCCTGTAAGTTTCTTCGATCATTTGGTTTGAGAGTTGAAAGGCTTCAATTATTGATATTTGTTATAATAAATAAAATATTCAGATGATAGACTGATATTACAGCTTATTCTTTACTTTAAGGAGGTAAGCTTAATATCAATTTGCTAATATATTCTAATCTTTAATCAAGCGTATGCAAAACAAATTATCACCGAACTACTTAAAAATACTTCATTTTGTGAGACAGAGGAATATAAACTTGAACGACAAAGGATATTTTATATTGCAACTGCTAAATATTGGCGCACGTTTGGAGTTATAGAAGACAGTGGTTGAAAATTTATGCCATGGAAGGAAAGATGTTATATATTATAAACGGAGAACAATTCGAATCGTAATCTGAAACTACTGAAAATTCCGAAATAGGAAGGATTTCGTTTTTTTTTTTCATTTATGAAACGTGTAGTATATACAGTACAGTTTTATTTCAAGTTTTAAAAACATTTTCATCATGCATTTTCATTATTATATTGATGGTCCAGAAATATACATTCTCGAAGAATGTATATATATATATATATATATATATATATATATATATATATATATATATATATATATATATATATATATATAAAGGCCCATAATAGAAACGTAGAAGATATAAATAAATCTATATTTCAACCAATACACATTGGCCCTCTTGAGTGAGTAAATTGAAAATGAGGAATAAAATGGATGGTGACGGATTATATAGGAATGCAAAAGGGCGTTTCCGGTCGCTCTAAGGTGTGTGTATTTTTTTTTTTCCCAGATGCGTGTTCGTATTGTTAAGCCACTCGGAGGATGTCTTGACCTCTGATGCATATCTGGTGATCGTTTTACGTGGATTATCTTCTTTATGATCGGGATGACAAGAGTATTGGTCACTTCGTCAGGTTTCCATTGGCCTCCAGATAGGTTCATTGTGTTTGATTGATTTGTGATGGTTAATTCTAGGATCTTCTGTACGGACAGATACTCATAAATAGCAAAGACGAATCACACCAGTTTTGGTGCCCTAAATCTCTAGGGCCAACGAAAATCCCAGCGTGTTCAAAGCCATACCTAAAAGATCTTTTATGCTCGGATAATCTTTGAGATAAAGAATGACCCCTTAGTCCAACGTAGACTTTTTCACAATCCCCACAAGGTACTTAATAAACGTCAGATTCTATATCTCTTCTTATTTTTGATAAACATTAATAAGGGCGCCTCCTAAGGTCTTGGGATATGAAAAAAGGGGTTCTCAGTTCTGATATTATTTGTTATATTTTCAATACCTTCTATATTAGTGAGTTTTATTTTATTTTTAAAATCTCTTTGGTTGGAAACATCATGGTCTTTGTAATATATCGTGTTGGCTTTGTTGATGGCCTTTTCTATGACATACGTTACAAGCTACTCCAATTTTTACAGAAATGTCATGATGCCTAAAGAAATGAATGTTAGAAATAGAGAAAGTTGCTTTTCTACTGTATACACATTTATCTTTGGTTATCATGACATCTCTGTAGAAATTGGAGTAGCTTGTAATCTATTTCTTAGAGGCTTGAGAATCTGTTCCCAAACCTACTTAAATAAAGAATTTGAAATCATTCACAAACAACTCGCCCAACTATTCTACCCGACGTATGTCATACACAAGACCCATACAGTGACGGGTCAAGTAACGCACATCCAGGGTTTGGTACTCAAGGCTACATGAGGTCAGGTAGATCAGGCACGATAAGGAAACGGTTGTGAATTAAAATACCACGTCAAAATATTAATTCTACTTCCACTATATTGTTATTTTGTCTCTTAGGATTTTTTTATGGTCTTTAATCTATAAACTGCTGAGAATTTCTGCATATAAATACTAATAGTCCATTACAATGCCTCAAATACTACTACGTAGTCTAGCGGTAAACGTGTCTGTAAAATCAAGTTTCGTCTCCAATTACAACTGCAAAATAACAAAATAACCATGCCGAGCAATTGAACTATTTATGGTTGTCATAATAAGAAAAATAAAGTAAAAAAAAACTTCATCAAAACATTCGTTTCTTTCGTTTTCCGAGAGATGAAATCTTGAGTTGGGCTT
>NC_090741.1:120420061-120425061 GCF_036898095.1 Palaemon carinicauda
CCACAATTATATATATATATATATATATATATATATATATATATATATATATATATATATATATATATATATATATAAGAAGAGGATAACCCAAAACTTTAAGCATAAGTATGATAGTAAACAGAGCTTGTTTGTCTGAAAGAAAAAACATTAGATGCCACTTTTAAGATACCGAGGTATCAAAGTCATAAAAGCCTGTATTACAAATCAATGACATTAGCGTTAGAAACGCTCGGCACACATGTCTGCACTTATGCTAGGTTCACCTTCGGAAATGGAACAGTCTGGATGGGCAACACAGTGCCCTCACTTAGTTTTTAGTACAGTATGTAACTACACACTCACCCTGGAATTAATCGTCCCAATTAAGACCACTGTTCCTCGCAGAGTTAAACAGTAGGGTTAACACCGCGACCCACTGCTACCACAGATCTCTTTTAGTTCCTCTACTTGCTTCGCATAGTGGCGAAAGAACACTCTGGAAGACTTCCAGCCAGTGTATGAACGGAGATGTTCAAAATCCATACAATTAAAGAAATTTAAGAATGAGGCAACTTTCCTCGGATCGTGACCTGCGGGTGTATTGTCAGGATCCGCTCTGTGAATAAAATATGTGATTTTCGCTCTGAGTTGATTCAGAGATAAATTTGAGCCTGATGTTTCTCCCCTGAATAGTGGACCACCCTTGAAGTCTGAAGTTCTATGAAGATAGACCTTTAGGCATTCTACTGGACATAGAGATGCATCTTCTTTCAGAGGGCAGATTCTCCAGGGACCCCACCTGTTGGTGGGTAACTCATTCTTGGCGAGAAACGTAGGATCCGGAAACAGGTTCAGTTCTTCCCCATCCAGGAACTGAACACGACCTGCCTCTCTCGAGAGGCTACAATCTCACTAACCCTGGCCCCGGACGCGAGTGCAAAATAGGAAAATAACTTTTTGTGTCAAATCCTTTAACCCACACTCTTCATTGCTCAACAGAGAAGCGAAATGAAGAACTTGTCTAAAGACCATGAAATGGGCTTTGGAGGTGCTGAAGGTCTGAGCCTAGCACAGGCTTTCGGGACTTTATTAAAGATCTCGTTACCTAGGTCGACCTGGAAGGCATATAGAATGGGTCTTGTCAAAGCAGACGTACACGCTGAAATCGTGTTCGCTGCCAACCCTTGACCATGGAGGTGGGGAAAAAAGATAAGCAGAAGTCTGTTAAGATCTCCTGCGGAATCTTCGCCTTGACAAAAGGCCACCCATTTTCTCCAAGATGACTCATATTGTCTTCTAGTAGATTTGCATTTATATTCCTCAAGGAAGTCTATACTGGCTTTCGAAATCCCGAAACGCTTTCTCACCGCTAGGGAGAGAAAATCATGAACTGCAGGGTCCGGGTTTTCTGTAATGAAGCGCAGACAGTTGACTTGTGGACTCGCTGGGTCAGAACTGGATCTGGTAGTGGTACAAACTTCAGCTACAGTTCAAATGCCAGGAGGAACCACACGCTGTTCGGCCACTTGTGGGCCACTATTGCTGCTACCCTTTGAAGGATCTCAGTTTGTTGAGGACCCTCAACAGAAGGTTGTGAGGAGGGAACAGATAAATCTTGGACCATCTGTTCCAGTCGAGGGACATCACGTCCACTGCTTCCGCTAAGGGGTCCTCGTACGGGGCACGTACAGGGGCAACTTCTTGTTGTCTTTCGTCGCAAAGAGGTCTATCTGCAGTTCTGGGACTGATTCAGAATGAAGGAGAATGATCCTGCGTCTAAGGACCATTCCGACTCTATCGGTGTGAACCTGGATAGAGCGTCCGCTGTCACATTGCGGACTCCTTGAAGGTGAACTGCCGACAGGTACCACTTCTTCTTTTCCGCCAATCGGAAGACGGCCAACATCACCTGGTTGAGAGGTGGTGACCTCGATCCTTGTCGATTCAAGTATCTTACAACTACCTCGCTGTCTATTACCACTTTATGTGGAACGAATGACGCGGGGAGACTTTCTTTAAGGTAAGGAGCACTGCCCTAGCTTCTAGAAAGTTTTATGAGAAAGGTCTTGAATAGCCTGGACCAAGTCCCCTGAACTTTTTTCCGATGAGAGTGACCTCCCCATCCCTCCTTTGAGGCGTCTGAGTGAATCGTCACCGACGGGGGAGGTGGCTGAAGAAGAATCTGACTTCTTTAGATGTCTGGCTTGGGACCAAGGCCTGAGAAGAGTACTTAGCCGAAGCGGCTGGTCTTCTCAGATCTCTTCACGCGTTTGATGCATAACTTCTCCAAACTCCGATTGCATCCTTTAGCTGTGCTCTTAGCACTGGGTCTGTCACCGAAGCAAACTGGAGAGAGCGCAGTACTCTCTCCTGCTCGTGTCTTGATATCCTTTCGGAATCTTGAAGTCTCTTGACAGAACCCGCTATCTCCTTCCTTTTCTTCGCCGGGGTGGAGAAACGGTGTGACAAAAGGTCCCAGTGGATCTTAGCCACTGGAACTTTTGAGATGGAGAAAGTCGAGACTTTTTCTGTTGATCTTGAAGCCTAGGTACTCTAGGAACTGGATCACTTGACTGGAAGCTTGCAAGCATTCTGTCTCGCATGCTGCCCACACCAACCAGTCGTCCAGGTAGGCTACTACCTGAATTCCCTTTAGGCGAAATTGTTTGAGAGCTACGCTCGCAAGCTTCGTAAAAATCCTTGGGGCTATGTTTAGCCTGAATGGCATGGCTCCGAAGGCGTATAGTCTTCGTTGTAGCCTGAACCCTAGGTAGGGGGAGAGTCGATGGCTAATTGGAATGTGCCAGTAGGCGTCTGACAAGTCTATAGAGACGGAATATGCCCTCTTGGGCAGTAAGGTCCTTATGTGTTGCAGTGTTAGCATTTTGAATTTGCAATTCACTATGAACTTGTTAAGTGGCGACAAGTCCAGAATGACTCTGAGCTTTTCCGAGTCTTTCTTGGGAACACAAAACAGCCTCCCTTAGAAATTGATGGGCTTCACCCTTTTTCTCCAACCGTTCTTGAACGTACTCCTCCATAACGGGGGTGGAGTGTTGGAAAAACCGAAGGTACGGGGGTGGAGTGCTGTACCAGCTCCCGCCCAGTCCATTCTTGAGTAGGCTGTGGGCCCAGGGATCGAAGGTCCACCGATCCTGAAATTTCAGAAGTCTCCCTCCTACCGGTATCACCTCACTGCCGTCCTGAGGTCTTGCCTTCCTGACCACGACCACCCCTGAATCCCCTTCCCCTTGAGGGGCGTCTAGACGAGCCTCTGGCTGCTCCTCTAGGCTTTGCTCGAAAGGAAGTAGACTGCCCTTCGAACGCTGGGGTGAATGCCGTGGACTGTGTCGACACGGCCTGGGGTACCCACTGAAAGGTGGTCGGGGTTTGTGCCACGATCTGGGGCACTGGGGGCAATGGCAATTGCAGTTGCTGTTGCTGTCTAAGAGGCTTGGCTGGCCGAGACGGTAGCCTAGTCCTCATAGTCTTCCTCTTTGGTTGAGGACCCTCATCCGGGGAAGACTTTCTTTTGATAGCCAGGCCCCACTTCTGGAGAAGGTTTTTATTCTCCAAGGCGGCTTTATCAAAAACTTCTTTGACCAAGTCGGTAGGGAAAAAGGTCTTTTCCCCAAATGTTGGAGGAGATTAGTTTCTTTAGCTCGTGCCTCACCGTAGCCGAGGTAAACACGAACTCCCTACAAGCTCTCCTTGCCTTGACGAAGCCATCAAGGTCCTTCGTCACTGTGGCCAGATGAGGTTTGGCCACTACCATGAACATTTCATGGACCTTGGGGTCACTTGCCATCGTCTCGAGAGTAGTCTGAAGAGACATTGAGGCAGTCAGTCTTTCTTTTGTATCGAACTCACTTCGCAAAAGAAAATCAGACAGCTTAGGGAGGTCCTTGCCGAACTGACGTCCGGCAATATCAGCCTCCAACTTTCCCACTGAGAACGTAAGATGGACGTCCTTCCAGTCTTTGTGGTCCATAGGCAGGGCCAGCGACAAGGGTTTACACTCCTCTAGGGAGGGGCAAGACTTGCCGGCCTCGATTGCTTTTAGTACAGCCAGAAACCCTTTCTGTAAAAGGGGGAAGGCTCTAGTAGGCGAGGACACAAAGGAAGGGAGCTTCCTATTCAATGCAGCTACCTTTGAGTTAGAGAAGCCCCTCTCTTTCATCGAGGATGAAAGTAGAGCTTGAGCCTTAGCAAGGTCCATCACTATGACCCCCTTCGGCTCTGTCTCCTCCTTTGAAGCTGGTTCCTTCCTCAGCCGGACATAACAGTCCGGATATGATGCCTTACTGGGCCAGAATTCCACCCTCCAGGGGAACTGAGCCCAGCTTATCCGAGATGACGATCTTTCCAGTCGTCATCGGCATGTGCTCAGTATACCTCCATGGGTTAGCATCTGAGCACAAGGGAAGGTCTTTCACATTAAGCTTTTTCTGGGGCCCATGTGATTCTGCAAGGCACTGCATTCGCAGTTCCATTGCAGCCACCTTCTCCTGATTCTCCTTCTGCATTTGTTGGATCATTCCAACAATAGAAGAGAGGGCCTGTCCCAGCTCTACTGGGAGACCGGCCGATGTAGAACTTCATCCTGGGCTTCTGCCAGGAGGTCTTCCTCCTGACACCCGTCCACATCAGATATCCTGTCATTTAGCTGGATGTCTTGCATCGCAACCGCGACTTCAGCATCCACCTGGATCTGAACTTACGGGATCTCCTCTTGAGGCTGGGGAATCACTGCATCAGCTGATGCCTTAGGGAAAAGATACGCCCTCATCTTCTCACTTGGAAGATAAGGGCCAGAAGTGTTCTTTTGGAAGCCCCTTACCCAGGTACGAAGCTTCTTCCTAGCTATTTAAATGTCTCATTAATCAGGTTAGTGCACACAGTACATACCTGAGGGTCCCAATACCGGAGATCATCCTTGGAGACAGTGTATGCTGCGTGTCTCCTACAAAACTCATGTCCGCAGAGGTTCTTGCTGCTGACATTGCAGAAAGCACTTC
>NC_090741.1:120451712-120469212 GCF_036898095.1 Palaemon carinicauda
TAGGGATGTTCTCTTTCCCAAAGATTAGACAATATGAAGAATCTGCCAAGTTCATAACATGTAATTTTTTCCTTGTTGGCAATACCTGGTGAATATACGTTTAAATAACAATCCAATCCTGGACATCAATGAATTTACTGTTAATATTTTTCCAAATGCTTTCCCAGTCCAACAGAGGGAAACTCTTCACAACTTTTGAAATTCCACCTTTTCTAATACCTTTATAAACTTTTTTACTATTCATTATTGTAAAATTTCTGCATCGAATAATTTTCCTTACATTATCTATACACACATTATAATATACATTACCAGTAAATCCATATTCATTACATTCAAAGTCACAGCTTATGATTCCATCTAATCTAAGTTCACAATAGTAATACATCAAAAAATTGAGTTCTGATCATGACAAATACAGTTTTAAGAAACTACTTATAAAGATACTCAAAGCTTTGTCATTTATGTCTTCAATACCCAGACCTCCTTCGCTTTTGTGAAGCTTTAGCGTAGGTTGTTTAACCCTGGATAGGTACGCTCCTCGGACACCCCTTTAAGGGTATACTCGGTCGCGCGCGACCCCGACACAAAAAAAAATTCTTGAAAAATCTGTTTTTGCAGTAACCTCCTTTTTTTTGCCCAAAAAAATTCAATGAATGCTTAAAACTACTGTAAAGATAAATACTACTCATCTGCAGAAAAACTATTTATTATAAATATTTTTAAAAAATAAGTAGAAAAAAAAGACCTTACAAAAAAATTCATAAAAAAAAACAAATTACTCTTATTTACACGAATCCTTTTAGGAATTGATTCTTGAATGTTTAGGACACATCTTGATATATTTTGGATGAAGTCGGACCCATGGAGGTGAAGATCTGAAATGAGAAAAAGAGGGTAACCTTTTTTGGCCAAAAAAATGTGTCCAAATTTCATGATTTTTTTTGGGTACCCAAATGAAATAGGAATTGGCAATTTTTTTTTTTATAGGGAATAAACATATGTTATCCTAAAATAGAAATATGTAAAAAGATCTTCATTATTTTGTAAATTACGTTTATATCAGGGGCCATATCTAAAGGTCATTTTTTGAGTACTTAGAAATTTCGTAAAAAATACATATATTTAATATATAATATGATATTTATGCAGGTAAAAATATACCAAAATATCACAAATTCTATAGGGAACAAGAATATATATAGATAGGGCAACTTACGCTTCGGATATGTCCACAAAATGGCCGCCAACCACACTGACTCAGACTCCCTAATCTGCCACCTGAAATGTAGGAAGGGTATGTCAATTTCAAGGTGTTATTTACTAATCTAATTATTCTTGGATATGCATAAAAATTGTATGGTGGGTTGCTGGATGATTGTCGATTATTTTACGAATATAAAATTAGAATTTTGACCCAAAAAAAAATTTTTGACGGGAAATAAAATAGGAAAAAAGAATTGTAAAACAACAATAATATTCAAGCTAATAAAATTTGATGATATTCAATCAAAAAAGAAGTAAACAAAATTTTCATGTTGTAACTTACAAATAACGCTGCGTTACAGTTTGGACAGACGCTAAAGTTTGGACAGACGCTACAGTTTGGACAGAGGACACTCTGGTGGATCAGACAAACAGGACTCTTGCACCGGAGACACCCAGTGTTTGTCTTGCGGTCGTCCCTAGGTGGGCAACTGTGACAGCGAATCCTTTTAGGGAGTTTTATGTGGCCAACGGCAATTTGAGGTCTTTGTGGTTCCTGCTCAGGTATCTTGAAAGTATCCATCATGATTTGACGGAGTCCCTTCGACAAACTGTGTGACGTTAGATACCGATGTATTGCCTGGGGAGCACACAACTCGTAGGCGATATCTCTGAGGAACGTTCGCCTTGGCATTGTCTTGGTGAAGGGCAAGCATGTATAGAGAATATAAGAATTTACCACTATTATATTCAATATCCCGTAAAAGAGAGTCAGAGGCCAGCGTCGTGACTTACGAATACAACTAGATGTAGAACACATCTGGTCGAATGTGTCTACACCTCCCTTAGTCACATTATAAAACATCTGAATGTCGGTCTTCCTTTTTTCGACTTCAGACGGATCATGATGCAGGGAACTCAACAGCATCACCTTCTTAGTCCTACTAATTTCCTGACACTGTAGAGTTAGATTGTGTTCGTAATTGAACACTGCCACTGAGTCCTTTGGGGGAAGCACCTTCTCCATAACTTCCTTAGGAATATAAGGCTTTTGGCGAATGGTACCACACAAATGCATGTCCTTATCCAAGAGTGACAAAGCGAGCGGTAGCGTCGTGAAAAAGTTATCCGTCGTCACTGTGCGGCCACTTCTCTGAAAAGGTGCCACAAGATCAGACGTAAAAACTTCTCGAAGCGTCGATCCTCTTGGTATCTGGACAGTGTCCTTCCCCAAGTAGGCAATCGCATTTAATGGGTATCGGCATCACACGCCAATACAATCTTGATACCATACCTAGAAGAAGGGAAATAGAATTAGTAACTAATAAAGGTAAAAAGATAAAAAAAAATACAAAAAAATACACAATATACAATTATATTACTGATGGTAATGACTCCTCAATAGGGCAAGGTGTTCATTAGAATGCAAAACAACCTCGGCTAGCATGCGGTCGCTCAAAAATAGCGAGAAAATGTCGGACACTTTGCTCGTTCCCAACGTGAGAGAAGTGGGACCCCCAGGCTCAATCCTTGGTGTGAACATATGGGGGAGGGTGGGATTTGGGTCTCTATGCCAAACAGTACCGTCGCGACCTTGAACCGATTCAGCATCTATCTGGGTGATTGCCGTCCCCCTGGCTGCCTGTAGATCCCCTCTTCTCCTCTTTCTGCTTCTCTCCTCCACTGGCGTGAGCTGAGGTACCGTTACTGGGGGCTGACGACGTGAAGTAGATGGCACAGGAGTTGTTATTGTGCTGGCTGGGACAACATGAGAACCAGAAGCCCCAACCCCCTCTTCCTCCCCCACATCGTCGTCGGCTTCTCCATCTCCATTCCCTAAGCCGATAATTTCAGGATTTTGTGTCACCTCCTGTTCCTGCCTGACCTCCAGCTCCAACTCATCGACATTCACATATTCATCGTCAGTGACGTCATCGATCTCCAATGCATCATCCACATCACTATCAAACTGCTCTAAGAGCTGATTTATGGCATCCAAGCCCAATGATTCTCTCCTGCTCGCCATTTTGATAACTGCAAAGAATTAGAAAAAATTAGAAATATGCATTCGATGTAAAATGGATCCCCTACCAATATATCTAAGGCAAAAAAACAATGTCATGCATGGGTAGCCAGATCATCTAGAAACACTTTCCAACACTATAAAAATATTAGTTTTGCGACACTACTTGCCAATTCCTTACGGTAACATGACTAAGCAAAAAAATGCAAAATAAATAAAAAGGGGCACTCGATGAAAAATGGCAACGTGCTAATGGTGGGCATTTCAGAAAAAAAAATTTCAGCCACGTGCTAGGCAAACCATCAAGGCACATTTTCCGACAAATAAACATCTAAATGAATCATTACTCTGTGATAGTTCCTTAGTACGTAGTAATTTTGAAAGAAATGGGAAAAAACGAAAAAATGGCAATCACAGGAAAATCGAACACATACCTATATATACGCCATATCTGGCTAAAAAAAAAGATAGGCATGGGTAGCCAGATCATCTAGAAACACTTTCCAACACTATAAAAATATAAGTTTTGCAACACTACTTACCAATTCCTTACGGTAACATGACTAAGCAAAAAAATGCAAAACAAATAAAAAGGGGCATTCGGTGAAAAATGGCAACGTGCTAATGGTGGGCATTTCAGAAAAAAAAAAATTCAGCCACGTGCTAGGCAAACCATCAAGGGACATTTTCCGACAAATAAACATCAAAATGAATCATTACTCTGTGATAGTTCCTTAGTACGTAGTAATTTTGAAAGAAATGGGAAAAAACGAAAAAATGGCAATCACAGGAAAATCGAACACATACCTATATATACGCCATATCTGGCTAAAAAAAAAGATAGGCATGGGTAGCCAGATCATCTAGAAACACTTTCCAACACTATAAAAATATAAGTTTTGCGGCACTACTTGCCAATTCCGTACGGTAACATGACTAAGCAAAAAAATGCAAAACAAATAAAAAGGGGCACTCGATGAAAAATGGCAACGTGCTAATGGTGGGCATTTCAGAAAAAAAATTTCAGCCACGTGCTAGGCAAACCATCAAGGGACATTTTCCGACAAATAAACATCTAAATGAATCATTACTCGGTGATAGTTCCTTAGTACGTAGTAATTTTGAAAGAAATGGGAAAAAACAAAAAAATGGTAATCACAAGAAAATCGAACACATACCGATATATACGACATATCTGGCTAAAAAAAAGATAAGCATGGGTAGCCAGATCATCTAGAAACACTTTCCAACACTATAAAAGTATAAGTTTTGCGACACTACTTGCCAATTCCTTACGGTAACATGACTAAGCAAAAAAATGCAAAATAAATAAAAAGGGGCACTCGATGAAAAATGGCAACGTGCTAATGGTGGGCATTTCAGAAAAAAAAATTTCAGCCACGTGCTAGGCAAACCATCAAGGCACATTTTCCGACAAATAAACATCTAAATGAATCATTACTCTGTGATAGTTCCTTAGTACGTAGTAATTTTGAAAGAAATGGGAAAAAACGAAAAAATGGCAATCACAGGAAAATCGAACACATACCTATATATACGCCATATCTGGCTAAAAAAAAAGATAGGCATGGGTAGCCAGATCATCTAGAAACACTTTCCAACACTATAAAAATATAAGTTTTGCAACACTACTTACCAATTCCTTACGGTAACATGACTAAGCAAAAAAATGCAAAACAAATAAAAAGGGGCATTCGGTGAAAAATGGCAACGTGCTAATGGTGGGCATTTCAGAAAAAAAAAAATTCAGCCACGTGCTAGGCAAACCATCAAGGGACATTTTCCGACAAATAAACATCAAAATGAATCATTACTCTGTGATAGTTCCTTAGTACGTAGTAATTTTGAAAGAAATGGGAAAAAACGAAAAAATGGCAATCACAGGAAAATCGAACACATACCTATATATACGCCATATCTGGCTAAAAAAAAAGATAGGCATGGGTAGCCAGATCATCTAGAAACACTTTCCAACACTATAAAAATATAAGTTTTGCGGCACTACTTGCCAATTCCGTACGGTAACATGACTAAGCAAAAAAATGCAAAACAAATAAAAAGGGGCACTCGATGAAAAATGGCAACGTGCTAATGGTGGGCATTTCAGAAAAAAAATTTCAGCCACGTGCTAGGCAAACCATCAAGGGACATTTTCCGACAAATAAACATCTAAATGAATCATTACTCGGTGATAGTTCCTTAGTACGTAGTAATTTTGAAAGAAATGGGAAAAAACAAAAAAATGGTAATCACAAGAAAATCGAACACATACCGATATATACGACATATCTGGCTAAAAAAAAGATAAGCATGGGTAGCCAGATCATCTAGAAACACTTTCCAACACTATAAAAGTATAAGTTTTGCGACACTACTTGCCAATTCCTTACGGTAACATGACTAAGCAAAAAAATGCAAAATAAATAAAAAGGGGCAGTCGATGAAAAATGGCACCGTGCTAATAGTGGGCATTTCAGAAAAAAAAAATTTAAGCCACGTGGTAGGCAAACCATCAAGGCACATTCTCTGACAAATAAACATCTAAATGAATCATTACTCTGTGATAGTTCCTCAGTACGTAGTAATTTTGAAAGAAATGGGAAAAAACGAAAAAATGGCAATCACAGGAAAATCGAACACATACCTATATATACGACATATCTGGCTAAAAAAAAGATAGGCATGGGTAGCCAGATAATCTAGAAACACTTTCCAACACTATAAAAATATAAGTTTTGTGACACTACTTGCCAATTCCTTACGGTAACATGACTAAGCAAAAAAATGCAAAACAAATAAAAAGGGGCACTCGCGGAAAAATGGCCAACATTCTAATATACGGCATCTCAGATAAAAAAAAAAGACATGCACGTAGTAGCCTTACCATCAAGACACACTTTCAAACAAATAAACATGAAAAAAAAATCAATACTATATGGCAATTCCTTACTACGTAGTAAATTTTTACAAATATTGATAAAAAACAGAAATTGGCAAACGCAGGAAGATACGCTACATACCAATATCTACGGCGTATCTGGCAAAAACAAAGTCACGCATGGGTAGCCATATCATCTATACACACTTTCCAATGCTATAAAAATAAAAGTTTCGCGATACTATTTGCTAATTTCTCACGGAAAAATGACGTAGCCAAGAAATGAAAAAAACTGAAAAGGGGCACTCGCGGAAAAATTACCAACATTCTAATATACGGCATCTCAGATAAAAAAAAAGACATGCATGTGTTAGCCCAACCATCAAGGCACACTTTCTAACAAATAAACATGAAAAAAATCAATAATATATGGCAATTCCTTACTACGTAGTAAATTTTTACAAATATTGAAAAAAAAACAGAAATTGGCAACCGCAGGAAAATACGCCACATACCAATATCTACGGCGTATCTGACAAAAACAAAGTCACGCATGGGTAGCCAGATCATCTAGACACACTTTCCAACACTAAAAAAGCAAAAGTTTTGCGACACTATTTGGCATTTTCTTACGGAAAAATTACTTGGCCAAAAAATGCAAAAAACTGAAAAAGGGGCACTCGCGGTAAAATGGTCCTCGTGGTGATGAACGGCATTTCAACTAAAAAAAAAACCTGCACGTGGTAGCCAAACCATCCACCAAGACTTTCCACAACTGATAACCTATACAAGTTGCACCATTCTACGACAATTTCATAATACGTAATAACTTTGATAATTATGCAACTTACCTTAGAAGGGTAAACTCGGTCGCGCTCGACCCCGACGTGTCTCAGAAATCTGGGAAGGAGTACAGCTACAGCAATGCACTCTGGACACTACTAGAGCGTGTAGGGGAGACACCTCCTGCAGGTCGATCACCCACAAATTCAGTCACGGGGGTGAGTCACGTGAGAAAACCCTTTTTTTTTTTTGACGCTCGGGGTCGCGAACGACCCATCGTACCTATCCAGGGTTAAGGATGTTTCAACATTATTAGCTACATTATCCCAGATACCATTCAAACATAATACATATCCAATTGAATAAACAATTCCCAAAATCTTTATAGAACCAACCACAACTTCCAGGTAATCAAGTGGCCATGTGGTTTTCCCTCGAAAGTTACCGATGCCAATAATTTTGTACTTCTTGTTTCTATTTAGCACCGCTCTTGTAGCCTTTTCGTATTTCACAATTACTGACTTGGCTTCAATGATACAATTCTGTGTTGTAAATATGATGTTTGTGTCATGAGCATACCCGAAAACACAACCTGAAACTTGTCTAGGAAGTTTAATTGGCTTTATTTTACTTTTCCTAATCAGCGTGCAAAAAAGTTCTTGGTGAATAACATAAAGGATCATTGATAGAGGACACCCTTGTCTAACAGATTGTTTAACATTGATAGGATTACCCATTATATGATTTATACACATTTTGCTACATATAGCGGTATATAACATCTTTACCAGTGCAACAAAATTACTTCCGAAACCAAAAGGTGGCATCACATTCAGTAGAAATTCTATATCCACTCGGTCGAATCCTTTTATTCCAGTCAAGAGACATAATTGCACAATCCAGATTTTTCTTCTTTGCAAAATATATGACGTCCTAACAAGCAAGTTACAATTAACGATTGATCTATCTGGCACGGCGCAGAATTGCCCTTGAGAAACTATTCTATCAATTAGATTTTTAATTCTGTTACTCAAAATCTTAGAGATAATTTTATAATCAACACAAAGAAGGCCTATAGGTCTCCAGTTCCTCAAACTTTCTCTCTCTTCTCCTTTGTGTACTAAAAAGATTATCCCGTTTGACTGGGATTTAGATAATAAAAAATTCTCGAATTCAATTCTAGCAACTTCATAAAAATTCTTTCTTATAATATCCCAACAATGTAAGTAAAACTCTGCGGTTATCCCATCTTCACCCGGAATCCGATTCAAATTCATTGATTTTGTAGCTATCCACAGCTCCTCCAGAGTAACTTCACTTTCGAGTAAATCATTATCCTTTTCATGTATCATCTTATCTATACTTGACAACAATTCGTCTTGTTCTCTGGTATCTAAATCAATCTTTTGATATAATCTCCTATATTCAGTTGTTGCATAATGTAGAATGACTTCAGTAGAATTTTATATTCTGCATTATCCGTCAACAGGTTTTCCATTTTATTCTTAATGGCTCTTTCTTTTTGTTTCTTTAACAAATATGCTGACAGTTTCTCGCCTTCATTACATTCCTCTAATTTTGCTCTCAACCTGATGCCTTCGACTTCCATCATTTTCAACTCTGTAATTTGATTCTCTAGATGATCAATTTTACCCTTATCCAAACCATCCACTTCACAACATTAATTTTTTAGTCTACTTTCAAAATAATTAATCAGTCCAAATCATTCGTATTTTTTTCATCTTACCCACCTTTCGAAAAACTTTGCTATATTTACCTTGGCGTATTCCTCCCACCATAGAGTAATGTTCTGAAATCTATTAATATTCCCAACAAGACCGAACCAAAAATCCTTAAACTGACCCTTTATTTCTTTATCTTTCAATAGAGAAGAACTCGCCTTCCGAAATGGTACTCCGAATTCAATACTGGGATTTATGTTTAATCTAATTTTTATGGTAGCGTGATCAGAGAAGTTAACATGGACACACTCTACATTTTGTATTCTCTCATATAATCTAGCGACATAGAATCTATCGAGTCTGGCAACATAATTACCCCTAATAAAAGTGAGCTCAACAGAATTATTAAAGGAGAACATTGCATCTTTTAGGCCAATGTCTCTTACCAAGTTTTTCAAAGCTATAGCTTTATTGTCGGGATTTGGATTAGTACAATCATGTTCACTAACCACACAATTCCAGTCACCACTCATTATAATTTTGTCGAAATTTCCCTTCATGTAATGGAGAAGTTCGGTACTTATTAGGTAATCTTGTTCCCGTTTAAAATTACTACGAGATTGACCATATATATTGATTACTTGAAATTTAAAATTTTAAATAGATAAACTTAAAATTCTATTATTCCAGTGCAATGCACACCTGTCTACCTTTAATCCAGATTTTTTCCGAACAAAAATCAATGTACCACCTTTAAATCATAAGGAACTATTAAAGAATACGTCAAAATTATCGCAGAGAACACACAAATCTCTCTGCATTATCACACTGTGCTCCTGAATGAGAGCAATGTCAACTCTATGTCGAATTAGAAAAGATTTCGCAATATATTGCTTCCTAGTGTCATCCAGATATTTTACGTTTACAGTTATAAGATTAATATACATTGTAATTAGTCAGTAGTTCTCCTTTTTTCTTAAATTGCAACAGTTTGTTACCTGTTGCTTCTACTTCGCTGCTTAAAGAGTTTATTCTTCTCTTCAGCGTTGATCACTTATGCCCAACGACTGTTGAACTTTCGCTCTTTTTTACATTCTTTTTCCCATAATCTTTATCTCTTTCTTTCCGAATCTCTCCATTAAATCCTTCTTGATTACCTTTACACGGTGATTCATAGTTCTGGTCAGAGCAGATAGCAGTAGGTGGCTTTTCGGTAAAACACCCACTTACTGTTCCCCCTTCGCCAGTTATTCGGTCGACCATTAACGACTCATACATGTCAATTATTTCCTTCCAGGATGTCTTCTCCTTAACATCTTCACTATTTATAGATATTTCCACGTGGTCATCGTCATCATCTTGAGTATTTTGTTCTTCAGTCGCTTTCATTATTTCTTCGTATTCATCATCGTCCTGATTCATTTACTATAACTTTAATTACACTATCATCTTCGACCTCACTGATTTCGTTTCCTATTCTTGCAATCCTATTTTCTATTGTATCTTGGCAATCATCTATTGCCTGGCTTACCCAAATTACATTGTCCTGATTTTCCCTGATGATGTTTCATTTACTTTATTTGGCTTTGTACCGTTTTCCAAAAAATCGTTAGTACGGATTTCTATATTTCCACTAGCGTTTTCCCGTCCTTCATACGGTCTGACGATTTCCTCATCTAGGGTAGAACATTGATGTATCTCAGCTTCCACTTGCAATCAAATGATCGACGGCTCTGCTTCTTGGACGATAAGCTCATGAACATCGTTGTTTTTCTTAATACAACTCTCTTCTAATGGAACAGCATTTTTACTCTCATTATTGAGACTGTATCGGCTCATTTCTTGAACCCCCTTCTCCATTCTTCTCCCTCCTCGCCGCGGTAGCTCAGGAAAATCATTGTTACTGAAAATATTAGTTCTCTCTAAGTATGGAGTGGAACATTCGGCTACAAATTGGCTACTCATTCCATACCTTTCGACACGTTTGTGTTTGTTCATTGTGCCACAAAGATAAATATTGACACTTACAGTACAAACTTGAAGGGATGTTTTTATTTTCTTAATCATCATTACTGTACTAAGAATGTTTAGAACGTGTTTATGCCTATTTCCCAAGAATTTACTTTGCCTCACACCAAATACCACGCCATGTTTAATTAAAATCAAACCAACCTCTTCATCACCCATTTCAAACGGAAAATTTCTTACACTTAAATAAATCTTCGATCCTGATACATTACACACTTTTACCTTCAATTTACCTTCGTCGATGGTTAACTGCTCATTTTCCTATTCGGAACAAATTCGTGTAAAGATAGCTTCATGCTTGAACTTAACGTAATATTTCTGTCGAGAAATAGCTTGAATTCCATATAGTTCATCATCATCTAATTTCCTATCACTAAGTATCTTCTCCATATATAAAATGTCAACGAAACCATCAAGGCTAACTATTGCTATTATATTCTGTCACTTGATGGGAGTTTCAGCAACAAACCTTCCACTAACCCTCCTTCCATCACCCCAAGAAAATGGAGTTGCAATTACTAATGTTGTTTATGTGAGTCTGTCTCAAATACGAAAAATAATGGGACTTACTGTTAAACAATAACACAGTAGTGTTGAGATGATTTTTAGCGCACGGCAAGCACCAATTTTTGGCTGGGGCAACAGCCATACTTCCACTTGTAGGTCCTCGTCTGAAAATTTATTTCCGAATTTCGTCAATAAACCGAAAACAGTTTTCTTATCAAGGGTCACTGTTAGCACTGGCGATTCGCTGCATCTTCATGCACCTTCACTACTAAGTAACATTATGTCATTACTGTATTATCCTATTAAAAAGGGCGTTTTACTAGGAAGTCCTCAAACAACAACACACCGGTTCACTGGTTTTTCTTCTTCCTCTGTCATATAGACTTGGGTAGTACCATAACCTGTCTACCATGGTCTTTAACTGACTTAAGTTAAAGTTATCTTGCTTGAGGATACACCCAGTCACACTATTCTCTTTCCTTTTTCCATTCCTCACTGGTCTAATTTCCCAGTTGGAACACTTGGACTTATAACATTTTGCATTTCCATCAAGAGTCGTAGCCCGGTAAGTAATGATGATAATACTTAGTACAAAAAATGCATATATATATATATATATATATATATGTATATGTATATATATATATATATATATATTATATACACACACACACACACACACATATATATATATATATATATATACATATATGTATTTAAATATATATATATATATATATATATCTATATCTATATATATGCAAATATATATATATATGTATATATATATATATATATATCATGCTTCAAAACTTGTACTCAATTTGCATATCCAAGGGTCGTTGCCCAGCTAGGAATTATGATAATACTTATTACAACAATTATATATATATATATATATATATATACATACATATATAATATATATATATATATATATATATATCTGTGTGTGTGTGTGAGTGTGTGTGTGTATATGTATGTGTATGTGTGTGTGAGTGTGTGTATGTTTGTGTGCATATATGCATATAAGAAATATATACCCATTAAACTGCGAGAAAGAAGCATATCTTCATTAAGAAGAGAGACGGATCTATTATAACAACAGGAGATGAAGAAAGGCAACGCTGGATTTGAACACTTTAGTGAGGTCCTGAATAGGAGATATAAAGAGAATAATTTGATTAATATACTTGAAGATGAGGAAAACCTTGATGTGCCAATGATTGAATTCAGTGTGTTGGAAGTGGAAGCTATACTAAAAAAAAATAGAGATATGTAAAGTCCTTAAATGCGACCGAATAACTGCTGAGCTGATGTTGGTCGAAAATAAAGTAACTCCCACAATACTTAATTTTTTTTTTCTTTTTTTTACAATGTGACGTGAAGAGGCAAAACCTGATGAAATGGGAGCTAGGAGTGTTGGTGAAAGTGGCAAAAAAGGGAGATCTGAGTGATTGTTATAATTTCAGAGGCATCACACTTATATCCGTTGTCATGAAAATATATAGTGCTCATTCCAAAGAGATTTGAGAGAAAGACTGATGAAATAACTGAGATGAGCAATCACTATTTAGAAAAGTTAGAAGTTGTACTAACCACATTTTCAATATAAGATATGTGGTACAGAAATATATAGAAGATTGGAATCCATTACTGATGGCAATTGTTGACTTTGATAGTGGGCATCGACCAAATTTGTGGAGAATCCTGCGCTATTAAGGAGTTCTTCTTAAGAACATAAATGTTATTAAGTCTGTTCATGAGCATAGAAAGTGCAAAATTATTGTTAGTGTAGTCCTATCAAATGAATTTCCACTGAACAGTAGAGTACTGCAAGGGAATGTGTTGTCACCTCTGTTGTTCATCCTCCTCATGGATTGTGTAATGCATAGAACATTTAGTGATGGTGCAGAAGGATTGGACTGAATTGGTAAAAGGAAATTAGCAGACCTGGAGCATGCTAATGACGCAGTCCTTATTAGCAGAACATCATAGGACTTGCAAAGCTTCCTCACCAGAATGCATTAAATATCACTGAGGTTGGACTCAAGATAAATAATAGAAAGAAAGAGAGATGACGAAAACCTAATATGCAATGGAAGAAGAAATATAATTAAAAGGGGAGAAGATATATGAGGTGGAATTATTTAAATTATCTGGTACTATCATTAATAAAGGATATTTAGAATTTGGGTTAAATGATATATTAAAAAAAAGCGAATCACACAATTGCTAAGTTGAGTTAAATTGGAAATCAAATTGCCTGAACTTACTTATAAAAATCAGGCTATATATAATTTTAGTGAGATTAGTGTTAATGTGTGGACATGAGTCGTGCTATGATAATGACATATTTAGTATGACAGGATTAGAAATGAAAACTATAGGAAAGATTACTCAAGTGTCATATGTGAATGAGATCACGTTGAGGGGTTTGGGCATGCTCTTCACACTTATCAAGAGAGATTACTTCACGAAACTTACAACTGGGCTCCACGAGGCACTAGAAGAGTTGGAGACCCAGGCCTAAGTGGGCAAGGACTATGAAGTATGAAGTGGTGAATGATAAATTAAGTAGTAATATAAAAGCTCAAGATAGAAAAAAAACTATTGAAATTTAACTGAGGCCCGATGTATCAATAGGCGTATGAGGAGATGATGATGGTGATGATACAAATATATATATATATATATATATATAAATGTGTGTATATACATATACATATATATATATGTATATATATATATATATATATGTATATATATATATATATATATATGTATGTATATATATGTATATGTATATATAAATATATATATATATATATATATATATGTATATATATATGTATATATATATATATATATATAAATATATATATATATGTTTATATATATATACATATATATATATATATATATACATATATCTATATATATATATATATATAATTATATATATATATATATATATATATGTATATGTGTGTGTGTGTGCGTGTGTGTGTGTGTGTGTGAATATATATATATATATATATATAATTATAAATATGTATGTATGTATGTATATATATATATATATATATATAAATAAAAGATTTTGAGTGAAGCGAAAGATCTAATTTTGGGTGAGATAGCCATGTTGTCCTGATGGAAATTCCTTTAAGTAGCTTCCTAGGGTATATTTGACTACAGTGATATTCCCAGAGAATATTACCTAAAGGTCTCCAGAATTCTAACTCCTGGCGTGGATATCCCTAACTTTTCCTTTTAGGGATATCGCATCATATCAGAGGACGTATTCTTGACACGCCACATAGCTATCTTCACCCCGAATAGAGTTTACGCTTTGAGGGGGAAAATGGCAAGAAAACGAAGGGGAGTTGCTAAGAAGGTACCGCTCCTTACTGTTTTGAGTATCTAGATGACGCCATCTTTATTCCTTGTAGCGTTAAGCGAGGTACTACAGATACAGTACTTTCGGGTGGGATCCTTCCAGCACTTTTCTTATAAAAAGGAGGGCAGGTCCATCAGGACGACATAGCTATCTCACCCAAAAATAGATTTTTGTTTTTTGGGCTCAGGTCATGTCGTCCTGATGGAAGTTTACCAGAGCATTAATGTATCTGTGGATTTTCTATTTGTGCCTTAACCTCAAGACAGAATTTCCTTGGTCACTTAGACCTAGAGACATATGATGTTACCGTTATATGTCATTTCTTCTAATCATGAACCATGTTAGTGCTTCCTGCCCCCTACAGGGAAGAGTAAGGCCAGACTCTGGAAAAAGTCTCGAGGATTGCATATTTCATATGAACAACCTAGCAACCAAATGGGTATACCGGTCTCATCGTATACCTTCCCAATCAGAGTTTTTATTTGAAAACGAACAAATGTATATATGAACTACTGACACCTTCCCAGGCATACAGAGCTAGTTGTATGCAAAGACAGACAGGTTTGTATCCATGTAGAAACAATTGTTTGTATAAGTCAGCATCACATCCAAAGCATACCGAGTCAGTCGTATGCAAAGACAGACAAGTATCTACCTGTGTAGAAACCAGGTATGTACACACATAAAGAAGGTTTGTTTACCTGTCGGATCAAATTTCTACAGTTGTTCTCTTATTAATATACAAATAAAAGGGTGATCATAAATAATGCTCTAACATCTCTTTATTCATCTGAATTTGGGGCGAATAAGACGCAAAATTCAATTAGTATTTTATTGATAACCAATAAAATATGTAAATCAGTCTGCATTTTATAGTATAATATAAAATGTTTGTGAAATAATTTAAGCATAAATATAGGGGTAATACCAGAAATAATTATTTTACCTGAAAAGAAACACTTTTAATGCCACTAAAAATGAGAATTCAGTAAATTTTTTATTAAAATTTCTGTCATTACCGTCTGTTCACAATTGTGTAAAGTACACACGGCACACGTGTTACTCTTTATGCTTCTTTCACCTTTTATATTTGGAACAGTCCATAATGTCACCATGGTGACACTTTACTTAACATGTTGTACCGTAAGGAGTCAACAAGCACACCCTGCACATAACAGTCCCAATTGATTCACTGTTCCTCGCAGTATTAAGTGACAGGTTTTAGTACACTACCTGCCGCCTCCACAAACCTCTTGATCTCTTGCACTTGCTTTGCAGAGTGATTGAAAAGCACTCTGGATGACTTCCATCCAGTATACGAGCGAAGACGTTCGAAATCCATATATTGGAAAAAAATCAGAGATGAAGCAATTTTTCTAGGATCGTGACCTGTGGGTGTACTCTCCGGATCCGCTCTGCGAATGAAGTAGGTGGTCTTCGCCCTTAGTTGTTTTAGAGACAAATTTGAGCCTGCCGTTTCTCCTTTAAAGAGCTGTCCTCCCCTAAAGTCTGAAGTTCTACGAAGATAGACCTTTAGGCACTCCACTGGACATAGAGAGACATCTTCCTTCATAGGGCAGATTCTCCAGGGACTCCACCTTTTGGTGGGTAGCTCGTTTTTAGTGAGAAACGTTGGGTCAGGAAAAACATTTAGTTTCTCCCCCTTTCTATGAACTGAATATGGCACTTATCTCTAGAAAGGGCCACTATTTCGCTAACTCTGGCCCCCGAGGCTAGTGCAAATAGGAATATAACTTTTTGGGTCAAATCTTTCAGAGAGCATTTCTCATTGTTTAATGTTGATGCAAAGTGAAGAACCTTATCCAACGACCATGAAATGGGCCTCGGAGGTGCTGCAGGCCTAAGTGCAGCACAGGCCTTAGGGATCTTGTTAAAGATTTCGTTAGAGAAGTCTACCTGGAAGGTGTAAAGTAAGATGAATAAAGAAGGATAAACAGAAATCTGTTGAGATTTCTTTTGGTTTCTTTGCCTTGAAAATGCAACCCATTTCTTCCAAGACGACTCATATTGTCTTCTGGTAGATTTAGACATATATTCTTCTAAAATGTTTATACTGTCTCTCGAAATCCAGAATCTTTTCTTAACTGCTAAGGAGAGAAATTCATGAGATGGAGGTTTCGGGTTTTCTGTGATAAAGCGAAGACAGTCGACTTTTACACTTGTTGAGTCAGAACTGGGTCCGGCAACTGGACCAGCTTCAGCCGCAGTTCCAATACTAGAGGGAACCAGATGCTGTTCGGCAACTTGTGAGCCACTATAGCTGCCGTTCCCTGAAAGGATCTCAGCTTGTTGAGGACTTTCAACAGAAGGTTGGATGGAGGGAACAGGTAAATCCTGGACCATCTGTTCCAATCGAGGGACATCGCGTCCACTGCTTCCGCTAGAGGGTCCTCGTATGGGGCCACGTAACGAGGAGGTTTCTTGTTGTCGCTCGTTGCGAAGAGGTCGATCTGCAGTTCTGGGACTTGACGTAAGATGAAGGAGAATGATCATGCGTCTAGGGACCTCTCTGACTCTATCTGCTGTCGGCCATCTAGACAGCGCATTGCTAGCTAGAGTCGCTGGCAGATTAGAAGCCAGTGGTACTAGCCAATAGAGAGAGAGAAAGCATGGAGTGAAGGATAGTGTAAGAGCTCTGCCTTACTGCCTTCTTCCAGAATGACAGTTCAAATGGAAGGGGCGAACATATTATTCAGACTTCCACCCATCCACAACTATTGCCGGTCACTGCCGGCTACAGGTTATGAATAGCAGACCAAGAGAGGACTGAAGACACTCTACAGCAAAGGGATCTTATGTCGGCAGCCGGCACCGCCGGCCCAACTCTCCCGGAGCACTCTGTCCGTAAGGGAGAGCTGAGTGACTATACCACTACAGACAGAAGCCCGAGCTGGCCCCACAACATGCCGGCAATCGGCTCGATTGTAGGACGATGGCCAAGAGTTTATGAT
>NC_090741.1:120474212-120494212 GCF_036898095.1 Palaemon carinicauda
CCTTACATCCATACTATTTCTCTGATTATTGTGTTGTACCCCTAGCCCGGCTGCCGGCTTAACAGCCGACAGCCGGACAGGGGGAGGTTCTCTGGTTCTAAGCCACTGCAGGCGGGCATGGGTATTGCTACTCTTGCCTGCCGACAGTTGAAATACAGTTGCGATCCAGTGGCCTGCCACCTATTAGTTAAAGGTAGTATATCTTTGAACTATACATGTGTAATGCTGGCTGGCACAACAGCATGCAATGTATAGTAGTTACTATATTTGTAGTGTAGTACACACTGTATTAGTAAAACTGCAGTACAGAGTTTGTGATAACACTAAAGTTCTTCAACATACTTAATGTTATCTTGTACAGCCTTTTGTTGAGACCGTACAATATAAAGAAAGTGAGTTCTTTCTGTATTAATTTTATCCCTTATATTAAAACTTTATTTCAAGGGGTGAACTACACCTTAAATTTCCGTTTAGGAAATTACACAAGTATTCTAGAATAGAATTAACCTTAGTTTTAATATCTTGGGAGGTTACAGCAATTGACTGGACAGGAAATACAAGGATTGTCTTTCCTTCTTTCTTTTATAGCTTTTCTATATAAGGGACATATTTTAATATAGGTGAAGAGCCTTCACTTGATACTCATGGATTTTTCTTCTCTTTTCAGGAGGACCATCCAAAGTGCGGGAGTGTGTTCTGTAATGTCCGCAGTAAGAACTTCTGTGGACATCAGCTTTGCAGGAGGCACGCTGCATGCGCAGCCTCCTGAGGTGATCTCCGGTATTGGGACCCTCAGGTTTGTACTGTATGGTCTAACCTGATTACCGAGGCTTTTGACGACCCTAAGTTGACGATGTCAAGGGATGCTGCCAGGGAAAAGTTACGAACCTGGGTGAGGGGTTTTCAGAAAAACGCCTCAGGCCCCTACCTTCCAAATGAGAAGATGAGGGCCTACCTTTTCCCTAAAGCATTGGCTGATGCAATCATCCCTCAGCCTCAGGTGGAGATACCAACTGCCCAGAATCCGGTAGATTCTGAAGTCTCGGCCGCCCTTCAAGACATCCAATTGGACGAATAGACGTCGGAGGTGTCGGATTCTACTAAGAAGGACCTTCTAGGAGAAGGTCAGGAGGAGGAGCTGTCCCAGGCTCCTCAAGTAGAAGAGGAAGAAATCGACGAGGTGTCGGTTACATCTGTTCCGAACCCAGAACCTGTTCCCTCTACATCGTCTGCTATCCCAGATGAACTGGGAAGGACTCTTTCTTCAGTTGTTGAAATGATCCAATAAATTCAAAGGAAGAATGATGAGAAGGAAGCTGCAATGAAACTGGAGATATGCAGACTTGCAGCATCACGTGGGCCCCAGAAGCGGCTCAACGTGAAGGATCTTCCTTTGTGCTCGGACACCAATCCTTTGAGGTATGCCGAACACATGCCAATGACAACCGGGAAGATCGTGATTTCAGAAAAGTTGGGAGCAATTCCCCTGGAAGAGCTGGAATTTTGGCCCAACAAAGATTCTTATCCGGATTGCTATGTCCGTTTTAGGAAGGAGCCAGCCTCAAAGGAGGAGACGGAGCCGAAGGAGGTCATAGTCTTTGACCATAGTAAAGCTCAGGCGTTACTAGCGAGCTCGATGAAAGAGAGGGGCTTCTCTAACTCAAAGGTGCCAGCCTTGAGTAAGAAGCTTCCCTCCTTTGTGGCCTCTCCTACCAGAGCCTTTCCCTTCATGGAAAAGGGATATAAGGCAGCCTTAAAGGCGATGGAGGCAGGGAAACCATGCCCCTCCTTGGAGGAGTGCAAGCCGTTATCTCTGACCTTTCCCTTGGACCAAGAAAACTGGAAGGACGTACACTTTACCTTCTCAGTTGGGAAGCGGGAAGCTGATATCGCTGAACGTCAGTTTGGTGAGGAACTTCCAAAACTGTCGGAGGTTCTCTTGCGTAGGGAGCAAGAGACGAAGGAAAGACTTTCCGCATCGATGTCGTTGCAAACGACATTAGAAACGATGGCAAGTGACCCCAAGAACCAGGACAGGTTCATGGTAGTGGCCAAAACCCATCTGGCTACAGTTACGAAGGATCTCTATAGCTTTATTAAAGCTAGGAGAGCCTGTAGAGAGTTCGTGTTCGCCTCGGCGGCGGTGAGGCACGAACCGAGGAAACTGATCTCCTCTCGTATCTGGGGTAAAGACCTCTTTCCCAACGAAGTGGTTAAAGAGGTAGTAGACAAGGCCGCCACAGAGAATAGGAACGTTCTCAAAAAGTGGGGCTTAGATCTTAAGAGAAAGTCTTCTCCGGATGAGGGTCACCAACCCAAGAACAAGGCAAAAAGGCCTAGGCCATCCTCTCGGCCAGCTAAACCCTACCAACAGCAACAACAACAACAACTTCCTGTGACCGCAGTACCTCAGATAGGTGCAAAACCTCCAACCACGTACCGGATGGTACCTCAACAAGTGGCGACACAATTGCCTGTTTTTAACCCAGCCTTCGAAAGGCACACTTCTACCTTTCGTTCGAAAACTAGAGGAACAGCCAGAGGTTCTTCTAGACGCCCCTCAAGAGGAAGGGGATCCAGGGGAGGACGCGGTTAAGGATGCAAGACATCAGGTCCACAACAGCAGAAGTGGGATACTTCCAGTAGGAAGGAGACTACAGCTATTTAGGGATCGCTGGACCTTCGATCCCTGGGCCCACAGCCTAATAAAGAATGGACTAGGTTGGAGTTGGAGCAGTCCTCTACCTCAATTTCCTCAATTCTTCCAACACTTAACCCCCGTTCTGGAAGAAAATGTCCAAGAGCTCTTAGACAAAAGAGTAATCCGGAAAGTTAAGTCCATAAAATTACAAGGAAGGCTGTTTTTTGTTCCTAAGAAGGACTCAGAAAAACTCAGAGTCATTCTAGACTTGTCGCCACTCAACAAGTTCATAGTGAACTACAAGTTCAGAATGCTCACGCTTCAACACATAAGGACCCTGCTGCCCAGAAGGGCATATACTGTCTCTATAGACTTGTCTGACGCTTATTGGCACGTTCCAATTAATCGTCACCTCTCCTCCTACCTAGGCTTTAAGTTACATAGAAAACTTTACGCCTTCAGAGCCATGCCTTTCTGGCTAAACATAGCCCCAAGGATTTTCACGAAACTCGCGAACGCAGCCGTCCTTCAATTACGCCTAAAGGGGGTCCAAGTAGTAGCCTACTTGGACGACTGGCTGGTGTGGGCAGCATCCAGGAAAGAATGCATGCAAGCTTCTAAGATAGTGATCCAGTTCCTGGAACATCTGAGATTCAAGATCAACATCAAAAAGTCTCGACTTTCTCCAGCTCAAAATTTCAGTGGTTGGGAATCCACTGGAATTTGGAGTCACATCGATTTTCCATTCCTGGTATGAAGAGGAAAGAAATAGCATGATCTGTCAAGAAACTATTGAAATCCAAATGGATATCAAGACGTGAACAGGAAAGAGTACTGGGCGCTCTACAGTTTGCTTCGATAACAGATCCAGTGCTAAGAGCACAGCTAAAGGATGCAACAGGAGTCTGGAGAAAATACGCATTAAACGCGTGAAGAGATCTAATAAGACCACTACCGACTCGACTGCAAACGCTTCTCAAGCAGTGGTCCAATGCCAAGCAATTGAAGAAATCAACACTTCTTCAACCGCCTCCCCCGTCAGTAACTATCCACACAGATGCTTCAAAGGAAGGCTGGGGAGGTCACTCTCATCAGATGAGAGTCTAAGGAGCTTGGTCCAATCTTTTCAAGTCATTTCACATCAACTTTTTAGAAACCATGGCAGTACTTCTGACACTAAAGAAAGTATCTACTCGCCACTCGACCCACATAAGACTGGTTCTAGACAGCGAGGTGATAGTGAGATGCCTGAATCGACAAGGGTCGAGGTCACTTCAAATCAACCAAGTGATGTTGGCCATATTCCGTTTGGCGGAAAGGAAGAAATGGCACCTGTCAGCAGTTCACATTCAAGGATTCCGCAATGTGACAGCGGAAGCTCTATCCAGGTTTACACCTATATAGTCAGAATGGTCCCTTGACGCAGGATCGTTCTCCTTCATCTCGAGTCAAGTCCTGGAGCTGCAGATAGACTTCTTTGCGAAGAAAGACAACAAGAAAATAGATTGTTACGTGTCCCCATATGAGGATCCACTAGCGGAGGCAGTAGACGCTATGTCCCTGGACTGGAACAGATGGTCCAGTATTTATCTGTTTCCTCCGCACATCCTCCTTTTGAAGGTCCTCGATAAGCTGAGATCCTTCAAAGGGAAAGCAGTAATAGTGGCCCACAAGTGGCCAAATAGTGTGTGGTTCCCTCTGCCATTGGAACTACGACTAAAATTCGTACTGCTACCGGATCCATCCCTGTCTCAGCGAGAACAGAAGTCGACTGTCTTCGCTTCATCACAGAAACCACGGAACCTACATCTCTTGATTTTCTCTCCTTAGCGATGAGAAAAAGATTCGTTGTTAAAAGTCAGTTAAGACTTTTGGAGCAAACCAGAAGACATTATGAGGCTTCAGGGAAGAAAGAGAGATCCTTTGTCAAGGCGAAGAAACCAAAAGAAATCTCGACAGATTCCTATTTATCATTCTTCATTCACCTTCATGAGCAAGGTTTAGCAGCCAACACAATTCTATTGTTCAAGTTTGCCTTGACAAGTCAGATACCATATGCCTTACAGGTTGACCTTTCCAACGACATTCTTAATGAACTACAAAGGCCCATGCTAGGCTTAATCCTTCAGCGCCTCCAAAGACCCTTTGCATGGTCATTCGATATGATTCTTCATTGTGTATAAATAATGAACAATGAAGAATGCGCTTAGAAGGTTTTGAATTTAAAGTCATATTTTATTGTACTCGCTTTGGGGGCCTCTCTTCAGAGAGGAAGGCCACGTCCAGTTCTTGGAGGGAGAACTGAATCTATTTCCAGACCCAACGTTTCTTACCAGGAACAAGCTACCCACCAACAGGTGGGGTCCCTAGAGAATCTGCCCTCTGAAGGAAGATGCATCTCTATATCCAGTGAAGTGCCAAAAGGTCTATCTTCATAAAACTTCCGACTTTATGATAGGACAGCTGTTCAGAAGAGATACCCTGGGTTCAAAGTTATCTATAACTAAGAGCGAAAATCACCCGCGTTATTCGCAGAATGAATCCAGACAGTACACCCGTTAGTCATGATCCGAGGAAAGTGGCCTCTTCCATAAAATTTCTTTAATTATATGGACCTTGAACATCCTTGTTCGTACACCGACTGGTAGTCATCCAAGGCGTTCTTTATGCACTATGCGAAGCAAGTGGAGCAACTTGAGAGGTCTGTGGTAGCAGCAGGTAGAATTTTTTAACCTTCTGTTTTAAATCTGCGAGGGACAGTGTAATTAATTTGGGACGATTAACTAAGAGGGTGCGTGTGTAGTCACTGTATGTTACTACACACTGCGTGATAGGCCACGAAAGTGTCCTTACCAATTGTTCCAATGACGTCGGTGAACTATAGCATAATATGGACACTTGTGCCAAGGTTTTCTTACGCTAGTGTAAACAAACAGTATACAGACTGTATCATTATTATTAATAATTCAACTGAAGTGGCAAATCTGTTTCCTAGTAGACGAAACAATATTTTCTGTTGACTGTTTTTTCTTTATGCTTTACGCATATATTCCACATTTTATAAATTTTATAAATGTTGATCTGATATGTAGGTTTATTAAATTTTAATAAACTATAGTCTATTTTTTACAGCGGTGCATATTTCCACTGAGTCACAGGGGTGCCCTTTTAGCTCGGAAAGGTTCCTGATACCTGATTGGTCGGAAGTATTTTTGTCCGAACACCTTCATTGTTCTCGAATGATTACCAAGTAATGTGAATCAAAACTTATTTATTAACCTATATTTCTCCATCATATATATGTTTTGTCAATAAACAATGTTAAAGAATAAATATATTATAAAGAATCGTCTTGGTAAGTCTAAATTTAATAACACAATCCGCCGAAGTTAACGACAGCAGCTTGTTTTCGGATGCACGCTTTGTAATTTTGTAATTTTTCACATATTTTAACACAAATTGGGATAAATTACACTCAGCATAAGTTAAACATGTTATTATAAACTTTCTTTGAATACCAGAACTTACCAAAAACATGGAATTAATAAAACCCGATATTTGTGAAAACTTATGGGGAGGTGAAAGAACAGCCTGTAGCGGCCTGGCGGAAAAAGGATCCCTTCTGACTCGTAGACACAGTTTGTTTTTTCTTTCGTAATATAGTTCGGCCTATTCCCTTCAGTTTAATCATTGCTCTTCGTATTATTTTGCTTAGTATTTTCCCACATTCCTGTTCCTCACCTAATATCTATCTATTTTCCCCGATATCCCTTCTTTCTTATAGGCCTATGTGATATCCGCACTACGATTCCTTATGTTTTGTACCTTACGTCAGTAAGTATGTAAATAATAATAACAACATAAATTTTATGCTGTGTAGCAAGTATAACCTATTCTGTAAACCTCATATTAAACAGTATTTTTTTATTCCCGCCTCTTCACTATTTTAATGAGACTAGCACACGCTTCCCTTCAAGCCATCACTTTCGACAGAGGATAAGAAATAAGGAACCGTAGTGGGGATATCCCATATATGAAAGTAGGGATATCGGGGAAAATAGATAGATATTAGGTGAGGAACAGGAATGTGGGAAAATACTAAGAGAGACAATGCAAGAATATTTAAACTGAAAGGAATAGGCTGAACTATATTACAAAAGAAAAAAAAAACTACGTCTACGAGCCAGAAGGGATCGTTTTCACGCCAGGCCGCTATAGGCTGTTCTTTTACCTCCCCATAAGTTTTCACAGATATCGGGTTTTATTAATTCCATGTTTTTGGTAAATTCTGGTATTCAAAGAAAGTTTATAATAACATGTTTAACTTATGCTGAGTGTAATTTATCCCAATTTGTGTTAAAATATGTGAAAAATTACAAAATTACGAAGCGTGCATCCGAAAACAAGCTGCTGTCGTTGAATTCGGCGGATTGTGTTATTAAATTTAGACTTACCAAGACGATTCTTTATAATATATTTATTCTTTAACATTGTTTATTGACAAAACATATATATGATGGAGAAATATAGGTTAATAAATAAGTTTCGATTCACATTACTTGGTAATCATTCGAGAATAATGAAGGTGTTCGGACAAAAATACTTCCGACCAATCAGGTATCAGGAACCTTTCCGAGCTAAAAGGGCACCCCTGTGAGTAAGTGCAAATATGCACTGCTATAAAAAATAGAGTATAGTTCATATTCGCCCAAACTCATTTTATTAGAAATATACTGAGCATTAAGATTAAAATATGGATATTTTTATCATGGTATGTCTTTTAAGATTGTTCCCTGATTCAAGCAAAAGTCCACTGTATGACTCTTCTCTGTAGGGGGAAGGAAGCACTAACATAGTTGTACCAACTGTGTGTTACACAATTGTACATAATTATTTTGTATATATTATGCTTGTATCTGCGCTCTTCCCTCGCACTAAAAAGAACCTGAATGATCATGTCTCCGGTTTTGCTCTGTAATATTGTCTGTCTCTCGAACATGTTATGTCATGTTGCCTTGAGGTTTTGTATATAAAGGACAGTGTTCCCTAATAAACAACTCAGTTGATTGCTTCCTGCCTTTGAGTCACAACCCTTCTCTCGGCTCGTCACATTGGTGACCCCGGAAGTCGACTCGCTCCCACCGCCTTCCCCCCCCCCCCCTCTCGCCCCTTCATCGTTGGTGCTATGACGGACTCTACGGCAGTTGGTGCTGCGGCCGCTCCATTCAAACTTTCATCGTTTGCCAGCGAAGAGGCGTTTGCTTAGTTTCAGCGCGCAGAAGTCCACTTTCGTATCAGGGGCGTGACTCGCTCAACCACCAAAGTGGATTATGTTCTCGCGGCGATACCCGAGGATACATTCCCAGAAATATCCGACTGGCTTCGTGAACAAGGAGACACCCCAATAGCGTATGACGCCCTCAAAACATACCTTCTGCAGCAGTACTCGCCGTCGCCAGCCGGCCATATAACAAAGTTTTTTCAGCTCTCGCAACAACCGTTGGGGGACCAAAGGACTTCGCTTGCCCTCAGGGAGATGACCAGTATCGCTCGCCTTCAACCTGCCGCAGACGGCTCTCCTCGTGAGGTGAACCTACTTCGTGCCCTTTGGATACGCCGTTTACCCGAACCTGTACGCGCTGCCATACCCGATGTTGATAGTTTACCCATAAAGGACTTGATGACTAAAGCCGACGCCCTTATGGACAGCCACTTCAAGACCTCCATCAACGCCTCCACCCCTGACGACGAGGATGCCTATTCAATGTCAACCGAATCTGACATGAATTCCATAGGACATACACGCCTACCCCGTGACGTGCCGAAGCGGCGACAAAGCCGCCCACCACCCACCATTTGCTCGCGCCCCAACGAACGACTTCTACAGCAACTTACTACCTCCCATTCGCCGCAGTTTTGCTACTACCACTTCAGATTCGGGGCAACCGCGAAGAAATGTGCCAAGGATTGTCAGTGGCCAAAAAAACGTTTAAGTAGGCCATCGCTTGTGGCGGTGGCCTCCCATGTTTCTAATCTTTTCTTTTTACAGGATGCAGGATCGGGCGTGCGATTTTTGGTAGACACGGGTGCTTGTCGTTCTCTTTTGCCAAGGAAACTCTTCAAGGCACGACGTAGTCTGTCTACATCTACCGACGTCCGCTTGGTAGCTGCCAACGGATCTGCGATACCCACCTAGGGTTACGAGAACCTCACATTATCGTTCGGAAACGGTAAATTCAATTGGAAGTTTCTCGTTGCTGATGTCACAATGCCAATCCTCGGTGCGGAATTCCTCTCTCATTTCCACCTTCGGGTCGATGACGCCCACCGACGATTGGTCAACGCAGACTCTTACTTGTCGACACCTCTTCAACCCGCCCCCTTTAACCTCGCTCTCCACATCAGCGCACCCACGGATGCCTACGCCTCCTCCTCACGTCGTACCCGGAAGTTTTCCGTCCAGAACTTCGCCAAACGGCCACGGTTCCTGCCAAGCATGGTATTTATCACCATATCAAGACAACGGGACCCCCAGTCTTCGCAAAATTCAGACGTCTGGCACCGGAATGATTGGCAGCCGCCAAACAGACGTTCGCCGAAATGGAGGAAATGGGCCTTTGCCAAAAGGCCTCTAGCCCATGGTCGTCACCCTTACACATCGTTCTGAAGAAAGACGGCTCCCTCCGTCCGTGCGGGGATTACAGGCGCCTGAACATGCAAACAGAACCGGATCACTACCCCCTCCCAAACATTGCCGACGTGACCTCCTACCTGCACAAAGCGAAGGTTTTCTCTACGCTCAACCTCCTGAAGGGGTATTATCAGGTGCCTATGAACCCAGAAGACATCCACAAGACCGCCATCACCACTCCGTTTGGTACATACACCTTCAATTACTCCTGTTTTGGCCTTCGTAATGCTGGGGCAACGTTTCAACGTCTCATGGATGGCATCTTAGGGGACCTCCCTTTCTGTGTATGTTGTGTGGACGACATACTTGTGTTCTCCTCCTCAAAAGAGGAACACCTCCGTCACCTGCGCATCGTGCTCGACCGCCTGCAACAAAACGGCCTTGTATTCCGGTACGACAAGTGTACCTTTGGCGCCAACGAAGTGTCGTTCTTAGGGCACCGTATCACTCCTGGAGTCCATCCCCTCTCTGAGAAGGTAGCAGCCGTTCAGAACTTCCCCGCGCCCTCGACCGTCAAAGCTCCGCAGGAATTCTTGGGCATGATCAACTATTATCACCGTTTTCTGCCAGCCATTGCCGCCACTCTTGCTCCCCTCTACGCCTCCCTCAAGGGCAAGCCAAAGGCCCTGAAGTGGGGTCCCCTTCAAGAAACAGCCTTCTGCAATGCAAAGAAGGCCCTATCAACTGCTGCGGCTCTCACATTTCCTATCCCACACGCCCCTCTCCTTCTCTCCACCGATGCCAGCGATGTCGCTTTTGGTGCAGTACTCGAGCAGGTGGTCAAAGGCTCGCCCCGCCCATTGGCCTTCTTCAGCAGAAATCTGTCCAAGGCAGAATCGGGTTATTCTACCTTCGATTGAGAATTGCTGGCGGTGCACTTGGCTGTCAGTCACTTTCGCCATTTCTTAGAAGGTACGCCCTTTGTCATTTGCACAGACCACATGCCTCTGATGCACGCCTTCACTCGACAGTCTGACGCCTGGTCCGCCCGTCAATGCCGACATCTCTCCGCCGTGGCTGAATACAATTGCACCCTCCAATACGTCCCTGGGAAAATGAATCCCGTTGCCGATGCCCTGTCAAGAAACACGTTGGCTGCCGTTCAACTGGGATTGGGTTACAACGCCCGGGCTGAAGCCCAACGACAGGATCCAGAGTATCCAGCTTGTAGGACATCCTGCACGTCCCTCCGTTGGGAAGACTTTCCCCTCGAAGACTCCAACACCACCCTCCTCTGTGACATCAGTACTGGTAGACCGCGATCCTGGATTCCTGCTCCCATGGACCGACAGGTGTTTGATTTCATTCACGGCCTTTCACATCCCTCGTGCCGTTCTACTGCACAGCTTCTGAAGGCAAAGTTCATTTGGCACGGCATTTCTAAGGATGCTAAGGATTGGGTCCGCGCCTGTACTTCTTGCCAAACTTCCAAAGTACATCGACACACGGATTCAGGAGTGGGCACCTTTCCTCAACCTCAGCGTCGTTTCGCACACATTCACGTCGACGTTGTAGGCCCCCTACCCACATCACAAGGACATCGTTACCTGTTTACCGTCATTGACCGCTCCACTCGTTGACCTGAAGCCATTCCCATGGAAACTGCAACGTCCGCCTCATGTACATCTGCCTTACTCTCTGGATGGATTTCTAGATTCGGTATCCCTGAGCATATTACTTCTGACAGGGGAACCACTTTCACCTCTCAATTGTGGACGTCATTAGCGAATCTCCTGGGCATCACCCTACATCAGACAACGGCCTACAACCCCGCTGCTAATGGAATGGTTGAACGTTTTCATCGCACCCTCAAACCAGCTTTGATGTCCCGCTGCAAGGATTGCAACTGGTTTACTCAGCTTCCCTGGGTCCTCCTGGGACTAAGGACCACTCCTAAAGACGCCCTCGACGTCTCGACAGCTGAAATGGTGTATGGCGACCTGTTGGTTGTCCTTGCCGAATTTTTTCCTTTTACAACCTCCTCCGACGATCTCCAGCGCATACGTCACGTCGTGGAAAAATTTACTCCGTGCCGCCAGACTTACAAGCCCCCAGCGAAGCATCACATACCAACGGACTTGCACTCTGCAACGCACGTCTTCCTGCGCAACGACACTAGCAAGCCACCACTAACTCCCCCTTACACGGGCCCTTTCCTTGCGATCCGACGCATTCCGAAAGCATTTCTACTAAACATTTGGGGTAAAGAAGACTGGGTCTCCATTGATCGTCTAAAACCTGCTTATATTCTGCCAGATGACCCGACGACAGTTCGCCTCCCAAGATCAGGGCGCCCTATTTAACATGTACAGTATGTCATTTTTAGGGGGGGAGCCATGTACCAACCGTGTGTCACACAATTGTACATAATTATTTTGTATATATTATGCTTGTATCTGCGCTCTTCCCTCGCACTAAAAAGAACCTGAATGATCATGTCTCAGGTTTTGCTCTGTAATATTGTCTGTCTCTCGAACATGTTATGTCCGGTTGCCTTGAGGTTTTGTATATAAAGGAGAGTGTGTTACTTAATAAACAACTCAGTTGATTGCTTCCTGCCTTTGAGTCACAACCCTTCTCTCGGCTCGTCACATAGTTCATGCTTAGATGAAATGATGTATGACGGTACCATCATAGGTCTCTAGGTCTAGACGGACCAGGAAAATACTTTCTTGAGAGTACGGCACCAATTGAGAATCCACAGATATAGTAATGCTCTGGTAAACTTCCATCAGGACGACATGGCCTGAGCCCAAAAAACGTATTTTGAGCGAAGCGAAAAATCTATTTTTGGGTGAGGTAGCCATGTCGTCCTGATGGACCCGCCCTTCCTTTTATTGTAAAAGGGCTTATTGGCCCCTCACTATAATACAATATCTGTAGCACCTCGTATATCGCTACAAGGAATAAAGAGGGTGCTACTGCCTTCATCAGATACAGACGGGAAACGGAATAGGAGAGATGCCTTATGAGCGGCTCTCTTTTCATTCTCGTTTCAGATTCTTGTCACTGTAACCCCTTGAAGCGTTAATACTGTTCGGGGTGAAGATAGCTATGTGATATGTCAAGAATACGTCCTCTGATATTATGCGATATCCCTGTGAGATTCTTTAGGGATATTTGCTCCAGGAGTTAGAATTCTGGATACCTTAAGGTAAAATTCTCTGGGAATATCACTGTAGTCAAATATACCCTAGGTAGCTACCTTTTAGGAACTTCCATCAGAACAAGATGGCTACCTCACCCAAAAATAAATATTTCGCTTCGCTCAAAATCTGTTATACATATATACAGTATATATATATATATATATATATATATATATATATATATATATATATATATATATATATATATATATATATATATATATATATATATATATATATATATATATATATATATATATATATATATATATATATATATATATATATATATATATATATATATATATATATATATATATATATATATATATATATATATATATATATATATATATATATATATATATATATATATATATATATATATATATATATATATATATATATTTGGGCTCAAGCCATGTCGTCCTGATGGAAGTTCCTATAGGGTAGCTTCCTAGGGTATATTACAACTACGGCGATATTCCCAGAGAATTTACCTTAAGGTACCAGAATTCTAACTCCTGGAGCGAGTATCCCTCGTGAAAGGGATATCGCGACATATCAGAGGACGTATTCTAGACACGTCACATGGCAATCTACATCCTGGACAGAGATTTCGTCTCGTAGGAGGTGATTGACGAGATACGAATTCGGGAAAGAAAAAAGGGGAGCCGCTCCCAAGGCTTCCCTATCCCCCGATTCGTATGCGTGCCTGGCGCCAATCCTGGCGCCATCTGTATTCCTTTTTGCGTAGCTTAACAACTCGGTGTTTTTTCCTGTTTTTCTCGCAAATCTTGGATTTATTCGGCTTTTCATGGCTTCTCCGTCTTCGTTGGCCTCTGATAAGTTGAGTATAGTGTCTGTTATGTATAAATGTAGGCTCTTGGTAAAATTTGAGTGATTAATAGGATTAATCTTTGATACAAGAGCCGTAGCCTACCAGAGGTGTCCTGGACACTGTCGCTCGCTAGGTATAAATTAGTTAGTCAGAGCGACATTCCTGGTTGTTTTGCTTTAATAAATTTTAGCTATTTAGCTTTACATAGGATTTCCTTTCGTGCTTAGTATTATTTGGCGAAGTATTCGCCATTCTGGCCTACGCTAGGCCATGTAGCCTAGTCGTTTGGTCCTAGTACTTCATGCATGATTTTGGTTTTTCCGAGTGTAATTAAAATTTTATTGAAGCTTTAGGCTATATTTTGTACATTTTAGACTGTGTGGAATATTTCCAAGATTGTATACGTGTGAGTTTCGGTGAATTAGGTAATCGATTCTCTTGGTGCCTAGGCTAATTGCTTATGGAGCCTTAGTATACTTTATCATACTCCCCGGTTGCTTTCTTTTCTTCGGAGAAGGTATGCAATCCCTTTCCCTCTGTTTAAGCCTTGGGCTTATCCCTATGTGGTTTTTTCCGAATTTATTTTCGATAAAACTATACTAGGGTGTTACTGTACCTTCCTGTTCCTGTAGTTATGGTTCAAGAGGGACAGAACAACAGAGTTTTTAGTCTGAGTCTGTGTTGTCTGGCTTGGGGCAGAGTCCCCCTCGCTGACCTAACACATACAAAGGGAGCTTAGCTCCCTTAGGTCACTACCGAAGGTTTCTGTAGTTATGATTCCTTCTTTTGTGATCTACCAGACTAGTCCTGTTGCTGTTCTCGGGGGAGGATAAGTTCTTCCCTTGGGAGTAGCAACGCCTTCCTTGCTTTGGTGCTCTGGAAGCTGGAAAGTATTGCTGGCCTTTCCCCTTAGATCTCCCTTAGGCTAAGATAAGTTTCTTGGCTGCGGGTGATCTGTCACTAAAGCAAGGTTGGCAGGACCCTCTTGTCCCTTCCCCCTCTATCTCCGTAATGGCCTAGCCATTACTGTACTGTACCTTGCCGGCCGGCAGAGCTGGCCGGCAGGGGTCTTACTGTACTGTATGTCGTTCTACTTCTGGACCTAGTATAGGTTGGGATTTGGAATTGACTCAGCCCATTGCCGGCCGGCAGAGCTGCTGGCCGGCAAGGGTCTTATGTTTTCGAGTGCTGCCCGGACCTCTCTTGGTCCCTCATCCATGCCTGCCGGCAGAGCCGGACGGCATTGGTCAAAGAAGCCTGAATTAGTTTCTCCCTTTCCTTATATGCACTCTTTCGGTTGCCGGGCTTGGAGGTTGTGTACACTCTTATCCCGGCATCCATTCTATTTTTCTTCTAGTGCTGTACCTGTCCCGGCTGCCGGCCTATGAGGCCGGCTGCCGGCCTATGAGGCCGGCAGCCGGGCAGGTATAGTCTTCTGGTTCTTTTGCTGCCGGCTGGCATCGGTCTTGTACCTTTGCCGGCCGGCTTATGTCAGTCCTTGTCTGCCGGTCACCAAGAGTGTGGCCGGCAGCTGGGTACTACCTTGTGTAGTTGCTGGCCGGCAGCCATTGCCGGCCAACACTGGCTGTTACCGGCCGGCAGTTGCTGCCGACCGGCACAGGCATTTGAACCAGAGTGCTGCCGCCCTATAGCTGTTAAGTAGTATACTTTAAAGATATCTGTGATGTGTGCCGGCCGGCAAAGGCAGGCCGGCACACATCCCCCTATACTGTACTAGTATTCTTCTGTATAGCATATACAGTAAGAAGAAAACTATAGTAAGGGTTTTGGTACAGCACTGTATCTTCTAACACTATTGTGTTTTCTTGCACACCCCTTTGCTGTTGCCCTCAGATAGGAAGCTGAGTTCTTCCCTGTCTATTATCCAGGATTTTAAAATCATTGCTTAGGTGTGAGCTCCACCTGTTTCCTCTGGAAACCTTGCATTGGTTACTCTAGAATAGATAAACCATTTTTGATTTTATTATCTGGAAGGCTACAACAATGGGTTGTGAGGGAAACACAAGTGTGTGTCTTTCCTTTCTGAATTGTTATGCTATACTATGCATATCCAGTGATACATAGTTCACTTGATACTCATGGAAATTTCTTCTCTTTACAGAAGGACACTCCGAAGTGGGGAAGTGCTTTCTGCAATGTCAGCAGCAAGAACCTCTGGGGACATGAGTTTTGTAGGAGACACGCAGCATACGCTGTCTCCAAGGATGATCTCGGTATTGGGACCCTCAGGTATGTACTGTGTGCACTAACCTGATTAATGAGACAATTAAATAGCTAGGAAGAAGCTTCATACCTGGGTAAGGGGCTTCCAAAAGAACACTTCTGGCCTTTATCTTCTAAGTGAGAAGATGAGGGCGTATCCTTTCCCTAAGGCATCAGCTGATGCAGTGATTCCCCAGCCTCAAGAGGAGATCCCCTAAGTTCAGATCCAGGTGGATGCTGAAGTCGCGGTCGCGATGCAAGACATCCAGCTAGATGACAGGATGTCTGATGTGGACGGGTGTCAGGAGGAAGACCTCCTGGCAGAATCCCAGGATGAAGTTCAAGCCCCTCTACATCGGCCGGTCTCCCAGTAGAGCTGGGACAGGCCCTCTCTTCTATTGTTGGAATGATCCAACAAATGCAGAAGGAGAATCAGGAGAAGGCGGCTGCAATGGAACTGCGAATGCAGTGCCTTGCAGAATCACATGGGCCCCAGAAAAAGCTCAATGTGAAAGACCTTCCCTTGTGCTCAGATGCTAACCCATGGAGGTATGCTGAGCACATGCCGATGACAACTGGAAAGATCGTCATCTCGGATAAGCTGGGCTCAGTTCCCCTGGATGGTGGAATTCTGGCCCAGCAAGGCATCATATCCGGACTGTTATGTCCTGCTGAGGAAGGAACCAGCTTCAAAGGAGGAGACAGAGCCGAAGGAGGTCATAGTGATGGACCATGCTAAGGCTCAAGCTCTACTTTCATCCTCGATGAAAGAGAGGGGCTTCTCTAACTCAAAGGTAGCTGCATTGAATAGGAAGCTCCCTTCCTTTGTGTCCTCGCCTACTAGAGCCTTCCCCTTTTTACAGAAAAGGTTTCTAGCTGTACTAAAAGCTATCGAGGCCGGCAAGTCTTGCCCCTCCCTAGAGGAGTGTAAACCCTTGTCGCTGGCCCTGCCTATGGACCACAAAGACTGGAAGAACGTCCATCTTACGTTCTCAGTGGGAAAGTTGGAGGCTGATATTGCCGGACGTCAGTTCGGCAAGGACCCCCCTAAGCTGTCTGACTTTCTTTTGCAAAGTGAGTTCGATACAAAAGAAAGACTGACTGCCTCAATGTTTCTTCAGACTACTCTCGAGACGATGGCAAGTGACCCCAAGGTCCATGAAATGTTCATGGTAGTGGCCAAGCCTCATCTGGCCACAGTGACGAAGGACCTTTATGGCTTCGTCAAGGCAAGGAGAGCTTGCAGGGAGTTCGTGTTTACCTCGGCTACGGTGAGGCACGAGCTAAAGAAACTAATCTCCTCCAACATTTGGGGAAAAGACCCTTTTTCCCTACCGACTTGGTCAAAGAAGCTGTTGATAAAGCCGCCTTGGAGAATAGAAACCTTCTCCAGAAGTGGGGCCTGGCTATCAAAAGAAAGTCTTCCCCGGATGAAGGTTCTCAACCAAAGAAGAAGACTATGAGGACTAGGCTACCGTCTAGGCCAGCCAAGCCTCTTAGACAGCAACAGCAACTGCAATTGCCATTGCCCCCAGTGCCCCAGATCGTGGCACAAATCCCGACCACCTTTCAGTGGGTACCCCAGGCCGTGTCGACACAGTCCACGGCATTCACCCCAGCGTTCGAAGGGCAGTCTACTTCCTTTCGAGCAAAGCCTAGAGGAGCAGCCAGAGGCTCGTCTAGACGCCCCTCAAGGGGAAGGGGACTCAGGGGTGGTCATGGTCAGGAAGGCAAGACCTCAGGACGGCAGTCCAAGCGAGGTGATACCGGTAGGAGGGAGACTGATGAAATTTCGGGATCGGTGGACCTTCGATCCCTGGGCCCACAGCCTACTCAAGAATGGACTGGGCGGGAGCTGGTACAGCACTCCACCCCCGTGCCTTCGGTTTTTCCAACACTCCACCCCCGTTATGGAGGAGTACGTTCAAGAACTGTTGGAGAAAAAGGGTGAAGCCCATCAATTTCTAAGGGAGGCTGTTTTGTGTTCCCAAGAAAGACTCGGAAAAGCCCAGAGTCATTCTGGACTTGTCGCCACTTAACAAGTTCATAGTGAATTGCAAATTCAAAATGCTAACACTGCAACACATAAGGACCTTACTGCCCAGGAGGGCATATTCCGTCTCTATAGACTTGTCAGACGCATACTGGCACATTCCAATTAGCCATCGACTCTCCCCCTACCTAAGGTTCAGGCTACAACGAAGACTATACGCCTTCGGAGCCATGCCATTCGGGCTAAACATAGCCCCAAGGATTTTTACGAAGCTTGCGAGCGTAGCTCTCAAACAATTTCGCCTAAAGGGAATTCAGGTAGTAGCCTACCTGGACGACTGGTTGGTGTGGGCAGCATCCGAGACAGAATGCTTGCAAGCTTCCAGTCAAGTGATCCAGTTCCTAGAGTACCTAGGCTTCAAGATCAACAGAAAAAGTCTCGACTTTCTCCATCTCAAAAGTTCCAGTGGCTGAGAATCCACTGGGACCTTTTGTCACACCGTTTCTCCACCTCGGCCAAGAAAAGGAAGGAGATAGTGGGTTCTGTCAAGAGACTTCAAGATTCCGAAAGGATATCAAGACACGAGCAGGAGAGAGTACTGCGCTCTCTCCAGTTTGCTTCAGTGACAGACCCAGTGCTAAGAGCACAGCTAAAGGATGCAATCGGAGTTTGGAGAAGTTATGCATCAAACGCGTGAAGAGATCTGAGAAGACCAGCCGCTTCGGCTAAGTACTCTTCTCAGGCCTTGGTCCCAAGCCAGACATCTAAAGAAGTCAGGTTCTTCTTCAGCCACCTCCCCCGTCGGTGACGATTCACTCAGACGCCTCAAAGGAGGGATGGGGAGGTCACTCTCATCGGAAAAAAGTCCAGGGGACTTGGTCCAGGCTATTCAAGACCTTTCACATAAAACTTTCTAGAAGCTAGGGCAGTGCTCCTTACCTTAAAGAAAGTCTCCCTACGTCATTCGATCCACATAAGGTGGTGATTGACAGCGAGGTAGTTGTGAGATACTTGAATCGACAAGGATCGAGGTCACCACCTCTCAACCAGGTGATGTTGGCCGTCTTCCGATTGGCGGAAAAGAAGAAGTGGTACCTGTCGGCAGTTCACCTTCAAGGAGTCCGCAATGTGACAGCGGACGCTCTATCCAGGTTCACACCGATAGAGTCGGAATGGTCCTTAGACGCAGGATCATTCTCCTTCATTCTGAATCAGTCCCAGAACTGCAGATAGACCTCTTTGCGACGAAAGACAACAAGAAGTTGCCCCTGTACGTGCCCCGTACGAGGACCCCTTAGCGGAAGCAGTGGACGCGATGTCCCTCGACTGGAACAGATGGTCCAAGATTTATCTGTTCCCTCCTCACAACCTTCTGTTGAGGGTCCTCAACAAACTGAGATCCTTCAAAGGGTAGCGGCAATAGTGGCCCCCAAGTGGCCGAACAGCGTGTGGTTCCTCCTGGCATTGGAACTGTAGCTGAAGTTTGTACCACTACCAGATCCAGTTCTGACCCAGCGAGCCCAGAAGTTAACTGTCTGCGCTGCATTACAGAAAACCCGGACCCTGCAGCTCATGATTTTCTCTCCCTAGCGGTGAGAAAGCGTTTCGGGATTTCGAAAGCCAGTATAGACTTCCTTGAGGAATATAAGTGCAAATCTACTAGAAGGCAATATGAGTCATCTTGGAGAAAATGGGTGGCCTTTTGTTAAGGCGAAGATTCCGTAGGAGATCTTGACAGACTTCTGCTTATCTTTTTTCCCCACCTCCATGGTCAAGGGTTGGCAGCGAACACGATTTCAGCGTGTAAGTCTGCTTTGACAAGACCCATTCTATATGCCTTCCAGGTCGACGTAGGTAACGAGATCTTTAATAAAGTCCCGAAAGCCTGTGCTAGGCTCAGACCTTCAGCACCTCCAAAGCCCATTTCATGGTCTTTAGACAAGTTCTTCATTTCGCTTCTCTGTTGAGCAATGAAGAGTGTGCGTTAAAGGATTTGACACAAAAAGTTATTTTCCTATTATGCACTCGCGTCCGGGGCCAGGGTTAGTGAGATTGTAGCCTCTCGAGAGAGGCAGGTCGTGTTCAGTTCCTGGATGGGGAAGAACTGAACCTGTTTCCGGATCCTACGTTTCTCGCCAAGAATGAGTTACCCACCAACAGGTGGGGTCCCTGGAGAATCTGCCCTCTGAAAGAATATGCATCTCTATGTCCAGTAGAATGCCTAAAGGTCTATCTTCATAGAACTTCAGACTTCAAGGGTGGTCAACTATTCAGGGGAGAAACATCAGGCTCAAATTTATCTCTGAATCAACTCAGAGCGAAAATCACATATTTTATTCGCAGAGCGGATCCTGACAATACACCCGTAGGTCACGATCCGAGGAAAGTTGCCTCATTCTTAAATTTCTTTAATTGTATGGATTTTGAACATCTCCGTTCATACACTGGCTGGAAGTCTTCCA
>NC_090741.1:120499212-120504212 GCF_036898095.1 Palaemon carinicauda
GCCAAACAGTAATATATTGGATCTCTCTCTCTCTCTCTCTCTCTCTCTCTCTCTCTCTCTCTCTCTCTCTCTCTCTCTCTCGTTATGGCTCATTTTTTCTTTACCTACACACACAAGGATTAGTCTGGCTAATTCTTTATAATTTATCTTCTTTCCTCATACACTTGACAACGCTGAGATTAGCTAAAACTTTCTTTTTTGCAGAAGGGGCTAATTACTGTAATGTAACTGTTCATTGGCTACTCTCCTATTGGTAAGGGTAGAAGAGAATCCAATTATGGTAAGCAGCTCTTCTATGAGAAGGACACTTCAAAATCTAACCATTGTTTTTTAGTCTTCACTAGTGTCATAGCCTCTGTATGATGCTCTTCCATTGTCTTCGGTTAGAGTTCTCTCTCTTGAGGGTACTCTTGGGCTCACTATTCAATATTTTTTTTTTCTTTTTTTTTTTTTTTGAATTGTTGTGTTGGCGAGGCTTAATAGAAGGGCCATGGATGCCTGGTGGTTTATCAAAGGATGTCTTTTCCTTATCTGTTGTGGCCTTATTGGTAACGTCTCTGCCTGGTCTTTGCCAGTCGGGGGTTCGAGTCCCGCTCAGACTCTTTAGTGCCATTAGTGTCTGCAACCTTATCATCCTTATGAGCTAAGGAGGGGGGGGGAGCCTATAGGTCTATCTTTTGAGTCATTAGCAGCCATTTCCTGGCCCTCCCTGGTCCTAGCTTGGGTGGATAGAAAGTTTGGGTGATGATCATATAATATATAATCAATATCTAGGGTATTGCCCTGCTTGCTAGGGCAATGTCACTGTCCCTTGCCTCTTACATTCATGAGCGACCTTTAAACCTTTAAACAGTCCTCCTTTAAGTTGAAGTGGCTATCCTGGAGGGTATTTAGCCTCGAATGGTATATCGGCTCCTCCATTTTGACCAGTTTTTTCTGACTTTTTTTCTTTATTTTATAGGTTTCATCAATCATTCTATGCTTATTTCTGCACATTTTGGATTTGTTATCATTCTTGTTAACTTAGTTTTAGGTATGATATATCTTTTTTTATTACAAATAATTATTTTGCTGTCTAGAGACATTGAGCGAAATCCTGGACTAGTATGTCCTAAATTTCGTCAATATCGTCTAATGTATTACAATATTCTTGGTCCTCATGCAAATATTCTAAATCTTACCATTGCATCCAGAAAGTATGATATTCTTTTGTTGTTAGAAACTTTGGTTTCTAATATGAGGCATTCAGTCTGACCTCCTTAAAACTGGTTTTAAGAAGCAAATAATTTTGATAGGGGAGGCCATCCCTAGGACCAGAGGAAAGTCGGTGTATATTAGGACTGAGTCTCATAAGTCCTGCTACGAATGCATATGTTATGAGATTCAGGAAATTGTACCAACCGTCTGTCACACTATTGTACATAATTATTTTGTATATATTATGCTTGTATCTGCGCTCTTCCCTCACACTAAAAAGAACCTGAATGATCATGTCTCCGGTTTAGCTCTGAACATTGTCTGTCTCTCGAACATGTTATGTCCTGTTGTATATAAAGAAGAGTGTTCCTTAATAAACAACTCAGTCGATTGCTTCCTGCCTTTGAGTTCACAACCCTCTCTCGGCCCGTCACATTGGTGACCCCGGAGTGACTCGCTCCTCCCGCCTCCCCCCACCCCTCACCCCCGCCTCTCACCGTTACTATGACGCCGTCAACGCATACCTTCTGCAGCAGTACTCGCCGTCGCCAGCCGCCCGCATAGCAACGCTTTTTCAGCTCTCTCAACAACCGTTGGGGGACCAAAGGGCTTCGCTCACTCTCGGGAAAATGACCAGTATCACTCGCCTGCAACCTGCCGCAGACGGCTCTCCTCGTGATGTGAACCCACTTCATGACCTTCAAACCTCCATCAATGCCTCCCCCCGTGACGAAGAGGACACCTATTCAACTTCAACCGAAGCTGACGTAAATGCCGTAGGACACACACGCCTATGAATTCAGTAGGACATACTCGCCTACCCCGTGACGAGCCGGAGCGGCAACAAAGCCACCCGTCAACCACCACTAGCTCGCGCCCCAACCAACGACTTCTACAGCCACTCACTGCCGCTAATCGGCGCAGTTTTGACTACTACCTCTCCAGATTCAGGGCACCTATTTAACATGTTCAGTATGTCATTTTTAGAGGGGGAGCCATGTACCAACCGTGTGTCACACTATTGTACATAATTATTTTGTATATATTATGCTTATATCTGCGCTCTTCCCTTGCACTAAAAAGAACCTGAATGATCATGTCTCTGGTTTAGCTCTGAACATTGTCTGTCTCCCGAACATGTTATGTCCTGTTGCCTTGCGGTTTTGTATATAAAGAAGAGTGTTCCTTAATAAACAACTCAGTCGATTGCTTCCTGCCTTTGGGTTCACAACCCTCTCTCGGCTCCGTCACAAAATAAAAGTTTGTGGCAGACAAAACAACTTTTATTTATGGTTGGTCTATCGGAATCTAGACATAAATGATTCTATCTTCGATTGTGTTTTTATCTTTATGACTAAGATAATTTCAATGCTAACCATAATGAGTGGTTAAATTCTGTTTCTCCCACCGATCTCCATGGTTTAAGAGCTTTAGACTTTGCCTCAGAGTCAGGCTGTTAGCAAATCATAAGCGAAGCTACTCACAGGTCTGGTAACTGCTTGAACCTTGTATGCACCAACACCCCTGATGTTATAAGAAGTAAGGTTGATTTTCCAGTTGGGACAGCTGGTCATGTCTTTATTTACTTAGTAGTGAAGACTGAGCAGCCTGTCCCTGATGTATCATACTCTGTGTTAGAATTATATGAAATCTCAAGCAGACTGAAATGTGATTTTTAGTGATCTCTTGGGCTCTAATTGGTCACAATTGTACAGTACTGTTGATCCTTTTGTTCCTTTGAATAAGAAGCTAGTCAAAATATTTGATAAGCATATCCCTTATCGTATGCTAAGGTACCGAGGAAAGTACAAACCATAGTTCAATGATGATTGTAGACATGCTTTTTGGGAGAAGCAGGAGGCCTACTATCTTTGGAAGGGTAACGGATCTGATTTGACTTGAAATGATTATACTCAGCTTAGATCTATTGCTAGGAGAGTTTATGCTTCAAATGAAAGGGAATACAATTTAACAATAAAAGAAACCCTTTCTCGTACTACCCTTCAATCTGTACTTTTTGGTGTAGATGTAACAGCTCCTCCATTACTTGAAGCAGATGGCACTGTCACTCTCTGTCCAAGAGTAAAGGGAATCCTTTTAGCTCGGGTGTTTGATAGTAAGCAGAGTAATGAGAAACCTTATCTTCTTCATTCCCGTTTTCCTGAGGCTAAACTAACTAGTTTAGCTCTTTGATCCCGTAAAATTAAGGCTCCCTTGATGGACCTTGATGCTTATGAAGATGGAAACCTAAATGGTATTTTTCCTTTTTTTTTTTATAATGACTGCATATTTTGGTAATGTTACGCCACTATGTAAATGTGTTTGTGATAGCTCAAGTCCATCTGATTATCTCCCAATTCCCATAACCGCCCACATTATTTCAGGTTTTTTAACCTAGTCTGCAATTTGGTTTTTGTAAAGGCCTTGTAGCATGTGATGCCCATCTTACAATCTCCAACGCTATAAATAAATACCTTCATTGTGATCAGGAAGTCTTTATAATTAACCTTGATTTTAGTGATACCTTTGACCTTGTTATTCATGAGGCCCTTGTTTTTAAACTTAATTAATTGTGAGTTGCTGGGTCTTTTAATAGCCTTATTATTGCATTTTCAAGAATTAGATCGGAAAGAGTTGTTGTTGATGAACACCATAGTGCGTTTAGGGATTTGATACCTTGTGTTCTTCAGGGTAGTGTTTTTGCCCCATTATGTTTAATGTTATATACTCATGAAATGTAGTTTGGCCTCGAAAACAAGCGTGTTGCATATGCCGATGATACTACACTCTTTGCATCAATTCCATCTCCTAAATGTAGATATGGGGTTGCTGGATCCCTCAATAGAGATCTAGCTAAAATTAGTGCTTGGTGCAAATAATGGGGTATGAAGTGGAATCCTAACAAAACTCAATGCATGATTGTAAGTAGGTTAAGGACAGTGGTTTTTCATCCGGATCTCAGCATTAATAATGTTGTTTTAACTCTGTAAGACTCTTTTAAAATTTTAGGTGTGATTCTAAATATACTTTTGAGAAGCACATTAGGTCTGCGTCTTCTTCAACAGCACAACAAAGTTCTAATTGAGAAGGTCTTTTAAGATTTTCGGCAATCAATCTATTCTGAAGGAGTGTTTTAAATCTTTTATTTCACCTTTTTCCAGTATTGTTCTTCTTTCTGGGCCTCAACTGGTGATTCTCATCTCAATTTGTTGGACAGGAGCTTATTACCTATTAAATTTCTTATTCTTGTTCTAGATATTAATCTCTGGCACCATCATTCCATTACTACATTATGCATGTGGCATTATATATTTTACAATTTAGATCATCCTTTACATTCAGATCTTCCTAGAAGGTTCCATCATATTTGTAATACTATGCATGCAGTTGACTCTCTAGTCAGGCCTTCTCCATAATGAGGCTGATTGCTACACAGTATTCTACAAGTTTTATTGCAGCTATGACCAAGTTGTAGAATGGTCTTCCTAATCGGAAAATTGAATTGGTAGAACTTCAAAAGTTCATACTTGCAGCAAATATTTTTTGGTGAACAGGCTGATATAAGTCTTTTGATAGTTTCTATATGAAATATCTGTTTGTATGTTACTGTTTTAAGAATATTTCATCTTAATTGCTCAATATTTCTCATGTCCTTTATTTATTTTCTTATTTATTTTCCTTACTGGGCTATTTTTTTTCCTTTCTGAAGCCCTTTGGTTTATAGAATTTTGCTTGTCTAACTAGTGTTGCAGCTTAACCAGTAATAATAATAATAATAATAATAATAATAATAATAATAATAA
>NC_090741.1:120511712-120514212 GCF_036898095.1 Palaemon carinicauda
TACTTTTATCTGATGTTTCAACTTACATAAAATTGAGAGTTAATCCCTTAGACGAGGTCATCAAAGATTTTAATAAAAACTTAAAATCTATCTTAAAACAAGAAAAATCCTTAATTAATGCCTTTATCTCTACTGGTCCGTCTTTGCCTTATTTATATGGTTTAATTAAAACCCATAAAACAGGATATCCAATCAGACCAATTATCAGTGCTACAGGTTCTATTAACTGTAAATTATCAAAATATTTAGTCAAATTACTTTCCCCGATCTTAGGATCTATTTCAACCTCTCATATAAAAAATTCTGTTGATCTTTGCGAAAAATTACAAAAAGTTAACCTTACGTCTAGACATAGATTAGTAAGTTTTGATGTAACTTCATTGTTTACCAAAGTGCCGGTTGATGACTTATTGGATTTCCTGTCGGGTATTTTAGATGCTTATGATTTACCTTTATCAACCCATACTATTATTGAGCTTATTTGTTTGTGCATTAAAAAGTGTAAATTTAGTTTTAATGGAGATTTCTATGAACAGGTTTTTGGTATGGCTATGGGTAATCCCCTGTCCCCACTTTTATCCAACATATATATGGAATTTTTTGAATCTAGATTAATCCCTTCAGTGTGGTCTTCCCAAATTGTGTGGTCTCGATATGTTGATGATGTTCTAGGTATTTTAGAAGAAAATTTTAATCTTGAGGGCTTTGTTTCAATCATTAATTCATTAGTACCATCAATAAATTTCACTATAGAAAATGAAGAAAATAACCGTATCCCATTTTTAGACGTTTTAATAGTTAGAGAAACAGATAAATTTAAGTTTTCCATATATAGAAAGCCTACAAATAATTTTTCATATGTACATTTTTACTCCGGTCACTCTAAAAATATTAAGCATTCAGTTTTTTCCTCCATGTACCTTAGGGCATTGAGAATTTGTAGCCCAGATTACATTGAGGACGAGTTCACTAAAATAGAAAAAATTGCAACAGATCTTTGTTATCCTAAATATTTCTTAGAAAAATGTATGAATAAGGCTAAGAAAACATTTTATAGTGTCCAATTAGAGAGAAAGGAAACAATTAATAATATGCTTTGTTTGCCATTTCATGTTTGTTTTTTAGATGTTATACCCCTTTTGAAAAAACTAGACATTTCTGTAGTGTTTAAATATAATTGTACATTATAAAACATGTTAATTAAGAATAGTTCTGGAAATGATAATAATGTAATATATAGCATTCCTTGTTCAGAGTGTAACCTATTTTATGTTGGCCAAACATCAAAAAGTATACCAGTCAGATTAAAACAACATCAGGTGGCCGTCTCCAGGGGTTCTCTTAATAATGCCTTGGCCTCCCACTGGTTAGGGTCAAGCCACAGAATTGGCTGGTCAAAGACGGAAAAAGTAATCCATGTAAATGACTATTTCCAAAGGAATATTGTTGAATCATTTTTAATCTCCTGTACTCAAGGTAGAAATTTGAATCTAAGCCCAGGTCTGTTTTCCGTTAATCCAGTATTATCCTTTTATCTAAAATCTGACTTCTCCGGAATTATTAAGAAACTGACAGCTGTTGGATCCCCTTCTCCAGTATAAATACGATGTCTTTGTATATGTATTCTCATTGCTGAGTTTGATAATGTCCTGAGTGGATGAAAGTACTAACTCCAATAAAGTCTTTTTCATTTTTCCTTTCGTGGCTATAATACATTTTATATTCATCACGTGTCAGCTTTCGTGATTTCTACACATATATATAAATATATATATACATATATATATATATATATATATATATATATATATATATATATATATATATATATATATTTATATATATATATATATATATATATATATATATAAATATATATATATATATATATATATATATATATATATATATATATATATATATATATATATATATATACACACACATATATATCGTCGTCGTCGTCGGCGCCCACTCGTGTCCGAGTATTGGGTTCTGTCGTTAGCCATCAGCCTCCTATCTATGGGGTGGGTGCTTGTGTCTGATGTGGCTGTTAAGTCCTAGTCTGTGGTGGAAGAGTCGCGGACAGTGTTCACAAGGGAGGGTAGGTGGTGGCCGGGGCTGTTTTAATCGCTCTCTCCTTCTTCTCCTCCTAGCCTCCTCATTTTGTCTCCTCCTCTCCTTGAAGTCCACGGTGCCATGGTGTACTGTACTCCTCCAGGTTTTCCTGTCCCTAGCTGTTTCTTCCCATGAGGAAGGATCGATGTCAGTTAGAGCCAGGGTGCGCTTTAGTTGATCTTTATAGCGCATTTTAGGGGCTCCTCGTGGTCTGGTGCCCTGGGTCAGTTCTCCGTAGAATATTTTCTTAGGGAGCCTAGATGGATCCATCCTATGCACGTGTCCTATCCAGCGGAGGCGGTGGTGGATGATGGTGGCCTCCACGCTGGTCAGCGAGGCACGTTCTAACACTTCAATGTTGGTGGTGTGGCCCTCCCAGGGG
>NC_090741.1:120519212-120546712 GCF_036898095.1 Palaemon carinicauda
AAGAAAATATATCAGTCTGCTAGTATTGAAGTCTTGGGACATGCATTTACAAGGAGAAAGCCATTGATATTATATGATACTTTGGATACCATAAAAAAGGGACAAAGACAGAAATGGATTTTATAAAGGTTTCGAGGAAGTAATGAAAATTACACGATAGAGCATGCTAAGTATTCCAGTACTGAATTTGAGTTGGAAACACAAGCCAGACATCATTGGAAAGAATATTTAGACTGTAATGCAGATGAGGCAGACAAAGCTATTAATTCAGTGAGTGGCTCTGGTGTAACAATCGCTCATAGAATTATTAATAAAATATCGACTGGGTCAAAGAAGAAGAAACATATACTAACAAAAGATAAAGAAAGACAACGTTGGATGGAACTCTTTAGTGAGGTTATCAATAGGATATACAAAGAGAATAATTTCATTGATATACCTGAAGGTGATGAAGACCTTGATGTGTCCATGAATGAATTTAGAGTATTTGAAGTTGAAGCTATCATTAAAAGACTCAAGAGAGGGAAATCCCTGGATACGATGGAATAGCTGCCAAGATGATACTGGATGAAAATGAAGCGACTCCCAGATTATTTTGTTGAATGTGGCATGAAGCGGTAAACCCTGGTGAATGAGAGTTGTGAGTGTTGGTGAAAATTGTTTAAAAAAGAGACCTGACCAATTGTAATAATTACAAAGGCATAGCACTTACGTCAGTTGTTATGAAAATATATAGTATGATTATTCTAAAGAAACTGTAGAGAAAGAATGATGAAAATATGAGAGATGGACAAGCGGGATCTCGAAAAGGTAAAAGTTGCACTGAACAGATTTTCATTTTGAGACATGGTGACAGCAAAATGTAGGATATAGAGATCTTTTTACGGCATTTGTGGTCTATGAAGAAAGCCTTTGATAGTGTGCACCGGCCAATTTTGGGGAGAGTTCTACGGTATTGCGGATTTCCTCTCAAATATGTTGATTAGATTAATTCTGTACAGTCAAATGCAATAGTCCTGTCGTCTCCAGTCCCCATCTGTCACCCCCAATATCTATATATTCTTGAATTTAAGGTGTAGAAAAGTTTGGTAGTTAGGAGGGAGGACAAAAGGCGGGAAGGAGGGGGGGGGGGGGGACACCAGGAAGGGGCGGGAGGACGGGCGGGGGAATTGAGACTTGTTGGAGCTGTAAGATGTGTGAATGCACGGGAAGCACAAAACATTATATATGAACTTGAATTCCATATAATATCACACGATCCGATCCCAGTTTTATGATTATGGGGATTCTAATTTATATTTGCTGCGTTATTTGCTATATCATTCTTGCGAACAACTTGTTGAGAAAAAGAATCGATGATTAGTTTGACATTTATTTCCTGAGTGAAAAATCTTACGTAAACATATGCTAGGAGTTCTCTCTCTCTTTCTCTCTCTCTCTCTCTCTCTCTCTCTCTCTCTCTCTCTCTCTCTCTCTCTCTCTCTCTCTGTATATATATATATATATATATATATATATATATATATATATATATATATATATATATATATATATATATATATATATATATATATATATATATATATATATATATATATATATATAGAAATCCAAGGAAGATACAACTCACAGCAGCATTTCTTCTTTCATTTTATTGTACATGTAGACAAAAACCTTCAAGCCTACAAGCAGAAACAAATGCTCAATCAGACAATATTACCAATAACAAACATATTCGAAACACATTTAACAAACAAATAACATTAGTTACGTTACAGTAACAAACAATTGACGGCAAATAAACAAGATTACTTACGTTACAGTAACAAACAATTAACGGCAAATAAACAAGATTAGTTTACGTGACAGTAACAAACAATTAAAGGACAAATAACAACATGCCAGGTATGTTACAGAGTATACTCAGCGTATATGTAAGCCTACGTTGTACAGTAGCTATAAAATGAGCCTACTCAAAGTTCGGCAAATTTCAGGTCTGTCATCTAATTTACATTTTCTAAAGATAGTATATATTAACCAGTGAATGGGTAGTTCTTCCGGTTAACAGGTCCGTGAAGGCAGTTCCGTTCATGCCGATCTATTTGGCCGTTCGTCCTCATTTGCTGTCTCGTTAACGGTTGTTTTTGGTAACTAGTGCTGTGTAAGATAAAAGACACTTGGCGGAGAACATACAGTGCTACACACAACCCCCCTACAGTTTTACGATGCCCTCATCGTACACACACTACACTTCCATTCTCTCACACTACACTACCATTACCTGTTTCCGACAAAGAAAGACAAATTTACAACTCTGATCGCTGCATGTTTCGTATCCTCTCTGATCTTCTCAGTACTGGTGCCTTAATTGTTATTCTGACAAAGAAAGACAAATTTACAACTCTGATCGCTGCATGTTTCGTATCCTCTCTGATTTTCTCAGTACTGGTGCCTTAATTGTTACTCCCTGTTCTTGTTCAACCTCTTTATCAACACCTTCTTTAGGTTCACTATTACCATGGTTGCTAAAATCAAACCCGGACCTGGTTAAAACTTCTTCCATATCAGGCATTTCTAAGCTACTGTCATCCATATCAGCAGTTTCGAAATTATCATTATTTTCCGTATCTAAGTCATCAATACTTTCTCCCCCTTTATTCCTTTCTATCCCAGCGAACGGTTTAATATTCCTTCGATGGCTAATCTTAGCATCACTTCCTTCAGGCCTAATTCTATACAAACCACAGTCCCTGTTAAGTACTTCTTCAATTACCCACTTTCTTTTACCGAATTTGTCTCCTAGTTTCGCTCTTCCAATTATTTTATTTTCTCGTAATAAAACCTTTTGTCCTACCTCCAAATCACTTTCTCTGGACTTGGCTAACATAGGCTTTGCTTTTGATACCGAGTTCTTTTGTGTGTTCCTTCTAACCAAATCCCAAACTTCTTTTTGCATTTTGCATTGCTGACGTAACCAGTCTCCGTCTTGAAATTTGTAAATGTCTTCCAGATACCCCCAGCTCTCGATCGAAATACAAGGTTCCCTCCCGAACAACAAGAAATACGGAGAAAACTCTGTCACAGAGTGAGGTGTTATGTTATACGCAAATACTAAACTCTGCAAATACAATGGCCATTTGTTCCTCTTCTCCTCCTCCAAACTTCTAAGTAGACCGTACAGAGTTCTATTCATTCTTTCCACTTGACCATTTCCTTCAGGGTGATATGGAGAAGTGCGGGATTTCTTTACATTAAACCTTTTACAGATTTTCTTAATTAGAGCGCTTTCGAAATTTCTCCCCTGGTCAGTATGAAGCTGCTGAGGAATTCCATATTTATAAAAGAGCTCTTCGACCAATATTTTAACCACTGTTGTCGCTTGCTGATCCTTCGTTGGATATGCCCATACGTATTTGCTAAACAGGTCACTTAAAACTAAAATATGCTCCTTTCCAGAGGTTGATCTTTCCACGGAACAAAAATCTATCGCCACAATATCCATGGGCTGAGAAGTTTCCACATGAACAGGAATGGTATTTCTATATGGAATTTCATCTTTTGCCCTTAAACAAGTTTCACAATTTCTAATGAAATCCGTTACAAATCCCCTCATGTTGGGCTAATAAACCCTAGAGTTCAGTAATTTGTAAGTTCTATCAATACCTTGATGCCCTAGTTTATCATGAGTTTCGACTAAACGCTTACTTTTTAAAAGAACAGGAACGGCTAATCTATAAATTATATCATCTAATTGATCCATAAGTCTTATAAAGAATATCATTTCTTATCACAAGACTTTCTTTATCCTTTTTCCACGTAACTAGTTCAGGTTTAAAATTAATGTTTTCTAGCTCAATATTTTCTCCTTCTAGCCATTTCCTTACAATCTTTAAAACTGGACAAGCTTTCTGTTTATTAACAACGTCCTCCCACTCTAAAATCTGATGTCTACTTATGGCACAAACAAAATTTGCGTCTTCATGAGGAGCTACCCATACTTCTTCGTCTTCATTCATCACCATCTCTTTTCTAGGCTTGCGTGACAGAATGTCTGCTTTAACATTTTGTTTTCTTGATCTGAATTTAAGTTCAATGTCAAATACCGACAAATCTGCCACCCATTCTTGTTCTGTGTGATCAAGTTTTGCTGCGCTGAGATTGCTCAAAGGGGCATTGTCAGTATACACTATGCACTTTGTACCAATAAGATAATTTTTAAATTTTTCAGTAACAGCCCACTTCAAAGCACATAATTCTAGTTTCCTCGAACTATAGTTCTTCATGTTTCTCTCGTGTGGTTTCAGTGACCTACTTGCAAAAGCTACAGGATGCAGCTTATCCTCCTTATATTGGGACAAAACAGCACCAAGTCCATCATAACTAGCGTCTATTTTTAACGTACATGCTTTCCCAAACTCTATCCCTTTCAGTACTGGGGCAGCTATCAATTTTTCTATCAATGTCTGGAAGGCCATTTCTGCATCTTCTGTACATTTATCATTAATACTTTGACTGGATTTCTTCTTTTCTCCTTTCAATAACTCATTGAGTGGCTTGGCAATTATGGCAAAATTTTTAATAAATCTTCTATAAAATGTTGCAAATCCCAGGAAAGCTCGCACTTCCTTAATAGTTTCTGGCCTCTTCCAGTTCTTCACTGCTTCAATCTTACTTAGCTCAGGTCCTATTCCTTGATTACTAATGCTAAAACCTAGGTAACTTACACATGTCTGCAACAAATGACATTTCTTTGGCTTTAATTTCATCCCATAAGACTTTATGCGCTCTAGCAATGCCTCCAATATTTAAATAAGTGTTCGTCAATGGTCTTCGAAAATAATATCATATCATCCAAATAAATGACTAGAAATTCAAAAAACATATCCCCCAAAATATTCTCCATGCATCGTTGAAAGGTTGCTGGGCTGTTTGTCAGACCCATTGGACACCTGCGACACTGAAAGTATCCCCATGGTACAGAAAATGCCGTTTTCTCTCTATCTTCCATCCTTAACAAAACTTGATGATAGCCCTGCGCAAGGTCGAAAGTGGAAACGTATTTGGCCCCTTCCAATGAATCCAGACACTCCGCTAGGAAGAGGAAATGCATCCTTAAAAAATTTCTTCATTCAATTTCCTATAATCAATGCACAACCTTATGCCTCCCCCTTTCTTCCTCACAAGGACTATAGGTGCTGCATAAGGACTTGCACTTTCTTCAATTACACCCCGTTTCTTTAAGTCATCAAGCAACTGTTTGGCCTCAGAGATTAACGTGGGTGCTATTCTTCTATACGGTAATTTGATAGGTTTCCCACAGGACAATCTAATGGAATGTTCCCATCCCTTTAACAAACCTAAGTCCGAATCTTTTAGCTCAAAACAGTTCTTATATTTGTAGAGTATCTTATCAAGTCTTAACAAATCCGATTTACTTAATTTACTTTCATCGACATTAACTCCCAACTTCCGTCTGTGGTTTTGAAGTTCCTCCTCTGATAGTTTTTCAGTATTCTCGTTATCATCATCTTCCATAAACTCCCTGATGCCAAGTTGCACCGTGGCCAATATACTGCCTGCTTCAATGCTAACACTATCTTTAGACCAATAAGCAACACAGACATATCCAACGCCCCATTCACATATAGAAAAATTGGGCATGACCTGAACACCCGGAGGCAATATATTTTCACTCTCGTCTGATACTTTCTCTAAAACTACATACTCCTTGGGCACTTCCTTTAGGCTATCAATGTATACCTTAATTAGTTTCCTGCTACCTGACGGAACATTTCTATTCTGTTGTCTTAAGCAACTAGCATATCCTAAATCCTCCCTCTGCCAAACCTGCATACTTTGACCAACTAGTCTCATACAGCAATCCGAAACTTGACCATATTCAGCTTTTAATCCCTCTTTCTCTGATGCCATCACATTAACATTATTGGTGACTCCCCATTTTTCGAATAGTAAAGACAAAACATTCATGCCCACAAGGTACTCTTGGTCAGTGTTCTTGCCAAGACCATTCCTTCCTTTCTCAGCTCTCTTGACATAGAACACACAGCTGTTCTGTTCCATTCCACTTACTTCCACATCCACAACGACATGACCTATTATATTAATGTCATTATCACTCAGGTCACATATGTAGTCACTACTATTATACAATGTTACCCCTTTTGGTTTTAGATTCCCCAAATACCAATCTTCTGACAACAAACTACAGTTTGCCCCAGAATCCATAAGTCCCACAGCTTTCTTTCCCTCTATGCTGAGTGTCATTTTCATAGTGTCTCCTCTCTTATTTTAACATTCACTTGGCCGGACGTTCAAGTTAACGCCCGGCCTCACAAGTTTTCCTGGGCATTATCCCCGGCCTGCAATGACATCTCCCTCACAACTTTGTCTCCTCTTGCATTATTTAACCCTCTGTTCTTACTAGAGTATAGATTACAATTATAAAATGGATGACCGTCTTCCCCATAAGACCAACAAGTACCCGTAAACTAATTTTCCAAAACATGTTTATTTTGCGTTCTGTTTTTACCTAGCCTTCCCTTATACTGGTGTCCTTCCTCCTGATCCTGCACTATATTGTCTCTAGAAAACACTCCATTTTTGCACTGGTATGATACATGACCCTGATCCCCACAGGTCAAACACTTAATTACTTTATCATCTCTCCCACTGCTATTCAAGTGGCTGTTAGAAACATTACCAAATTCTTTCATAACCTTTATTCTACCTTGCACAAATCTACCTGGATCTTATAATTGGTCTATGACTCCGTTTTCAATCTTATCCTTTAGATCACAGGCCATTTTCCTTTCCCTCAAACCTTTTTCAAAAATCATACATTTACTGATTTCCCTCTCTTTAGAGCAGACTGCTTTGCCCTCGGCTTCTTCTTCCAAGTCAATTATTCTGTCTAAATACTCCCAAACACCTCCTTGTATGCCCTGTTGTGCACACCACAGTTCTTTCCTTCTCTCTAGATCATCTTTATTATCTGCATATGCTTCTAGTAGCTTAGTCTCAATTTCCTCCAACGTTTTTGGCTTAGCATAGCGTATTCTTGTGCTAGCAGGCTCTATCAAACTAACTTTAACATAGTCTACGGCATCAATGCCTGCTAGGTTAAGCTGATTGGTACATAATTTTGCCTGTTCAAACCATCTCTTGATTTCCTTCCTACCACTGTTCCTCCCACTCCTTTTCTCGAGCTGTGGAGTTTTTTTTACTATTGAATGAACATTATTACATGCGTAATTACAGGCCCCTCTCCTACACACCCTATCCAACTCATCTTCTATCAAGGCGAATCTGTTTTGCCACCAACGATGCAATCTATCCAACCTATCTTCCCAGTCTTTGTTATTATTTGCTAAAAGACGACCCAGCTCCTTAGCAACATCCCTTTTAAAAAGTGGCTTCTGGTTTTCCACAGTGAAATCTTCTACACTATCTCCAGGTTTTTTAACCCTTAAATTGGTTTTCTTAATTTCATTCACCAAAATTTTCTGGTTCTCTTTTAATGCATTTATTAACTCCTCTACTCTGCTAAAAGAATTCACGTTTTCGCAGTGGTTAAAATCCACCACTTTCTGAATATTTACGACTTTCGACCACAATTTTACAACGTCCTTTTCCCCAAGGCTTTTCATCATTATCACCACTTTTATCAACAAAAGTACCTGCTCCAAATCTAAATTCTTGCAACCCCCTCCATTATTGTCATTCCTCACTACGATACTCACTTCTTCATTAACAAGATCCTTATCCCTAACCACACAACGTATTTCTGCTAACAAATCTTGATCACTACCACGTTCCATCCTTCCATCATCACCTGCGCCTGTCTCTGTTCCCATAATATATTAAAAAACGTCACTTTCATCACTTACACAGCCTTGCCCCACTTTATTCCCACTGGCACTGTACATATCTCCAACAAATGTCCTACCTTGTAATTGCATTCCAGTCCAGTAGTAAATATTCCCAGGAACGTGCTGGTAACCCACTGGATTGAAGGTTACCGTGGTGACCGCTCCGCTACTAAATATAACAATCCAAGGAAGATACAACTCACAGCAGCATTTCTTCTTTCATTTTATTGTACATGTAGACAAAAACCTTCAAGCCTACAAGCAGAAACAAATGCTCAATCAGACAATATTACCAATAACCAACATATTCGAAACACATTTAACAAACAAATAACATTAGTTACGTTACAGTAACAAACAATTAACGGCAAATAAACAAGATTAGTTACGTTACAGTAACAAACAATTAAAGGACAAATAACAATATACCAGTTATGTTACAGAGTATGCTCAGCGTTTATGTAAGCTATGTTGTACAGTAACTATGGAATGAGCTTACTCAAAGTCAGGCAAATTTCTAAAGATAGTATATATTAACCAGTGAATGGGTAGTTCCTCCGGTTAACAGGTGCGTGAAGGCAGTTCCGTTCATGCCGATCTATTTGGCCGTTCGTCCTCATTTGCTGTCTCGTTAACGGTTTGTAACTAGTGCTGTGAAAGATAAAAGACACTTGGCGGAGAACATACAGTGCTACACACACACACACACACACACACACACACATATATATATATATATGTATATATATATATATATATATATATATATATATATATATATATATATATATATATATATATATATATATATATATATATATATATATGTGTGTGTGTGTGTGTGTGTGTGTGTGTGTATCGAAAGTGTGATTCTAAAGGCGGGGAAGGAGGCATTTTGTTTGAAAGTAATTCACTATCAATATATCGGTATCATAATATTTTCAGTAATGATTCCAAATTATAATTATGTTGTATAGACCCGCATGTTGTTATTTCACACACCATTCTAACAGAAAAGTTATTGCCTAAAATACTGAACTTTGGTATAGTTTGGAAATTTTGTCCGGACTGAATAACCTCACTTATACCAGTTCACGAGTTCAATAACAACCCATTTTCCTCAGATAGAATATCTGCAATTGGGTTGAAACAATTCACCATATATGAACAAGTATTTCAGGAAACACTGGTGTTTGTGTGAGCAGTCAATCCTCAGAGAGCAACTACAAATCATCTTCATATCACTTCATATCCTCCCCTAGCTTACATTACCTAAGGTTCGTTTAGGTGTATTATGGCTTTTCTTAGTCTCGTTAAGTGTGTTTTTTTTTCTTCTATAGATGTGGTTTACATTTAGTTGTGAAATATTGTGCTACCACAAATGAGTTCTACTGCCTTTTGTAGATTCTATAAAGGCAAGTCACTTAATGCTTACCCCCGCTGGATAAGCTCTGGTTCTAGCTGTTATTTCAAGGTTAATAAGCAATCATATTCAGTTAGTATTAAAGGTGGTTAATAAAAGACATCATAATTTCATAATTGTGTTTATTTAAATTATAATATGACCCCGGGAGAATAGTGTGAAATCTAGACTACAGTGACCAAATGCAGTTGATTAGCTTACTGAATATAAATATTTGCTGAAAAGTATAGAAAAAGTTTCATTATTTTAATTCTAATCAAAGAATCTTTCATAATAACAATGTAAACTAAACGCTCCTTAGTGTGATGTCCATCCACCAGTAGTGTCTACAACTTCATTTAGACATGCATGCATACTCCTCACAATATTCTTACATATGGTAGAGTGAAGTTTAGACACCCACAATTCAAACGCTCTTGTTTAGTTGGCTTAGCATATTCGTTGCTCTCCCACTTCCCAATAACGAACCATTTTTGCCCATAGGTTCTCTATGGGATTCAGGTCGCACGCCTTAGGTGGCCAGTATATTACTTGGATTTCTGGTTGATGCCCTAACCAAGCTCTAATTACTGTAGGTATGGGTGGGGCTATTATCGTGCACTAGAACGATTGGGTGTGGATTGGGAATGGCCATGGCTCTCACTCTGGGAAGCAGGGCATCCACATAATCATTGCCCGTGAACCTTCCAAATAATCATCTAACCCCACAAATTAATACAAACTCTGCCATTTTAGCTCTCTTCTGAATATTTGTCTAGTCATAGCGGGTATTCCTTCACCTCCAGCAATGCCGTGTTCGTGCTTCCAATGATGTAAAATGTTTTCCATCTGTAAAGAAGACATTTTTCCAAAACGAATGATCACCGTAAAGAAAATCCAAGGCAACATTCCCAGTGTTTTTATGTAAATTTTTCTTTATTGGTCAGTAAGTGATAATGAAAACCATCCTCTTCGACTCCCCGTCTTAATGATTGACTGCTCACACACATTATGTTCCCTGAAATACTTTTTCATATATGCTGAATTGTTCATACCAATTGTAGATATTCTATCTAAGAAAAATGAGTTGTTATTGGACTCATGAATTGGTTTAAGTAAGGTTTTCAGTCTGGACATAATTTCCAAACTATACCAAAGTTCACTATTTTAGACAATAAATTTTCTGTTGGAATGTTATATCGAATAACAACAAGTGGTTCTATACAACATAATTATGATTTGGAATCACTTGCAAGAATAGTATACTGACTAATCGATAGTGAATTACTTTCAAACAAAATGCCTCGTTCCCCGTAAAAGCTCTAAAAACCTACTCTGCCCTATCCCACACTTCACGTCTTTAGAATCACTCTCTTTCATATATATATATATATATATATATATATATATATATATATATATATATATATATATGTACATATATGCATATATATATATATATATATATATATATATATATATATATATATATATATATATATATATGTAGATAGATAGATAGATGGATAGATATATATGCATATATATATATATATATATATATATATATATATTTATATGTTTATATATATTTATATATATATATGCACACACACACATATATATATATATATATATATATATATATATATATATATATATATATATATATATATATATATATATATATATATATATATATATATATATATATATATATATATATATATATATATATATTTATATATATATATATATATATATATATATATATATATATATATATATATATATATATATATATATATATATATATTTATACATACGGTATACATATATATGCATATATGTATATATATATATATATATATATATATATATATATATATATATATATATATATATATATATATATATAACGGATTTTGAGCGAAGCGAAAAATCTATTTTTGGGTGAGATGGCCATGTCGTCCTGATGGAAGTTCCTATAGGGTAGCTTCCTAGGGTATATTACAACTACGGCGATATTCCCAGAGAATTTACCTTAAGGTACCAGAATTCTAACTCCTGGAGCGAGTATCCCTCGTGAAAGGGATATCGCGACATATCAGAGGACGTATTCTAGACACGCCACATGGCAATCTACATCCTGGACAGAGATTTCGTCACGTAGGAGGTGATTGGCGAGACACGAATTCGGGAAAGAAAAAGGGGAGCCGCTCCCAAGGCTTCCCTATCCTCCGATTCGTATGCGTGCCTGGCGCCAATCCTGGCGCCATCTGTATTCCTTGTAGCGTACACGAGGTGCTACAGATACTGTATGTAGGGAGGGGTCCTACAGCCCTTTCTTAGAAAGGCAAGGGCGGGTCCATCAGGACGACATGGCCATCTCACCCAAAAATAGATTTTTCGCTTCGCTCAAAATCCGTTTTTTGGGCTCAAGCCATGTCGTCCTGATGGAAGTGTACCAGAGCATTACCGTATCTCTGGATTCTCAGAACGTGCCGTACTCCCCGGAGGTAATTTTTTTTTTCCCGGTCGACTAGACCTAGAGACCTAAGATGTTACCGTTATACATCTTTTCAACTAACTATAAACCATGTTAGAGCTTCCTGCCCCCTACAGGGAAGAGTCCTACTAGACTCTGGAAAAGTCTCGAAGAGTACATATACCTATGTATGAATACCAGGCAAGCTAATATAGTGGTCTCACCCTATATTAAGTAAAGCATAGTTTGTAAAGAACCACTGCGTCAGTATGAAATATCGACCAGTTCTCCGCACAATACTTGTATTGGACAAAGGTTTTATATCCGCATAGGAGGAAAACCAATGCAACATAGCTTGCATAAAGGAACAATTCTATTAGAATTATCCCAGATAATGTACATAGAAAGAATGCTCAATTATACCAATAAATTGACACAGGTGAAGGAGACGCAAGGTTCTCAAGAACCAGATTATTGACAGGCAATAAATAGACAGGTTAACCACAATTATATATATATATATATATATATATATATATACATAAGAAGAGGATAACCCAAAACTTTAAGCATAAGTATGATAGTAAACAGAGCTTGTTTGTCTGAAAGAAAAAACATTAAATGCCACTTTTAAGATACCGAGGTATCAAAGTCATAAAAGCCTGTATTACAAATCAATGACATTAGCGTTAGAAACGCCCGGCACACATGTCTGCACTTATGCTAGGTTCACCTTCGGAAATGAAACAGTCTGCATGGGCAACACCGTGCCCTCACTTAGTTTGTAGTACAGTATGTAACTACACACTCAACCTGGAATTAATCGTCCCAATTAAGACCACTGTTCCTCGCAGAGTTAAACAGTAGGGTTAACACCGCGACCCACTGCTACCACAGATCTCTTTTAGTTCCTCTACTTGCTTCGCATAGTGGCGAAAGAACACTCTGGAAGACTTCCAGCCAGTGTATGAACGGAGATGTTCAAAATCCATACAATTAAAGAAATTTAAGGATGAGGCAACTTTTCCTCGGATCGTGACCTGCGGGTGTATTGTCAGGATCCGCTCTGCGAATAAAATATGTGATTTTCGCTCTGAGTTGATTCAGAGATAAATTTGAGCCTGATGTTTCTCCCCTGAATAGTTGACCACCCTTGAAGTCTGAAGTTCTATGAAGATAGACCTTTAGGCATTCTACTGGACATAGAGAAGCATCTTCTTTCAGAGGGCAGATTCTCCAGGGACCCCACCTGTTGGTGGGTAACTCATTCTTGGCGAGAAACGTAGGATCCGGAAACAGGTTCAGTTCTCCCCCATCCAGGAACTGAACACGACCTGCCTCTCTCGAGAGGCTACAATCTCACTAACCCTGGCCCCGGACGCGAGTGCAAAATAGGAAAATAACTTTTTGAGTCAAATCCTTTAACGCACACTCTTCATTGCTCAACAGAGAAGCGAAATGAAGAACTTGTCTAAAGACCATGAAATGGGCTTTGGAGGTGCTGAAGGTCTGAGCCTAGCACAGGCTTTCGGGACTTTATTAAAGATCTCGTTACCTAGGTCGACCTGGAAGGCATATAGAATGGGTCTTGTCAAAGCAGACTTACACGCCAAAATCGTGTTAGCTGCCAATCCTTGACCATGGAGGTGGAGAAGAAAGATAAGCAGAAGTCTGTCAAGATCTCCTGCGGATTCTTCGCCTTGACAAAAGGCCACCCATTTCTCCAAGATGACTCATATTGCCTTCTAGTAGATTTGCACTTATATTCCTCAAGGAAGTCTATGCTGGCTTTCGAAATCCCGAAACGCTTTCTCACCCCTAGGGAGAGAAAATCATGAGCTGCAGGGTCCGGGTTTTCTGTAATGAAGCGCAGACAGTTGACTTGTGGACTCGCTGGGTCAGAACTGGATCTGGTAGTGGTACAAACTTCAGCTACAGTTCCAATGCCAGGAGGAACCACACGCTGTTCGGCCACTTGTGGGCCACTATTGCCGCTACCCCTTGAAGGATCTCAGTTTGTTGAGGACCCTCAACAGAAGGTTGTGAGGAGGGAACATATAAATCTTTGACCATCTGTTCCAGTCGAGGGACATCGCGTCCACTGCTTCCGCTAAGGGGTCCTCGTACGGGGCACGTACAGGGGCAACTTCTTGTTGTCTTTCGTCGCAAAGAGGTCTATCTGCAGTTCTGGGACTGATTCAGAATGAAGGAGAATGATCCTGCGTCTAAGGACCATTCCGACTCTATCGGTGTGAACCTGGATAGAGCGTCCGCTGTCACATTGCGGACTCCTTGAAGGTGAACTGCCGACAGGTACCACTTCTTCTTTTCCGCCAATCGGAAGATGGCTAACATCACCTGGCTGAGAGGTGGTGACCTCGATCCTTGTCGATTCAAGTATCTCACAACTACCTCGCTGTCAATTCCAACCTTATGTGGATCGAGTGACGCGGGGAGACTTTCTTTAAGGTAAGGAGCACTGCCCTAGCTTCTAGAAAGTTTTATGTGAAAGGTCTTGAATAGCTTGGACCAAGTCCCCTGGACTTTTTTCCGATGAGAGTGACCTCCCCATCCCTCCTTCGAGGCGTCTGAGTGAATCGTCACCGACGGGGGAGGTGGCTGAAGAAGAACCGACTTCTTTAGATGTCTGGCTTGGGACCAAGGCCTGAGAAGAGTACTTAGCCGAAGCGGCTGGTCTTCTCAGATCTCTTCGCGCGTTTGATGCATAACTTCTCCAAACTCCGATTGCATCCTTTAGCTGTGCTCTTAGCACTGGGTCTGTCACCGAAGCAAACTGGAGAGAGCGCAGTACCCTCTCCTGCTCGCGTCTTGATATCCTTTTGGAATCTAGAAGTCTCTTGACAGAACCCGCTATCTCCTTCCTTTTCTTCGCCGGGATGGAGAAACGGTGTGACAAAAGGTCCCAGTGGATTCCCAGCCACTGGAACTTTTGAGATGGAGAAAGTCGAGACTTTTTCTGTTAATCTTGAAGACTAGGTACTCTAGGAACTGGATCACTTGACTGGAAGCTTGCAAGCATTCTGTCTCGCATGCTGCCCACACCAACCAGTCGTCCAGGTAGGCTACTACCTGAATTCCCTTTAGGCGTAATTGTTTGAGAGCTACGCTCGCAAGCTTCGTAAAAATCCTTGGGGCTATGTTTAGCCCGAATGGCATGGCTCCGAAGGCATATAGTCTTCGTTGTAGCCTGAACCCTAGGTAGGGGGAGAGTCGATGGCTAATTGGAATGTGCCAATAGGCGTCTGACAAGTATATAGAGACGGAATATGCCCTCTTGGGCAGTAAGGTCCTTATGTGTTGCAGTGTTAGCATCTTGAATTTGCAATTCCCTATGAATTTGTTGAGTGGCGACAAGTCCAGAATGACTCTGAGCTTTTCCGAGTCTTTCTTGGGAACACAAAACAGCCTCCCTTAGAAATTGATGGGCTTCACCCTTCGGATCACCTTTTTTCTCCAACAGTTCTTGAACGTACTCCTCCATAACGGGGGTGGAGTGTTGGAAAAACCGAAGGTACGGGGGTGGAGTGCTGTACCAGCTCCCGCCCAGTCCATTCTTGAATAGGCTGTGGGCCCAGGGATCGAAGGTCCACCGATCCCGAAATTTCATCAGTCTCCCTCCTACCGGTATCATTTCACTTGGACTGCCGTCCTGAGGTCTTGCCTTCCTGACCACGACCACCCCTGAATCCCCTTCCCCTTGAGGGGCGTCTAGACGAGCCTCTGGCTGCTCCTCTAGGCTTTGCTCGAAAGGAAGTAGACTGCCCTTCGAACGCTGGGGTGAATGCCGTGGACTGTGTCGACACGGCCTGGGGTACCCACTGAAAAGTGGTCGGGGTTTGTGCCACGATCTAGGGCACTGGGGGCAATGGCAATTGCAGTTACTGTTGCTGTCTAAGAGGCTTGGCTGGCCGAGACGGTAGCCTAGTCCTCATAGTCTTCCTCTTTGGTTGAGGACCCTCATCCGGGGAAGACTTTCTTTTGATAGCCAGGCCCCACTTCTGGAGAAGGTTTCTATTCTCCAAGGCGGCCTTATCAACAACTTCTTTGACCAAGTCGGTAGGGAAAAGGTCTTTTCCCCAAATGTTGGAGGAGATTAGTTTCTTTGGCTCGTGCCTCACCGTAGCCGAGGTAAACACGAACTCCCTACAAGCTCTCCTTGCCTTGACGAAGCCATAAAGGTCCTTCGTCACTGTGGCCAGATAAGACTTGGCCACTTCCATGAACATTTCATGGACCTTGGGGTCACTTGCCATCGTCTCGAGAGTAGTCTGAAGAGACATTGAGGCAGTCAGTCTTTCTTTTGTATCGAACTCTCTTCGCAAAAGAAAGTCAGACAGCTTAGGGAGGTCCTTGCCGAACTGACGTCCGGCAATATCAGCCTCCAACTTTCCAACTGAGAACGTAAGATGAACGTCCTTCCAGTCGTTGTGGTCCATAGGCAGGGCCAGCGACAAGGTTTACACTCCTCTAGGGAGGGGCAAGACCTGCCGGCCTCGACTGCTTTTAGTACAGCCAGAAACCCTTTCTGTAAAAAGGGGAAGGCTCTAGTAGGCGAGGACACAAAGGAAGGGAGCTTCCTATTCAATGCGGCTACCTTTGAGTTAGAGAAGCCCCTCTCTTTCATCGAGGATGAAAGTAGAGCTTGAGCCTTAGCATGGTTCATCACTATGACCTCCTTCGGCTCTGTCTCCTCCTTTGAAGCTGTTTCCTTCCTCAGCCGGACATAACAGTCCGGATATGATGCCTTGCTGGGCCAGAATTCCACCTCCTCCAGGGGAACTGAGCCCAGCTTATCCGAGATGACGATCTTTCCAGTCGTCATCAGCATGTGCTCAGCATACCTCCATGGGTTAGCATCTGAGCACAAGGGAAGGTCTTTCACATTGAGCTTTTTTTGGGGCCCATGTGATTCTGCAAGGCACTGCATTCGCAGTTCCATTGCAGCCGCCTTCTCCTGATTCTCCTTCTGCATTTGTTGGATCATTCCAACAATAGAAGAGAGGGCCTGTCCCAGCTCTACTGGGAGACCGGCCGATGTAGAGGGAATAGGCTCCGGAATATGAACCGGAGTAGCCGACACCTCGTCGACGTCTACCTCTACAACGTCTGGGGCTTGAACTTCATCCTGGGCTTCTGCCGGGAGGTCTTACTCCCAACACCCGTCCACATCAGACATCCTGTCATCTAACTGGATGTCTTGCATCGCGACCGCGACTTCAGCATCCACCTGGATCTGAACTTACGGGATCTCCTCTTGAGGCTGGGGAATCACTGCATCAGCTGATGCCTTAGGGAAAAGATACGCCCTCATCTTCTCACTTGGAAGATAAGGGCCAGAAGTGTTCTTTTGGAAGCCCCTTACCCAGGTACGAAGCTTCTTCCTAGCTATATCCCTTGAATCCTCTGTCCTAGGGGAATTAAAGGTCTCAGTAATCAGGTTAGTGCACACAGTACATACCTGAGGGTCCCAATACCGGAGATCATCCTTGGAGACAGCGTATGCTGCGTGTCTCCTACAAAACTCATGTCCGCAGAGGTTCTTGCTGCGGACGTTGAAGAAAGCACTTCCCCACTTCGGAGTGTCCTTCTGTAAAGAGAAGAAATTTCCATGAGTATCAAGTGAACTATGTATCACTGGATATGCATAGTATAGCATAACAATTCAGAAAGGAAAGACACACACTTGTGTTTCCCTCACAATCCATTGTTGCAGCCTTCCAGATAATAAAATCAAAATGGTTTATCTCTTCTAGAGTAACCAATGCAAGGTTTCCAGAGGAAACAGGTGGAGCTCACACCTAAACAATGATTTTAAAATCCTGGATAATAGACAGGAAAGAACTCAGCTTCCTATCTGTAGGGCAACAGCAAAGGGATGTGCAAGAAAACACAATAGTATTAGAAGACACAGTGCTGTACCAAAACCCTTACCATAGTTTTCTTCTTACTGTATATGTTATACTGAAGAATACTAGTACAGTATAGGGGGATGTGTGCCGACCTGCCTTTGCCGGCCGGCACACACCACAACTAGCTTTAAAGTACTCCTACTTAACAGCAATAAATCGGCAGCACTCTGGTTCAAATGCATGTGCCGGTCGGCAGCAACTGCCGGCCGGTAACAGCCAATGTTGGCCGGCAATGGCTGCCGGCCAGCAACTACACAAGGTAGTACCCAGCTGCCGGCCACACTCTTGGTGACCGGCAGACAAGGGCTGACATAAGCCGGCCGGCAAAGGTACAAGACCGATGCCAGCCGGCAGCAAAAGAACCAGAGGACTACACCTGCCCAGCTGCCGGCCTCATAGGCCGGCAGCCGGGTCAGGTACAGCACTAGAAGAAAAATAGAATGGATGCCGGGATAAGAGTGTACACAACCTCCAAGCCCGGCAACCGAAAGAGTGCATATAAGGAAGGGGAGAAACTAATTCAGGCTTCCTGACCAATGCCGTCTGGCTCTACAGGGAGGCATGGATGAGGGACCAAGAGAGGTCCGGGCAGCACTCGAAAACATAAGACCCTTGCCGGCCAGCAGCTCTGCCGGCCGGCAAGGGGCTGAGTCAATTCCACATCCTAACCTATACTAGGTCCAGATGTAGAACGACGTACAGTACAGTAATGGCTCAGCCATTACGGAGAAAGAGGGGGAAGGGACAAGAGGGTCCTGCCAACCTTGCTTTAGTGACAGATCACCCGCAGCCAAGAAACTTATCTTAGCCTAAGGGAGATCTAAGGGGGAAGGCCAGCAATACTTGCCAGCTCCCAGAGCACCAAAGCAAGGAAGGCGTTGCTACTCCCAGGGAAAGAACTTATCCTCCCCCGAGAACAGCAACAAGGACTAGTCTGGTAGATCACAAAAGAAGGAATCATATCCACAGAAACCTTCGGTAGTGACCTAAGGGAGCTAAGCTCCCTTTGTCTGTGTCAGGTCAGCGAGGGGGACTCAGCCCCAAGCCAGACAACACAGACTCAGACTAAAAAACTCTGTTGTTCTGTCCCTCTTGAACCATACTAAAGGAACAGGAAGGTACAGTAACACCCCAGTATAGTTTTATCGAGAATAAATTCGGAAAAAACCACTTAGGGATAAGCCCAAGGCTTAAACAGAGGGAAAGGGATTGCATACCTTCTCCGAAGAAAAGAAAGCAACCGGGGAGTATGATAAAGTATACTAAGGCTCCATAAGCAACTAGCCTAGGCACCAAGAGAATCGATTACCTAAATCACCGAAACTCACTCGTATACTATCTTGGAAATATTCCACACAGTCTAAAATGTATAAAGTATAGCCAAAAGCTTCAATAAAATTTTAATTACACTCGGAAAAACCATAATCATGCATGAAGTACTAGGACCAAACGACTAGGCTACATGGCCTAGCGTAGGCCAGAATGGCGAATACTTCGCCAAATAATACTAAGCACGAAAGGAAATCCTATGTAATGCTAAATAGCTAAAATTTATTAAAGCAAAACAACCAGGAATGTCGCTCTGACTAACTAATTTATACCTAGCGAGCGACAGCGTCCAGGACGCCTCTGGTAGGCTACGGCTCTTGTATCAAAGATTAATCCTATTAATCACTCAAAATTTTACCAAGAGCCTATATTTATACATAAAAGACATTATACTCAACTTATCAGAGGCCAACGAAGACGGAGAAGCCATGAAAAGTAGAATAAATCCAAGATTTGCGAGAAAAACAGGAAAAAACACCGAGTTGTTAAGCTACGCAAAAAGGAATACAGATGGCGCCAGGATTGGCGCCAGGCACGCATACGAATCGGAGGATAGGGAAGCCTTGGGAGCGGCTCCCCTTTTTCTTTCCCGAATTCGTATCTCGCCAATCACCTCCTACGAGACGAAATCTCTGTCCAGGATGTAGATTGCCATGTGGCGTGTCTAGAATATGTCCTCTGATATGTCGCGATATCCCTTTCACGAGGGATACTCGCTCCAGGAGTTAGAATTCTGGTACCTTAAGGTAAATTCTCTGGGAATATCGCCGTAGTTGTAATATGCCCTAGGAAGCTACCCTATAGGAACTTCCATCAGAACGACATGGCTTGAGCCCAAAAATATAAGTATATATATATATATATATATATATATATATATATATATATAGATAAATATATATATATATATATATATATATATATATATATATATATATATATATATATATATATATATATATATATGTTCATATATATAAATATATACCTTATATATACATATATATATATATATATATATATATATATATATATATATATATATATATATATATATATATATATATATATATATATGTATACATATATATATATATATATATATATATATATATATATATATATATATATATATATATATATATATATAGATATATAGATATATATATATATATATATATATATATATATATATATATATATATATATATATATATATATATATATATATATATATATATATAGATATATATATATATATATATATATATATATATATATATATATATATATATATATATATATATATATATATATATATAGATAGATATATATATATATATATATATATATATATATATATATATATATATATATATATATATATATATAATATATATATATATATATATATATATATATATATATATATATATATATATATATATATAACGGATTTTGAGCGAAGCGAAAAATCTATTTTTGGGTGAGATGACCATGTCGTCCTGATGGAAGTTCCTATAGGGTAGCTTCCTAGGGTATATTACAACTACGGCGATATTCCCAGAGAATTTACCTTAAGGTACCAGAATTCTAACTCCTGGAGCGAGTATCCCTCGTGAAAGGGATATCGCGACATATCAGAGGACGTATTCTAGACACGCCACATGGCAATCTACATCCTGGACAGAGATTTCGTCTCGTAGGAGGTGATTGGCGAGATACGAATTCGGGAAAGAAAAAGGGGAGCCGCTCCCAAGGCTTCCCTATCCTCCGATTCGTATGCGTGCCTGGCCCCAATCCTGGCGCCATCTGTATTCCTTGTAGCGTACACGAGGTGCTACAGATACTGTATGTAGGGAGGGGTCCTAAAGCCCTTTCTTAGAAAGGCAAGGGCGGGTCCATCAGGACGACATGGCCATCTCACCCAAAAATAGATTTTTCGCTTCGCTCAAAATCCGTTTTTTGGGCTCAAGCCATGTCGTCCTGATGGAAGTGTACCAGAGCATTACTGTATCTGTGGATTCTCAGAACGTGCCGTACTCCCCGGAGGTAATTTTTTCCCGGTCGACTAGACCTAGAGACCTAAGATGTTACCGTTATACATCTTTTCAACTAACTATAAACTATGTTAGAGCTTCCTGCCCCCAACAGGGAAGAGTCCTACTAGACTCTGGAAAAGTCTCGAAGAGTACATATACCTATGTATGAATACCAGGCAAGCTAATATAGTGGTCTCGCCCTATATTAAGTAAAGCATAGTTTGTATAGAACCACTGCGTCAATATATATTGACCAGTAATCCGCACAATACTTGTATTGGACAAAGGTTTATATCCGCATAGGAAGAAACTAATAAAACCGCCCTCGTCCCTTTATGGGACGGAGTCCTCCCATTAGGGGACTTACATAAACCAATGCAACATAGCTTGCATAACAGAACAATTCTATCAGAATTATCCCAGATAAGATACATAGAATTAAATGCTCAATTATACCAATAAATTGACACAGGTGAAAGAGACGCAAGGTTCTCAAGAACAAGTTTATTGACAGACAATAAGCAGACAGGTTAACAACAAATATATATATATATATATATATAATATATATATATATATATATATATATATATATATATATATATATATATATATATATATATATATATATATATATATGTATATATATATATATATATATATATATATATATATATATATATATATATATATATATATATATATATATATATATATATATATATATATATATATATATATATATATATATATATATATATATATACATATATATATATATATATATATATATATATATATATATATATATATATATATATATATATATATATATATATATATATATATATATATATATATATATATATAAAAGACGATAACCCAAAACTTTAAGCATAAGTATGATAGTAAACAGAACTTGTTTATCTGAAAGAAAAACAATTAAACGCCACTTAATAAGATACCCAGGTATCAAGTCATAAAAGTCTGTATTACAAATCAATCACATTAGCGTTAGAAACGCTCGGCACACATGTCTGTACTTATGCTAGGTTCACCTTTGAAAGAAGGAACAGTCTATGTAGGCACTTGGTGCACTCCCTTAGTTTGTAGTACAGTATGTATCTACACACTCACCCTGGACTTAATCGTCCCAATTAAGACCACTGTTCCTCGCAGAGTTAAACAGTAGGGTTAACTACACGACCCACTGCTACCACAGATCTCTTAAGTTCCTCTACTTGCTTCGCATAGTGGCGAAAGAACACTCTGGAAGACTTCCAGCCCGTGTATGAACGGAGATGTTCAAAATCCATATAATTAAAGAAATTTAGGGATGAGGCAACTTTCCTCGGATCGTGACCTGCGGGTGTACTGTCAGGATCCGCTCTGCGAATAAAATATGTGATTTTCGCTCTGAGTTGATTCAGAGATAAATTTGAGCCTGATGTTTCTCCGCTGAATAGTTGACCACCCTTGAAGTCTGAAGTTCTACGAAGATAGACCTTTAGGCATTCTACTGGACATAGAGATGCATCTTCTTTCAGAGGGCAGATTCTTCAGGGACCCCACCTGTTGGTGGGTAACTCATTCTTGGCGAGAAACGTAGGATCCGGAAACAGGTTCAGATCCCCCCCATCCAGGAACTGAACACGACCTGCCTCTCTCGAGAGGGCTACGATCTCACTAACCCTGGCCCCGGACGCGAGTGCAAATAGAAAAATAACTTTTTGCGTCAAATCCTTTAACGCACATTCTTCATTGCTCAACAGGGAGGCGAAATGAAGAACTTTGTCTAAAGACCATGAGATGGGCTTTGGAGGTGCTGAAGGTCTGAGCCTAGCGCAGGCTTTCGGAACTTTATTAAAGATCTCGTTACCTAGGTCGATCTGGAAGGCAAATAAAATGGGTCTCATCAAAGCAGATTTACACACTGAAATCGTGTTAGCTGCCAACCCTTGGCCATGGAGGTGGATGAAGAAAGATAAGCAGAAGTCTGTTGAGATCTCCTGCGGATTCTTTGCCTTTACAAAGGCCACCCATTTTCTCCAAGATGACTCATATTGCCTTCTAGTCGATTTGCACTTATATTCTTCTAGGAAGTCTATGCTGGCTTTCGAAATCCCGAAACGCTTTCTCACCGCAAGGGCAAGAAAATCATGAGCTGCAGGGTCCGGGTTTTCTGTAATGAAGCGCAGACAGTCGACTTCTGGACTCGCTGGGTCAGAACTGGATGTGGTAGCGGCACAAACTTCATCTGTAGTTCCAACGCCAAGGGGAACCACATACTGTTCGGCCCACTTGTGGGCCACTATTGCCGCTACCCCCCTTGAAGGATCTCAGTTTGTTGAGGACCCCCAACAGAAGGTTGTGAGGAGGGAACAGATAAATCCTGGACCATCTGTTCCAATCGAGGGACATCGCGTCCACTGCTTCCGCTAAGGGGTCCTCGTACGGGGACACGTACAGGGGCAACTTCTTGTTGTCTTTCGTCGCAAAGAGGTCTATCTGCAGTTCTGGGACTTGATTCAGAATGAAGGAGAATGATCCTGCGTCTAAGGACCATTCCTACTCTATCGGTGTGAACCTGGATAGAGCGTCCGCTGTCACATTGCGGACTCCTTGAAGGTGAACTGCCGACAGGTACCACTTCTTCTTTTCCGCCAATTGGAAAATGGCTAACATCACTTGGTTGAGAGGTGGTGACCTCGACCCTTGTCGATTCAAGCATCTCACAACCACCTCGCTGTCCATCACCAATCTTATGTGGATCGAGTGACGCGGGGAGACTTTCTTTAAGGTAAGGAGCACTGCCATAGCTTCTAGAAAGTTTATATGAAAGGTCCTGAATAGCTTGGACCAAGTCCCCTGGACTTTTTTCCGATGAGAGTGACCTCCCCATCCCTCCTTTGAGGCGTCTGAGTGAATCGTCATCGACGGGGGAGGTGGCTGAAGAAGAACCGACTTCTTTAGATGTCTGGCTTTGGACCAAGGCCTGAGAAGAGTACGTAGCCGAGGCGGCACTGGTCTTCTCAGATCTCTTCGCGCGTTTGATGCATACCTTCTCCAAACTCCAGTTGCATCCTTTAGCTGTGCTCTTAGCACTGGGTCTGTCACTGAAGCAAACTGGAGAGAGCCTAGTACCCTCTCCTGTTCGCGTCTTGATATCCTTTCGGTATCTAGAAGTCTCTTGACAGAGCCCGCTATCTCCTTCCTTTTCTTCGTCTGGATGGAGAAACTGTGTGACAAAAGGTCCCAGTGGATTCCCAGCCACTGTAACCTTTGGGATGGAGAAAGTCGAGACTTTTTTCTGTTGATCTTGAAGCCTAGGTACTCTAGGAACTGGATCACCTGACTGGAAGCTTGCAAGCATTCGGTCTCGGATGCTGCCCACACCAGCCAGTCGTCCAGGTAGGCTACTACCTGAATTCCCTTTAGGCGTAATTGTTTGAGAGCTGCGCTCGCAATCTTCGTGAAAATCCTTGGGGCTATGTTTAGCCCAAATGGCATGGCTCTGAAGGCGTATAGTCTCCGTTGTAGCCTGAACCCTAGGTAGGGGGAGAGTCGACGGCTGATTGGAATGTGCCAATAGGCATCTGACAAGTCTATAGAGACTGAGTATGCCCTCTTGGGCAGTAAGGTCCTTATGTGTTGCAGTGTTAGCATCTTGAATTTGCAATTCACTATGAACTTGTTGAGTGGCGACAAGTCCAGAATGACTCTGAGCTTTTCCGAGTCTTTCTTGGGAACACAAAACAGCCTCCCTTTGAATTTGATGGACTTCACCTTTCGGATCACCTTTTTCTCCAACAGTTCTTGAACGTACTCCTCCAGAACGGGGGTGGAGTGTTGGAAAAACCGAAGGCACGGGGGTGGAGTGCTGTACCAGCTCCCGCCCAGTCCATTCTTGAGTAGGCTTTGGGCCCAGGGATCGAAGGTCCAGCGATCCCAAAATTTCATCAGTCTCCCTCCTACCGGTATCGTTTCACTTGGACTGCCGTCCTGAGGTCTTGCCTCCCTGACCACGACCACCTCTGAATCCCCTTCCCCTTGAGGGGCGCCTAGACGAGCCTCTGGCTGCTCCTCTAGGTTTTGCACGAAAGGAAGAAGACTGTCTTTCGAACATTGGGGTGAATGTGGATGACTGACCTGGCACAGCCTGGGGTACCCACTGAAAAGTAGTCGGGGTTTGTGCTACCATCTGGGCCACTGGAGGCAATGGCAATTGCAGTTGCTGTTGCTGTCTAAAAGGCTTGGCTGACCGAGACGGTAGCTTAGTCCTCATATTCTTCCTCTTTGGTTGAGGACCCTCAACCAGGGAAGATTTTCTTTTGATAGCCAGGCCCCACTTCTGGAGAAGGTTTCTATTCTCCACGGCGGCCTTATCAACAACCTCTTTGACCACATCGGTAGGGAAAAGGTCTTTTCCCCAAATGTTGGAGGAGATTAACTTCCTTGGCTCGTGTCTCACCGAGGCCCCGGTGAACACGAACTCCCTGCAAGCTCTCCTTGCCCTGACGAAGCTATAAAGTTCATTCGTCACTGTGGCTAGATGAGACTTAGCCACTACCATGAACATTTCATGGACCTTGGGGTCACTTGCCATCGTCTCAAGAGTAGTCTGATGAGACATTGAGGCAGCCAGTCTTTCTTTTGTCTCGAAATCTCTTCGTAAAAGAGAGTCGGACAGCTTGGGGAGGTCCTCGCCGAATTGCCGTCCGGCAATATCAGCCTCCAACTTTCCCACTGAGAATGTCAGATGGACATCCTTCCAGTCTTTGTGGTCCATAGGCAGGGCCAGCGACAAGGGTTTACACTCTTCCAGGGAGGGGCAAGGCTTGCCGGCCTCGACTGCCTTTAGGACAGCCGCAAACCCTTTCTGTAAAAAGGGGAAGGCTCTAGCAGGAGAGGACACAAAAGAAGGGGGCTTCTTGTTCAATGCAGCTACCTTCGAGTTAGAGAAGCCCCTCTCTTTCATCGAGGATGAAAGTAGGGCTTGAGCCTTAGCGTGGTCCATAATTATGACCTCCTTCGGCTCTGTCTCCTCCCTTGAAGCTGGTTCTTTTCTCAGCCGGACATAGCAGTCCGGATATGATGCCTTGCTGGGCAAAAAATTCCAACCTCCTCTAGTGGAACTGAACCCAGCTTATCCGAGATGACGATCTTTCCAGTCGTCATTGGCATGTGCTCAGCATACCTCCAGGGGTTAGCATCTGAGCATACGGGAAGGTCTTTCACATTGAGCCCTTTCCGGGGTCCACGTGATTCTGCCAGGGACTGCATACGCAGTTCCATAGCAGCCGCCTTCTCCTGATTCTCCTTCTGCATTTGTTGGATCATTCCAACAATCGAAGAGAGGGCCTGTCCCAGTTCTACTGGGAGACCGGCCGATGTTGAGGGGATAGGATCCGGAATCTGAACCGGAATAGCCGACACCTCGTCGACCTCATCCTCTACGACATCCGGGGTTTGAACTTCATCCTGACCTTCTGCCAGGAGGTCTTGTTCCAAACGTTCGTCCAGGTCAGACATCCTGTCATCTAACTAGATGTCTTGCATCGCAACTGCGACTTCCACGTCCACCTGGACTTGATCTTGAGGGATCTCCTCTTGAGGCTGGGGAATCACTGCATCAGCTGATGCCTGGGGAAAAAGATACGCCCTCATCTTCTCACTTGGAAGATAAGGGCCAGAGGTGTTCTTCTTGAAGCCCCTTACCCAAGTACGAAGCTTTTCCCTTGCTATATCCCTTGATTCCGCCGTTCTAAGGGAATCAAAAGCCTCAGTAATCAGGTTAGTGCATACAGTACATACCTGAGGGTCACAATACTGGAGATCATCCTTGGAGACAGCGCATGCTGCATGTCTCCTACAACACTCATGTCCGCAGAGGTTCTTGCTGCGGACATTGCAGAAAACATTTCCGCACTTCGGAGGGTCCTCCTGTAAAGAGAAGAAATTTCCATGAGTATCAAGTGAACTATGTATCACTGGATATGCATAGTATAGCATAACAATTCATAAAGGAAAGACACACACTTGTGTTTCCCTCACAACCCATTGTTGCAGCCTTCCAGATAATAAAATCAAAAATGGTTTATCTCTTCTAGAGTAACCAATGCAAGGTTTCCAGAGGAAACAGGTGGAGCTCACACCTAAGCAATGATTTTAAAATCCTGGATAATAGACAGGGAAGAACTCAGCTTCCTATCTGAGGGCAACAGCAAAGGGGCGTGCAAGAAAACACAATAGTGTTAGAAGACACAGTGCTGTACCAAAACCCTTACTATAGTTTTCCTCTTACTGTATATGCTATACAGAAGAATACTAGTACAGTATAGGGGGATGTGTGCCGGCCTGCCTTTGCCGGCCGGCACACACCACAACTAGCTTTAAAGTATACTACTTAACAGCTATAGG
>NC_090741.1:120556712-120561712 GCF_036898095.1 Palaemon carinicauda
GAGTCCTCGAGTGTGTGCGGAGTGAATGTGATGCATGTTCGTGAAGGTTTACTACATGAAGACGTGATGGGCGAAAGAGCTTATGACTGCATGAGTGCAAAAGTAAATTTTAATGGAATAGAGCTAGTTGGTCTGATTGATACTGGTTGTGGTGTCAATTTAATGTTTAGGAATGCATACGATAAGGTAAGGGATGTGTGTGAATTTAGGGGGTGTAAAGGTGAAGTGAAAGGTATCGGTAATTTAAGTATGTCTGTGCAAGGAAAGTTACGTGAAAATGTTATGATTGGGGGGCTGATGATGGAAGGTAATGATTTTTATGTTGTTGAGGGAGTAAATGACAAATACGATGTGTTGTTAGGTTATAACTTCTTGAAAAAATGCGGTATGATTGTACATCCTAGTGTAAATATGATAGAGATGAAAGTTAAGGGTAAATTTTGTGGGGAATTTTATTTGAATGAAGATGGTAGTGTATGTACGAAGGTATGGAAAGGTGTGCCGTTAATAGCAAAAGAGGGTGTTAAATTGTCAAAAGATGCGAGTGAGGTTGTCAGTGTAAAAGTTGCATGGCCGAATAGTCTGGGAATTGCCAATAGTGACAATTGTGAATATGTAGTGGAAGGTTCGGAAGCAAGTAATTAGGTGAAAGCAAGTGTGCATGTGTATGATGGTATTTTGAATTTGCAGGAGCCGAAGGTGTATGTGAGCTTGTTGCCGACTGTAAGGAGGAAGAGAATACGGGGTATACGTGAGGGTGATTGCATGGGATGTATGTATACGTTGGTCAATGTAGAGGATGAATGCTATGTTAAATTGAGACGTGTTATGACGGGTAAGATAAAGCAGGATGACGATTGGGACTATGAAAGTTTGAAAGAAAGAATTAATGTAGATGAGAATAAAAGTGAGGGAGAAAGGGAACAATTGTATAGGATGTTATGGGATAGACGGAGAGTTTTGAGTCGCGGTGACGAGGATTGTGGGGGATCAAAGCTGCCTGAATTTAAGATAGTTCTTAGTAATGATACCCCCATATATCAGCGTCCCCGACATTTTCTCCGCCTATTGCCAGAGAAATAGAAGAGCAGTGCCAGGAGTTAGAACACATGGGTGTAATAGAAAGGAGTGAGAGTGCCTGGAATAGCCCTATTGTACCTGTAAGAAAGCCGGATGGAAGTTTACGTATGTGTATAGATTATATGAAGGTGAATGAAGTAACTGTTAAAAAACGTTTTCCGATGAATGTAGTGTCTGACTGTGTGTATAAGATGCATGGTATGAAAGTTTTTACAAAGTTAGATTTAGTTAGGGGCTATTACCAGATGCCTCTGGCAGAGGGGAGCAGGCAAATTACGGCATTTTCAAGTAGAAATTGTCATTATCAGTTTAAAAGATTAAGTTTTGGCCTTGCTAATGCGCCTGCTGCCTTCCAGAGGGCAATGAATGTAGTTTTGGCTGGGTTTGATAAACAGAAGGTGACTGTTTTTATTGATGATATTTTGATTGCTAGTGAGACTGTTGAGGAATACATGCAGTTGCTTGGAGCAGTATTAGAACGGTTGATAGAAGTTGGTGTGAAAGTTAAGCTTGAAAAGTGTACATGGTTGGCCGGGTAGGTGGAATTTCTTGGGCATGTGGTGAGTGAATCGGGTATAAGGAAGAGTGAAAAGTTTGTGAGTAAGGTGAGAGAGTTTCCACGTCCTCATACGGTGCGTGAGTTGAGAGGTTTTCTTGGGTTAATTGAATTTGGTCGGAAGTTTGTCAGAGATTGTTCGGGAATAGGGAAACCTTTGAATGAGTGGACAGGTAAGAGAAATAGTACGAGACTGAAATGGGATGAGCGTATGATTGAAGCATTTGAAAACTTGAAAGAAGAGGCTGCGAGAGACGTCACTTTGGCTTTTCCCGATTATAGTGAACATGCGAGTATGCTAGAGTTATATACGGATGCTAGTGGGATTATATGGGTGGTTGCTTGGTTCAAATGCAAAGAATAAACGGAGATGAACAGTTGAGAGTGATAGCGTATGTAAGTAAAGCATTTAATAAGGCTGAGCGAAAGTATTCCAAGATTGAAAGGGAGTTGGCTGCGATAAGGTTTTGCGTGAAAGCGTTGAAGGTATTTTTGTATGGTGTGAAATTTATTGTGCGTACTGACCATCAGCCCCTAGTGTACATGATTAGGAAAGAGTCTGTAAATGCTAGAGTTGCGAGGACAATAGAGGATTTGAATCAATTTGACTTTAAGCTAGAATATGTACCTGGGAGTAAGAACGTGATAGCAGATGCGATGTCAAGAATGCATGGTAAGATAGAAGAGAGTAGCGAGAATGATAGTAATTTTGAAAGGTTGCCGGAAGATTTAATGGTGGTACAAAGTTTTGAAGGGGATGATATGGTGTATAAATGTATTTTGTGTGGGTTAAATAAGGTTAAATTGAAGGGTTTGAATAGGGATATACCTGCTAGTATAGATGAGCTTAGAATGAGTGTTAGGAATGAAGTATCGAAAGAAATGGCATATAAGGAGGAGGATAGTATGCTTGAGGGTGAATTGTTATCAAAAGTATTGTTGGTAGTAAGTATGTTATATGGTGTCACTGTTTATTTGTATTTTGGGTGGAATCGTCCAATGCAGTACCGAGCAAATAAAGAGACTGAAAGGGAGTATATATTGAGGTTACAATGTAATGAAAGATGTTGCAAGTTGTTGAGTAAGAAGGAGGATTGTCCGAGTGATTTGAATCAGAGTGGTATGAGCATAGAAGATAGCGAAGATGACCATGGGTGTGATAAGGATGACTCTATTGATAGGAGAGTAAACATTTGTATGCATGGTGTAAAAGGAAGAATGATGACGTATGTGGGTATAAATGAGAATGAATACTGTAGTTTAATTGATACAGGTGCGCAAGTGTCATTAGTGAATATGTCTGTTATCAAGGAAATAGAGCGGTACAATTGGGAAGTGAAACGGCAATGTACGAGTGTGAGAATTCATGGGATAGGTAAAGGAAGTTTGCTAGTTTGGGAAGAAGTGCGTTTGAAAGTAAAACTGGGAAGTATGGAGGTGGAACATAATTTTATTGTAATGGGAGAGAATGAGATGCCTAGTTGTTTTTTGATAGGAATTGACTTTTTAAGATTGCATGATTTATCAGTTGATATTGGTAGTGGTTTGCTTCTGAAGAATGGATGTGAAGTAGTTGTGATAGAAGATAATAGTGTATTTATGGCGAATTTTGTTGGCATGGTTGATATTACGAGGAGTGAGGATGATCTACTGACTAAAGAGGAGGTGGAAGAAATGCACGATGAATGTGAGGAAATTAAAAGGTTATGTGAATGTATGTTGAATAGTATTGAGGTAGAAGAATGGCCGTCTGATTTAGAGGTGTATAAGAAAGTTAGTAAGAGACTTATTGTGTGTAAGAATATTGTTTATTTTCTACATAAAGGAATGGATGAAGATATATATGTTCCTGTGTTTCCAATGCATGCAGCAGTAAGTATGTGTATGTTAGTGCATGACAGATATGGGCATATGGGTAAGAATAAATTATGGGAATGCATGTGTGAGAGATTGTTTACACCTGGGTTGAGTCAGATATGTAAGGATGTAGCGACTACGTGTGAAGATTGCCAGAAAGGGAAGTATCAGAGAGTGCATGCTAATCCGCCTGTTTTGAGATTACGTATGAAAGAACCATTTGAGATGTTTGTGATTGATTGTGTTTCGTTGCCTGTGACTGCGAGAAGACATGTGGGAATGATTGTTATGGTTGATCACATGAGTAAATTCACCTATGCAATACCCATCAAGGATAAACGGAGTGAGACTGTTGCAAGAATGGTTGGTCAAGTGATGTTGCCGATGTGTGTGTGTAAGCCTGTGAGAATGTTAAGTGATAATGGCCCTGAGTTTGTTGGATGGGAGTTTGAGCAGATGTTAAGAGAATGGGGTATTGAACATGTGTATTCGACTCCTTATATACCAAGTGCGAATGGGTTGGCTGAAAGGACTGTAAGAACATTAACTGAAATTTTGCGAATGATGAGTACATGTGATAATGATTGGGATTTGTATGTTGGTAGAGCGTTATGGGCTTACAATGCAACAGTGCATAAGAGTACGGGTATGTCTCCATGTAAGTTTGTGTTAAGTTTTGAAAAGATAATAAGACCGAGGTTGGGTGTGTCGGAGGATGATAGAGATGTGTGGAGGAAAGCAAATAAAAGGTTTGAAAGCTTTAAAGTTGGTGAGAGAGTGATGAAAGAAGTAATTGAAAAAGGTAGAATGAATGTAAATAAGGTGCGTGATAAATTTGAAGGTCCCTATGAGGTGTTAGAAGTTGGTTCGAGTGGATTAAGTTACGTTTTGGGTAAGTTGTGTGTGGGTGGTATTGTGGAAAAAATTAGGGCCCACCACAACCAGTTGCGTAAATGGAAAGAGGTACCTGAGTATATCCAAGAGAATGGGATGAGTAAATGGTTGAAAAGGAACAAGGGTGAACCTAGTATGTATGAGGACTTAGGTCTGGAAGGTAAACAGTTGGTGTTAGTAGAATATAAGAAAAGGAAGAATACAAGAGCTTTAAGTAAAGATGAAAGAAGGGGAAATTTTATAAGTAAAAGTGAGAATAGAAATAAGTATGACAAGGGTGTAAATGTGCAAGTGTGTATGGAAGATAAATGTGTTAATACAGATGAATCATGGGTGAGTATGAATGATACCTATAGTGTGTGTGGCTTTTCCTTAGGTGATGTAAAAGAAAGGATGGCGAATGCGAGAGTGAGAGATAGGAGAATGATTAGTAGCATGAATGAATCTTTTGCTAAAGTTGAGAATGTTTTTGATGAAATGGATGAACTGTTTACAGAAATGAGTGTAATTATAGGGCCAGATGAGAACGAGGTAGATATGATTGTACATGATATATTAGATGATAGGGATTTAGATAGGAATAGTGTTAATGTAGCGAATGATAGTGATAAGG
>NC_090741.1:120566712-120576712 GCF_036898095.1 Palaemon carinicauda
AAGCTCAATTGAGAACTTGAATGAGTCTTCTTTAAGGTCCCATAACATTCCTAAGGCTCTTGTCATTAAACTCTCCATGTCAAGATTAAACTTGTCACTTTCAACCGAACAATCTTCAGCAGGCAAAGCTTTAAGGACATCACTTGAATTGCTGACAAATTTAGTTAACCTAAATCCTCCTTCACCAGTTGCAGATACCAAATCCTTCACCAACTTCACTGCTGTAGGAACATCAGCACATGACTTCAAACAGTCGTCAACATAGAAATTGTGCCTTATGGTGTTGCCAACAGTTGAATCATACTTCTCATCTGCTTTGTCTGCTGTGGCCTTCAATGCAGTATTTGCAATACTCGGTGATGAGATTGCTCCGAAAATGTGAACAGCCATTCGGAATTCTTCAAGAAGTTGATTGATGTCACCATTAGGCCACCACAAGAATCTAACATAGTCCTGATTCTCAGGTGGAATCTTTATTTGAAAGAACATAGCTTCAATATCTCCAATGAATGCATAAACCTCCTGCCGGAATCTAATGAGTACTCCCGTCAATGAATTGGTGAGGTTTGGACCCTGTAGCAGAACATCATTTAATGACACACCTTCAAACTTGGCACTACAGTCAAAAACAACCCTAATCTTTCCCTTCTTGGGATGAAAAACTGCGTGATGAGGAAGATACCAAACAGGAATCTTATTGACCTCATCATCTGGGATCTTGTAAGCATAGCCTTTTTCAAACAGCTTGTCCATGAATGCTGTGTACTGCTGTCTGTAATCTTCACTATTCTTCATCTTCCTCCTTTGCTACTTAGCTCTGCTAACAGCCTGCTTCTTATTGTTAGGAAGATTCACATTGCGATCTCTGAAAGGCATGGGTAGCTGAAAGTGACCATCTCTAAATTCAATGTCATCCTGGCACCTTTTCACAAATCTTGTGTCCTCAAAAGATAAGCCACGCTCATCAGGAACTGACCCAAGATCCCTTTCTGAAAAATCTAACTCAAAGTACTTCCTAATACTTTCAACAGTAATACAGTCAGTAACATGTTGAACATCAGATACAAGTAACCTGTGACATGAAACCCCATTTGAACTAACCTTAACATGTATAGGCCCATTAACTGTCCATCCATGCAAATATCTTACTGCAAAGGGGCCATAACCTGAAGTGGGTACAACCTCTAAAGGTTGTAAAGCTGTTGGACAGTTATTACCTATCAAAATTCCTATGTCTAACTCTGGCTGATACACTGGGATCTTATTAATAACACTTGATAAATGATGGCAATCCTTTAACACTTTATACCTTGGAATTTGATCATGATTAACAGGAATATCCTTTTGTGTGAATACCTTTGGTAATACAACATCATTATTACCATGTATATCAGCAACAACAAGACCATTCACAATAAAGGTTTTAACCGTATCAGTCCCATGCATTGTTTGCAACTTGATAGCTGTTTCAATACCTTTACAGTTTAATTGATCCTTGATACTATCTTTAATGAAACAACCTGTACTGCCCGTATCATAAAAGGCACAAGTTTGTACTACATTGTCGCTACCCTTTACACGTAATTGCACAGGCAAGATTGATTGCAACACTGTATCAGAAATTGTACATGCAGAAGACCTCACATTACTTAGAGTCTGAGTATTACCTTGACCTGGAGTGCGACCTTCACCTTAAGTACCATCTTGACCCTTAGCACAACCTTGACCTGTACTTTCAGACTGTGCACTAGCTTGTGACACAATTGCACTGTTGCTGTCAAGCATCCTAAAATCCTCAATGTGCAGAGTGGTAGGATGCCTTTTATTACATGTCTTGCACTGCCGTCGATTGAGACACCTTTTTGAAGTGTGGTTATTGCCCAAACAACTGAAGCAAAGACGGTTGACTTTAACAAATTCTCGTCTTTCATCCACACTCCTGTGCAGAAATTGAGGGCACTCCTCAAGGTCATGATGACCACTACAGAGTTGGCATTTCCTAGTATACTGACTGACAGAATTTGATGGTTGCACAGTCATTGCAAACGATTTTTGCTTGGTCTGACTTGAGCCATGATTTGCCTTTGCCTTTGAAAAAACACACACTTTACCCAAAGCTTCCCTGCTGAATACAGGATCCATTGCTGCCTCTGCTGCATTCTGCACAAATTCCACTAATGTGGGGAAACACACACAAACACCTTGCTTCCTGAGCTTTATCACATGATCCAACCACTTATTTTTAATATACACTGGCAGCTTTGAAATCACCCTCTGAAGGTTTGGCGAATCATTCAAAACCTGCATGTTTGACAATGACTGCATGGTAAGATTACATTTCACAAGATACAAAGCATATTCCTGCAAAGATTCACTGTTATCACCTCTCACTTGTGGCCACTTGGTTAGCTTGTCTATGTATGCCATGGAAACCTTGTATGGATCTCCATACACTTTGTCCAGAAGTCTTTTTGCTTCAATGTATCCTTCAGATGCATTCATAAACATGCACCCAGCTATGAGTGACTTAGGCTTTCCTTCTAGATGCTGATTTAAGAAATACAGTGTGTTGGAGTCTGATGTGGTGTGTGGCACGATGCTGTTATTAAATGCCAACATGAATGATGCATATTCAAGAAGATCACCACAAAACTTGGTCACTTCAGCATGAGGCAGCATCATAGCTGCTGCTAACTGTTGCTGACTTTGGTAGAATGACTCTGGGGCAGGTGCCATGGGTAGAAAAGGCATGGTCACATTGGGTTTATTTTGATGCACATTGTGACTGGGAACACATGCTGGTGTTTCAGGGTTTAAAACTTTGTCTGTCGATGGAATAACTTCTTCCTGGAACACCTTCTACCTCGCCCTTGCTGCTTCAATTTCACCATCCAACTTTAACAAATCTCCCTTGGCTTTTAATTCTGCCTGTTGTTGGGCTATTTCTGTTTGTTTCTCAAGTAGTGTCCTCTGTGCAAGCAAACCAGCTAACTTTGCCTTCTCCTGTATGAGAGAAGACTTTACACTTGATGCCGTGCTTTTAACTGACCTCCTGGATTTAAGTGACCTGCTCGCAGTGAAGATCCGTCCATAGAATCCTACAAATTTGCTTCTGTTGTGGCTATCCATTTATGCACCTGTAATCTGAATCCTATGACAGACAATTCGTTATCTTCAAACCTTTTGATTTCTGACTGGTGCTCGTTGACAGGTAGTTGAGACAAGTAATCACTGTGGCAGTCTTTGTACTTCTTTAACCCTTCCTCAAACTCCTCCATGCCTGTCTTTACTGAATGGAGATTATCAGGCTTCTCCATACACTTGCTGACTTCATTCCGTTTCTTTGTGAGGGCAGAGAGAGCAGCAGTCTGGTTGTTCTTGAGGGTGCGTAACTTCTCCTTGGCGTCACCATTGTCTTCTACGTTGTCCTTCTGATTCGTACTCATGTTACAGATGAATGAACTATTGTTATGGGCGACACAAAATCAGAAACTCAACTTTAACCTTTATTCCGTTAACAGTAGTAGTAGTAGTAGTAGTAGTGGTAACAGTAGTAACAGTAGTAACAGTAGCAGTAGTAACATTCCTGAAAGGAATTATTACAAACTTTAAATACTGTACATTATTAAATAGCCCATAATATTCAATAAGTCATAACGGTGACATGATGTACCTTAATACATCTTGCAAAGCTAATTAAATATTATTTTCTAAACAAGACACTTTCATTGCCACTTTGAATCGCATTTTATCATATTTATAGGACAATCAAATGTTAAATGTCACAAATAAACCAATTTACGCCTTTTAACGCTTAAATGAATAAGACATATAAAATAAATATATACATATAAGATAGTAAAAAAACTTACATCTGTGTGCCCAAAATGAATCCTTACGAAATATATACAACTGTTCTTCTTGAAAAACCTTGCTTGAACTGTCAAAGAGACTTCATAATTTTTGGAAGTAAGATGAAATCGTAATTTGTTTACACCTCTCAACTTTTTAACTACCTCTTACAAAATTAACGACATTGTTTTTCCAACTAGATGGGTTTGTGTTTCTGCATTAACATACTCAGCCTCATAAACAGATTAAACCTGTTCATCAAAATATACACCTACACATGCAGACACAATAAATAACCTTTAAGTTACAATGCAAACTCTTTGAATTCAAAACACTTCCACGATTCTCTTATTCACCTAAACAAAATTAAACATCTTCATAACTCAAATAATATATAATATCAAATGATAGGCCATAAGAACAACATAATATCACGTTACATTTAACATGAAAATCCTAGCCTTCAACTAATAACACTAGCTTCTGAATAGGACGGACAATAACCGAAGAAAGTGTCTTAATCTTCGCACTGCGAATTGTTCCTTTGTCATCAGGGTATACTTCTATCACTCGCCCCATTGGCCAGTGATTCCTTGGCTCAATGTCACTCTTTACCAAGACCACATCGCCAACAATTAGATTTCTTCTTGCTTCATTCCACTTTTGTCTAGTCTGTAAAGTGCTCAAATACTCTGTTCTAAATCTTGACCAAAACAGGTTGGTCAGATATTGAACGCATTTCCACCTTCTTCTCATGTAAACATCATCCTTTTGAAACAAGCTAGGGGGAGGGATCACATAAGATTTTGGAATCAACAAATGGTTTGGAGTTAGTGGCTCAAGGTCATCTACGCTGTCACTTACAGTGGTTAACGATCTTGAATTGACGATGCTCTCAACCTCACAAAGCAGAGTCCGTAAACTTTCATCATTTAGCCTTTCACCAAATTCCATCACCAGTGCAGACAACACTTTTCTAACTCTTCTGATTTGGCGCTCCCAACAACCACCCATGTGGCTTGCTGCAGGTGGATTGAATTTCCATTCAATATGATGATGCGACAAATACTTCTCAATCTTCTTTTCCTCCATCTCATCAAGAGCTGCCTTAAGTTCTCTCTCAGCCCCATGGAAGTTGGATCCATTATCACATCTGATAACCTTAGGATGACCTCTTCAAGAAACAAATCTTCGCAAAGCATTTATGAAAGAGTCAGATTGTAAAGTGTTTGCAGTTTCAATATGAATTGACCTACTAACCAAGCAGGTAAATATCACACCATACCTCTTTAACTCCTTTCTTCCTTCCTTGGTGTAATAGGGTCCAAAGAGGTCAATACCAACATTACTGAATGGTGGTGAAGGTTCCAATCTGTTTGCTGGAAGATCAGCCATCTTTTGACTCAAAGCTGGTTCTTTCAACTTCCTGCAGGTAACACAATGAAATAACACATTCCTGACAGTTGCATTAGCATTGATGATCCAATAATCTGCCTTAGATTTGAGAGGACATGGTTTCTACCTGAATTAGCTAATAATTCATGCTCATGTAGTATCAACAATGTAGTCACATGATGCTTCTTTGGTAACAGTATGGGATGTTTGGCAGAATGTGGAATGTCAGACCTTCTTATCCTACCTCCAACCTTCAATAATCCATCCTCAGAATCAAGAAGGGGGTCAAGCTTATATATTGGACTACTCTTGCCAACTGACAATTCCCTTGATAAAGCCTTCACTTCATCACCAAACACCTCCCGTTGAACATACATTATGATTGCCCTTTCAGCATCAGTGGTTACACAACCTCTCCTTTTACCACTAAGGATTGACTTTAGTTGTTGAAATACAGAAACTGCCTTCAGTAACCTTGACCATGAAGAGAAATATTCAATTAATCTTGTAAACCCATGATGTTCTTCAGAAATTGTGACCGCAGACACATGTTCACTCTTATCATCAACACAATCTGCACACACATACTCATGTGAAGGCAAATAATCAGATGCAATAAATGATGGGCCATGAAACCATTCGTCATATTGCAAAAACTGATGTACACTAATACCTCTTGATGCCACATCAGCAGGGTTATCACTGGAGTTTACATATCTCCATTGCTCAGGCTGGGAGTAGTCCCTTATTACCCTGACTCTGTTGGCTACAAAAACAGGGAACCTTTTAGTGTTGCTATGAATATAGTGAAGGACTGTTGTTGAATCTGTGTAGTACACTACCTTGCCAACAGTAAACTCCAACTCCTTCAGGATGTGTTGAGCAACCTTGACAGACACAGTTGCCGCTGTAAGTTCTAACCTAGGTATAGTCACCACCTTTTTGGGAGATACTCTTGATTTTCCCATGACAAGATTTGACTGAACTTGGTTTCCATCGTGAAGAACAAGGTATGCTGCAACACCATAACCAACTGTACTTGCATCGCTGAATAATACAAGACTTGAACCTGTCACATTACCAAACCCACTTGACTTGAAGCATCTTGGTATTGAAAGCTACTCCAGTAAATGAAGACCTTGTATCCAATGTTGCCACCTTTCAGCTAGCTCATCTGGAATCCTCTCATCCCAGTCCAAACTCTCAACTTGACACAATTCTTGTAACAGTTTCTTGGCCGGTAAGATGAATGGAGAGAGCAACTCAAGGGATCAAATAATGATGAGATAGTTGATAACAATCCTCTTCTGGTGAATGGATTATCCTTAAGCTCAATTGAGAACTTGAATGAGTCTTCTTTAAGGTCCCATAACATTCCTAAGGCTCTTTTCATTAAACTCTCCATGTCAAGATTAAACTTGTCACTTTCAACCGAACAATCTTCAGCAGGAAAGGCTTTAAGGACATCACTTGAATTGCTGACAAATTTAGTTAACCTAAATCCTCCTTCACCAGTTGCAGATACCAAATCCTTCACCAACTTCACTGCTGTAGGAACATCAGCACATGTCTTCAAACAGTCGTCAACATAGAAATTGTGCCTTATGGTGTTGCCAACAAGTGAATCATACTTCTCATCTGATTTGTCTGCTGTGGCCTTCAATGCAGTATTTGCAATACTCGGTGATGAGATTGCTCCGAAAATGTGAACAGCCATTCGGAATTCTTCAAGAAGTTGATTGATGTCACCATTAGGCCACCACAAGAATCTAACATAGTCCTGATTCTCAGGTGGAATCTTTATTTGAAAGAACATAGCTTCAATATCTCCAATGAATGCATAAACCTCCTGCCGGAATCTAATGAGTACTCCCGTCAATGAATTGGTGAGGTTTGGACCCTGTAGCAGAACATCATTTAATGACACACCTTCAAACTTGGCACTACAGTCAAAAACAACCTTAATCTTCCCCTTCTTAGGATGAAAAACTGCGTGATGAGGAAGATACCAAACAGGAATCTTATTGACCTCATCATCTGGGATCTTGTAAGCATAGCCTTTTTCAAACAACTTGTCCATGAATGCTGTGTACTGCTGTCTGTAATCTTCACTATTCTTCATCTTCCTCCTTTGCCACTTAGCTCTGCTAACAGCCTGCTTCTTATTGTTAGAAAGATTCACATTGCGATCTCTGAAAGGCATGGGTAGCTGAAAGTGACCATCTCTAAATTCAATGTCATCCTGGCACCTTTTCACAAATCTTGTGTCCTCAAAAGATAAGCCACGCTCATCAGGAACTGACCCAAGATCCCTTTCTGAAAAATCTAACTCAAAGTACTTCCTGATACTTTCAACAGTAATGCAGTCAGTAACATGTTGAACATCAGATACAAGTAACCTGTGACATGAAACCCCATTTGAACTAACCTTAACATGTACAGGCCCATTAACTGTCCATCCATGCAAATATCTTACTGCAAAGGGGCATAACCTGAAGTGGGTACAACCTCTAAAGGTTGTAAAGCTGTTGGACAGTTATTACCTATCAAAATTCCTATGTCTAACTCTGGCTGATACACTGGGATCTTATTAATAACACTTGATAAATGATGGCAATCCTTTAACACTTCATACCTTGGAATTTGATCATGATTAACAGGAATATCCTTTTGTGTGAATACCTTTGGTAATACAACATCATTATTACCATGTATATCAGCAACAACAAGACCATTCACAATAAAGGTTTTAACCGTATCAGCCCCATGCATTGTTTGCAACTTGATAGCTGTTTCAATACCTTTACAGTTTAATTGATCCTTGATACTATCTTTAATGAAACAACCTGTACTGCCCATATCATAAAAGGCACAAGTTAGTACTACATTGTCGCTACCCTTTACACGTAATTGCACAGGCAAGATTGATTGCAACACTGTATCAGAAATTGTACATGCAGAAGACCTCACATTACTTAGAGTCTGAATATTACCTTGACCTGGAGTGCGACCTTCACCTTGAGTACCATCTTGACCCTTAGCACAACCTTGACCTGTACTTTCAGACTGTGCACTAGCTTGTGACACAATTGCACTGTTGCTGTCAAGCATCCTAAAATCCTCAATGTGCAGAGTTGTAGGATGCCTTTTATTACATATCTTGCACTGCCGTCGATTGAGACACCTTTTTGAAGTGTGGTTATTGCCCAAACAACTGAAGCAAAGACGGTTGACTTTAACAAATTCTCGTCTTTCATTCACACTCCTGTGCAGAAATTGAGGGCACTCCTCAAGGTCATGATGACCACTACAGAGTTGGCATTTCCTAGTATACTGGCTGACAGAATTTGATGGTTGCACTGTCACTGCAAACGATTTTTGCTTGGTCTGACTTGAGCCATGATTTGCCTTTGCCTTTGAAAAAACACACACTTTACCCAAAGCTTCCCTGCTGAATACAGGATCCATTGCTGCCTCTGCTGCATTCTGCACAAATTCCACTAATGTGGGGAAACACACACAAACACCTTGCTTCCTGAGCTTTATCACATGATCCAACCACTTATTTTGAATATACACTGGCAGCTATGAAATCACCCTCTGAAGGTTTGGCGAATCATTCAAAACCTGCATGTTTGACAATGACTGCATGGTATGATTACATTTCACAAGATACAAAGCATATTCCTGCAAAGATTCACTGTTATCACCTCTCACTTGTGGCCACTTGGTTAGCTTGTCTATGTATGCCATGGAAACCTTGTATGGATCTCCATACACTTTGTCCAGAAGTCTTTTTGCTTCAATGAATCCTTCAGATGCATTCATAAACATGCACCCAGCTATGAGTGACTTAGGCTTTCCTTCTAGATGCTGATTTAAGAAATACAGCCTGTTGGAGTCTGATGTGGTGTGTGGCACGATGCGGTCATTAAATGCCAACATGAATGATGCATATTCAAGAAGATCACCACAAAACTTGGTCACTTCAGTATGAGGCAGCATCATAGCCGCTGCTAACTGTTGCTGACTTTGGTGGAATGACTCTGGGGCAGGTGCCATGGGTAGAAAAGGCATGGTCACATTGGGTTTATTTTGATGCACATTGTGACTGGGAACAAATGCTGGTGTTTCAGGGTTTAAAACTTTGTCTGTCAATGGAATAACTTCTTCCTGGAACACCTTCTCCCTCGCCCTTGCTGCTTCAATTTCACCATCCAACTTTAACAAATCTCCCTTGGCTTTTAATTCTGCCTGTTGTTGGGCTATTTCTGTTTGTTTCTCAAGCAGTGCCCTCTGTGCAAGCAAACCAGCTAATTTTGACTTCTCCTGTATGAGAGAAGACTTTACACTTGATGCCTTGCTTTTAACTGACCTCCTGGATTTATGTGACCTGCTCCGCAGTGAAGATCCGTCCATAGAATCCTGCAAATTTGCTTCTGTTGTGGCTATCCATTTATGCACCTGTAATCTGAATCCTATGGGAGACAATTCGTTATCTTCAAACCTTTTGATTTCTGACTTGTGCTCGTTGACAGGTAGTTGAGACAAGTAATCACTGTGGCAATCTTTGTACTTCTTTAACCCTTCCTCAAACTCCTCCATGCCTGTCTTTACTAAATGGAGATTATCAGGCTTCTCCGTACACTTGCTGACTTCATTCCGTTTCTTTGTGAGGGCAGAGAGAGCAGCAGTCTGGTTGTTCTTGAGGGTGCGTAACTTCTCCTTGGCGTCACCATTGTCTTCTACGTTG
>NC_090741.1:120579212-120584212 GCF_036898095.1 Palaemon carinicauda
AGCCGATAGGCTTAACGAATATCAAGATATTTTAGGTAATTCCACTTGGGTTACTAGAGATAACATCTCTGTGAAAGATTTCTTACGATTAATGTATTTAACTTGCATGACACTTATGTTGCCTGAAGCTTTAGTGCGGTGTTTTGATAAAAAGTTAATGCCAGCAAGTACGGAATTGGATGTATATAAACAGATAAAGAAACATATGTCTAAGTGTCCTGATCTTGATTCCGTGTTTCTACAAGTTTTTGCAAAAAATTAAACAAAGCCACAACAAGTAAACGTAGTTAATAATAGTCAAGTTGCAGGAATGACGTGTTATAATTGCAAACGTCAAGGTCACTTGATTGCGGACTGCAGAACGAGATTCTGTTCGTTACATAATAGTTCAACTCATTCATATAGTCAGTGCTACTCGCGTAAGACACAACAGAATCCTAGAAATACACAGTCAATTCCACAGTCAGTTCCTTATGGAAATAAAAAGAAAAATCCTCAGTTCAATAAGAAGAAACAGCCAAACGTCAATGTAGTTCAAAATCAGAAACAAACAAATAGTTCTTCGAATAACGCTGATCCTGGGTCGTCAGACCAGAACTCGCAAGGTCAGACTAATTTTCAGAATGTGCAGAGCAAAGCAAATACCACATAATTAACTCCAATGGGGAAGAGAGTGTTGTTGGGTCAAGGTCATTCATGTCAACATCAGTAGTATTGAATAATCAATTTAATGTTCTATCAGATCATTGTGAGGCAATAGATTTTCCCATGAAACACATGGCCGAATGAAATAAATCAGTGCATGCTCCTGGATTTATGTGACCTGCTCCGCAGTGAAGATCCGTCCATAGAATCCTGCAAATTTGCTTCTGTTGTGGCTATCCATTTATGCACCTGTAATCTGAATCCTATGGCAGACAATTCGTTATCTTCAAACCTTTTGATTTCTGACTGGTGCTCGTTGACAGGTAGTTGAGACAAGTAATCACTGTGTCAATCTTTGTACTTCTTTAACCCTTCCTCAAACTCCTCCATGCCTGTCTTTACTAAATGGAGATTATCAGGCTTCTCCATACACTTGCTGACTTCATTCCGTTTCTTTGTGAGGGCAGAGAGAGCAGCAGTGTGGTTGTTCTTGAGGGTGCGTAACTTCTCCTTGGCGTCACCATTGTCTTCTACGTTGTCCTTCTGATCCGTACTCATGTTACAGATGAATGAACTATTGTTATGGGTGACACAAAATCAGAAACTCAACTTTAACCTTTATTCCGTTAACAGTAGTAGTATTATTAGTAGTAGTAGTAGTGGTAACAGTAGTAACAGTAGTAACAGTAGGAACAGTAGCAGTAGTAATATTCCTGAAAGGAATTATTACAAACTTTAAATACTGTACATTATTAAATAGCCCATAATATTCAATAAGTCATAACGGTGACATGATGTACCTTAATACTTCTTGCAAAGCTAATTAAATATTATTTTCTAAACAAGAAACTTTCATTGCCACTTTAAATTGTATTTTATCATATTTATAGGACAATCAAATGTTAAATGTCACAAATAAACAAATTTACGCCTTTTAACGCTTAAATGAATAAGACATATAAAACAAATATATACATATAAGTTCGTCAAAAAACTTACATCTGTGTGCCCAAAATGAATCCTTACAAAATATATACAACTGTTCTCCTTGAAAACCTTGCTTGAACTGTCAAAGAGACTTCATAATTTTAGGAAGTAAGATGAAATCGTAATTTGTTTACACCTCTCAACTTTTTAACTACCACTTACAAAATTAACGACATTGTTTTTCCAACCAGATGGGTTTGTGTTTCTACATTAACATATATATATATATATATATATATATGTGTGTGTGTATGTGTGGGTGTGTGTGTATATACATACATATATACATATAGATATGCATGTATATATATATATATATATATATATATATATATATATATATATATGCCCCCTGTGGCCGCGGGGGCATAAAACAATTAGAATAGCGCCAACGTTATCCCTGCGTGTCGTAAGAGGCGACTAAAAGGGACGGGACGAGGGGGCTGGGAACCCCCTCTCCTGTAAAAGAATCCTATGAGACAGCAACAAAGAGAGGGAGCTGGGGGGAGAGTGACTGCTCCCCGCACTCTAGTTTTGGGGTGTTTGAATGTGCGTGGATGTAGTACGATAGAGAGTAAAAGATGTGAGATTGGAAGTATGTTTAGAAGTAGAAGGATGGATGCATTGGCCTTTTGTGAGACAAAGATGAAAGGAAAGGGTGAAGTGATGTTTGGTGAAATGTCTGGTAGAGTGTCTGGGATTGAAAGGGGAAGAGCGATAGAGGGTGTGGCTTTATTGCTGAGTGAATAGATGACAGGTAAAGTAGTGGAATGGAAGGAGATATCATCTAGGTTAATGTGGGTAAGGGTTAGGTTGGGTAGGGAATGTTGGGCGTTTGTCAGTGCGTATGGGCCAGGTAGTGAGAAAAGTGAAGAAGAGCGGAATGAGTTTTGGAATGAATTAACTAGGTGTGTAGAAGGACTGGGTAGAAGGAATTATTTAGTTGTTATGGGTGACTTAAATGCTAGAGTGGGCGCTGGAGAGGTAGAAGGTGTCATTGGGAAGTATGGCGTACCAGGTGAAAATGAGAGTGGTGAGAGACTGGTAGATATGTGTGTTGAACAAGAGATGGTAATAAGTGCTAGCTTTTTTTAAAAGAAAGATAAAAAAGTATACATGGCTAAGAGTGGCAAATGGAAGAGTAGTAGAAAGGGCATTAATGGATTATGTGTTGATAACTAAAAGAATGTTTGGAAGATTGAAAGACGTGCACGTGTTTAGCGGTATGGCTAACGGTATGTCTGATCATTTTTTGGTGGAAGGAAAATTGGTTGTAGCAAAAGAGTGGGGGAATAGAGTAGGTGGATGTAAAAGGGAGCTAGTGAGGGTTGAAGAGCTAATAAAACCTGGGGTAAAAAGTAAATATCAGGAAAGGTTGAAAATGGCATATGACGAGGTGAGAGTAAGAGAAACTGGTAATTTAGAGGAGGAGTGGAAGTTAGCAAAAGAAAATTTTGTTGGGATTGCAAGTGATGTATGTGGCAAGAAGGTTGTTGGAGGCAGCATGAGGAAGGGCAGTGAATGGTGGAATGAAGGAGTGAAGGTAAAAGTGGAAGAGAAAAAGAGGGCTTTTGAAGAATGGCTGCAGAGTAATAGTATAGAGAAGTATGAAAAATATAGAGAGAAAAAGGTGGAAGTAAAGCGCAAGGTACGTGAGGCAAAGAGGGCAGCTGACCTGAGGTGGGGGTCAGGGACTGGGTCAGTCATATGAAGAGAATAAGAAGAAGTTTTGGAAAGAAGTGAAGAGAGTAAGAAAGGCCGGGGCAAGAATTGAAGAGACAGTGAAAGATGGAAATGGAAGGTTGTTAAAAGGAGAGGAGGCAAGGAAAAGGTGGGCGGAATATTTTGAAAGTTTGCTGAATGTTGAGGATGATAGGGAGGCATATATAATTGCTGTTCCAGGTGTTGAGGTGCCAGTGATGGGAGATGAGAATGAGAGAGAGATTAAAATAGAGGAAGAGAGGAGAGCACTAGATGAAACGAGAGTAGGAAAAGCATCTGGTATGGATGGTGTGAAAGCTGAGATGTTGAAGGAAGGGGGTGTGACTGTAATTGAATGGTTGGTGAGATTGTTTAATGTGTGTTTTGTGTTGTCAATGGTACCAGTAGATTGGGTCTGTGCATGTATTGTACCACTATATAAGGGTAAGGGAGATGTGCATGATTGTTGTAATTCAAGAGGTATTAGTTTGTTGAGTGTAGTTGGAAAAGTGTATGGTAGAGTACTGATTAATAGGATTAAGGATAAAACAGAGAATGTAATCTTGGAAGTACAGGGTGGTTTTAGAAGACGTAGGGGTTGTATGAATCAGATTTTTACAGTTAGGCAGATATGCGAGAAATATTTAGCAAAAGGTAAGGAGGTGTATGTTGCGTTTATGGATCTGGAGAAAGCATATGATAGAGTTGATAGGGAAGCAATGTGGAATGTGATGAGGTTATATGGAGTTGGTGGAAGGTTGTTGCAAGCAGTGAAAAGTTTCTACAAAGGTAGTAAAGCATGTGTTAGAATAGGAAGTGAAGTAAGCGATTGGTTTCCGGTGAGAGTGGGGCTGAGACAGGGATGTGTGATGTCGCCGTGGTTGTTTAACTTGTATGTTGATGGAGTGGTGAGAGAGGTGAATGCTCGAGTGCTTGGACGAGGATTAAAACTGGTAGACGAGAATGATCATGAATGGGAGGTAAATCAGTTGTTGTTTGCGGATGATACTGTACTGGTAGCAGACACAGAAGAGAAGCTTGACCGACTAGTGACAGAATTTGGAAGGGTATGTGAGAGAAGGAAGTTGAGAGTTAATGTGGGTAAGAGTAAGGTTATGAGATGTACGAGAAGGGAAGGTGGTGAAAGGTTGATGTCATGTTGAATGGAGAGTTACTTGAGGAGGTGGATCAGTTTAAGTACTTGGGGTTTGTTGTTGCAGCAAATGGTGGAGTGGAAGCAGATGTACGTCAGAGAATCAATGAAGGCTGCAAAGTGTTGGGGGAAGTTAAGGGAGTAGTAAAAAATAGAGGGTTGGGCATGAATGTAAAGAGAGTTCTATATGAGAAAGTGATTGTACCAACTGTGATGTATGGATCGGAGTTGTGGGGAATGAAAGTGATGGAGAGACAGAAATTGAATGTTTTTGAGATGAAGTGTCTGAGGAGTATGGCTGGTGTATCTCGAGTAGATAGGGTCAGGAACGAAGTGGTGAGGGTGAGAACGGGTGTAAGAAATGAGTTAGCGGCTAGAGTGGATATGAATGTGTTGAGGTGGTTTGGCCATGTTGAGAGAATGGAGAATGGCTGTCTGCTAAAGAAGGGGATGAATGCAAGAGTTGATGGGAGAAGTACAAGAGAAAGGCCAAGGTTTGGGTGGATGGATGGTG
>NC_090741.1:120586712-120594212 GCF_036898095.1 Palaemon carinicauda
CTGCATTGCATGAGAGAGGTAAAGATGGAATTGTTGTCGACCACGTGAAGTTCGCGAAGTAGGCCCGTTCTCTGATGATAGTCTTGATTCCATGAACCATATAATTCGGGGACGTACCGATACAATCATCTGCTGCAACGAAGACTTGGGAATATGACGTGGATGCGTCCGGGCATGATACATTGAAGCCAGCCTTGTCGTATCGTATCCACGAGCCGTTGTTCAGTCTGCAATTGAACTTATTATCGTCAAAGGGATAAAGCTTTTCCAGACAATTTTCATGTGTATGGGTGAAGGCACCATCTAGCACCACAGTATACCCAACTCGCATGAATCTATTGAGTTTTTATGGAATTCAAAGGAGTCAGCTGTACATATTTTTTTATCCATTGCATCTGAACAGTGAGTTAATTGATTTAAGTCTTTAATGACCGTATATGTTTCCTTGTCTGGGGAAATCAATACGTGTCCTGTCAAACTGGATATTACTAGATTTGAGTGATTCGTCATGAAAGTCGGAAATGGTGATATCCTGTAAGATTGCCAGGCATCGGAAGAATCAAAGGGAATTGTAATCATAATCCTATGATTTTCAACGCTTACTGTAATTAGGCTGTAATAAAATTCTAACCTACGTGCGTCTAACAAAGGAACATAACCTAATTTCTCCTGTCCGTTCTCCACAATTAACGTTAAGTCTCTTTTTGGCAACAAATACGGTGACGGTACACCTTTAGTCCCTAACGTGATAGCTTCCACATAGTCTTTTGATTTCTCAATGAAATGTGCAATTTTATTATGTATGTGATCTATTTTTGAATCATAATACGTTAACGTTCCCAACAAATCTTGTACTTCCATAATCTGACTGATATTACTAGAATGTTCGTTTACCAAACTCATAATTTGATTTATTGAAGCTAAGTGATTCCTTAGTTCTGACATAATCAATTAATTTTCATGAGTCAAAAACTAAATTTTCTTATTTTGATTACTAATCTTAAGACGATTGGAAATTCCTAAGCCTAAACTTGCAATAGAACCAAAAATGTTTAGTGCAGCAAAAATAAACGGGTTACGTTTCTCAAGATTATCGTGTCCTACTGTCCATATCAAAAGGTCCCGAGCCAAAGATTCTGCCGCGTAAGTCTTATTTTGTAAATCGTCGGATAGCATCTCTGCAACTTTTAGTGTCGATGCAAGCGAACTCTCTGTATTAAAAGGAAAGTGTCTTCTATGCATTTCATTTAATGAAACAGCAAACCTTGAAATTGCGCTCATTAAGCTAGTGACGTCATTCTCTGGGAGAAAAATTGCTTGCATACGTACTCCAACAACTACGTTACTTGATGTAATAAAAACGTCTTCTTGTCTTTCAACTATAGTGCCATATTTAAAATCTATACTTTTAGTTTTAGAGCTCATCCCACACGAGAAAAATGTCTGAGCAAACAATATCACTCCTAACAATAAAAACTTCATCTTGGAAACCTGTAATGAGAAAAATATATTTAATTACTCCTGTATTAAGAAGAAAAAACTTTTAACATGTAATGTTCATATAAATAAAGAAAAAATAAAAATCTTTCCCTCACTTCTTTCCCTCTTGTTTTAATTTCTTATGTGAGCCAATGGTACGATTCTCTCATCAGTGGGTTGGGATAGGTTTTGAACTCTAAACTTATTGGCCGTTAATGTTTCCAAAATGTTAAATGGGCCTTCAAACTTAGGTGTTTGTTTATAATTGAGTCCTTTTATGTACATTTACCTGTATGTATACATTATCACCCACGGTATATGTTTTAGTTGGCTTCGCTATTTTATCATGATTCCTGTTTATTATGATTTGTGATTCTTCTAAATTCTTTCGAAGGATATCAAAACGACTTTTGCTTGCATTTATACATTCTTTTTAAGAATTTGATAAATTAGTTGTAGGCGTTAATACATGGAAAGGCGTTCTAACTGGGGTACCATACAATGCCTCGTGCGGTGACATTTTAATTGATATATGATATGAACGATTCAGAGTACTCAGTACTGTAGGTATTGCAATATCCCAGTTGGGGTCTGATCCCCCTAGTGTTACTCTTAATATATTTAAAACCTTCCTATTCGCTCTTTCCACTAGCCCATTTGACTCTGGGTGATATATCATGGTATTTATTTTCTTTATGCTAAGGAACTCACACAATGAGGTAAGAAAGTGATTATTAAATTCTCCACCCGAGTCTGAGATTATCATGTGTGGAATTCCATGTTTACAAATGTAACACTCGTAAAACTTCCTAGCGCATTCAATCGCAGTTTTAGTTTTAAGCGCTATTAGTTCTGTATATCGAGTTAAAGCATCTACAATTACTAAGAGGTGCTTATTTCCTCTTTCTGACTCGTAAAATCCTGTTAATAAATCTAAATGTATCCTTTCAAAGGGTTGATTGGGCACGGGATAAGCCCCTGGGCTGACAGGTGTTTTCGTGTGCCCTTTGTTTTCCTGATATGTGCGACAATTAGCTGTGTTTTTTTATATCTGTAAGCATCGTATGCCAATAAAGCAATGATTTGGCTTTCTGTGACATTAATGAGAACCCCGGGTGTCCATGCAATGGATTTGCATGCAACCAATTTAGGACAGTGGAAATAAGTGAGATTGGTACCACTACCTGGTCGTTAGTTACATGTGGTGTATTGCGGGTTTTCCTTGTCACGGTTCTACACAGAATATTGTCTGTGATTATATAATTCTGCATCTTATACTTTGTATATTCCTTTTCCTTATGATTGCCTTTCAAAGCATTTATAATTTTTTCTAAGTTCTGATCTTTTTTTTGCTCAGTCTGTAATAATTCAGCACTCCAGCCCAGATCTTCTTGTTCAGATATCGTTTTAACAATAGGCATGGATGTTGATATATTTATTAATTCAGCTAAAGGCTCCGTACAAGATGACACGGGGTTGCCTGATAATACATCAGCAATGATATTTGCTTTCCAAGGTAAATACCCGATTCTCGCGCCAAAGTCTTGAATGATCAAATGCCACTGAGTTCATTTGGGGCTGTGGCTTAAGCCTTTAAAGAAGTTGGTTAGTGGTTTATGATCAGTAAGAACCTTAACGGGATAACCGTATACTATGAACTTAAAATGCACTAGTGAATTAACAATAGCTAGCCCTTCCTTGTCTATTACTGTATACTTACATTCGGAAGTTCTCAGTTTTCGAGAATAAAAAGCTATCAGGAAAAATTGTTTTTCATATTGCTGAAGCAATACCCTACCTACTCCTAAGTCTGAGGCGTCTGTTGCAATGAAGAATTCCTTACCCAAGTCAGGAAATTTTAAGATAGGAGAACTACACAGTTCATCTTTCAAGGTATTAAATGCCTGTTGATGCTGCTCAGACCATATGAAATCTACACCCTTCTTCGTAAGATCAATTAAGGGAGCGGCTATTATTGAATAATTGCGTATAAAACGCCTGTAATATCCACTACAACCCAGAAATTGCTGTATTCCCTTGACATTAGTAGGTATCGGAAAGTTATGGATAGCTGACACCTTATCATGGACTACTTTAAGACCTTGGCTTGACACCGTAAAACCCAAATAGACTAATTCTGTTTTGAAAATTCACACTTACTAATCTTTACCCTTAAGTAATGTTGTCTTAGTCTCTGTATTACTAGTTCTAATTTACGTAGATGTTCTTCTAAGGTGTTGGAGAAGATTACAATGTCGTCCATATAGGCATGCAATATATACCCTAGCAAGTCTCCAAACACTATGTTAATCATTCTTGTAAATGTTATGGGAGCACAACGTAAAAAGAAAGGCATCCGTAAAAATTCATAATGTCCCCTGGCTGTGCTAAAGGCTGTGTATGGGATACTATTTTCTTCTAATAATATCTGGAAAAGGCCTATAAGTAAGTCCAAACTGGTAAAACATTTATTCTGACCTAACAGAGATGAAATATCGTCAGTATATGGCACTGGGAATCGATCAGGGATCGTCTCCTCATTTAGGCGATGGAAGTCAACGCAGATACGCCATGTTCGATCTTTTTTCGGTACAACTATTAATAAAAAATTATAAGGGCTGTTCGATTTCCTAATGACTCCTTCTTCTAGCATTTTACCTACTTCATCATTTATTTCATTCTGGAATTTCATAGGGAGTCTGTACGAGGATACATAGATAATTTTCTGCTTGTCCTTTAACCTTATTTGATGCTCGATCACATCTGTTTTTCCTAAGGATCCATCTGTAGTGGAATAAACATCATGATATTCAGTTAAAAGTCCAAAAATTTTCTGTGGAATTTCTTCTTCTTGAATGTCTTTATTGATTTTATTTTTAATAGATTGCAAAAGGGATTCATCCGCAACTGATTGAGCGTGATTGATTTCAGCAACGGTAAGAATACGATGTTTATAAACTTCTACATCCAAGATATGTTGATTTTTGTGAATTACTAAAGTGGTATTTTAATGATTACAGACTTCAATATTACATTGTTGATGTGAGTCTACTGTATAAATAGCTTGTGTGACAGACAATCCGTTAGTTTTCAAAGTGTCGAAAAGGATTAATATTTCAGATCCCGGTAATGTTTTCTTTACTTGCACTATTAAATTCGAAGGTACGCTCGGCTCGATAGATTACGTGCAAGATGATATTATGGGTGAACGAGAAATCTGTTGGGTCGCGTATATTATTTCTTTATTAGTGATACAAGTTATTGGTTCTTCAACGTACGTCACTGTTTTATTTGTCGTCTACTTTTTATCCAAAACTGATTTCAAGGTATTAGAAGACTTATAGAATTTTCCTTTGATATACACGCCGTGCTTGGCAGGGGCTAAGATAATGTTTTGATTGCCCATAGATGGGTATCCTATAATTACAGCTGGATACATATCAATGTTTTGTACAACAACAAATGTATCGGCAAACGTGCGTTTACCAACCTTGAACTGAACATGAGTTATGCCTATTACATTTAATTCATTACTTCCTATACCTGAGAGCCTTACTCCAGACTTTTCTATTGGGAAGTTCGAAAACAACAAATGATGTGTCCTCAAATCCATGATATTACGTGGACTACCAGAGTAAAAAAATAATGTAAATGATCTGTGTTCTAAATTTACAGCATATAATGTTGGTCGTAACTCATTTTGGCTTATTATTGTATGAATTCGTTGCAAATCTACGGGAGCATGCACTGATTTATTTCATTCGGCCATGTGTTTCATGGGAAAATCTATTGCCTCACAATGATCTGATAGAACATTAAATTGATTATTCAATACTACTGATGTTGACATGAATGACCTTGACCCAACAACACTCTCTTCCCCATTGGAGTTAATTATGTGGTATTTGCTTTGCTCTGCACATTCTGAAAATTAGTCTGACCTTGCGAGTTCTGGTCTGACGACCCAGGATCAGCGTTATTCGAAGAACTATTTGTTTGTTTCTGATTTTGAACTACATTGACGTTTGGCTGTTTCTTCTTATTGAACTGAGGATTTTTCTTTTTATTTCCATAAGGAACTGACTGTGGAATTGACTGTGTATTTCTAGGATTCTGTTGTGTCTTACGCGAGTAGCACTGACTATATGAATGAGTTGAACTATTATGTAACGAACAGAATCTCGTTCTGCAGTCCGCAATCAAGTGACCTTGACGTTTGCAATTATAACACGTCATTCCTGCAACTTGACTATTATTAACTACGTTTACTTGTTGTGGCTTTGTTTAATTTTTTGCAAAAACTTGTAGAAACACGGAATCAAGATCAGGACACTTAGACATATGTTTCTTTATCTGTTTATATACATCCAATTCCGTACTTGCTGGCATTAACTTTTTATCAAAACACCGCACTAAAGCTTCAGGCAACATAAGTGTCATGCAAGTTAAATACATTAATCGTAAGAAATCTTTCACAGAGATGTTATCTCTAGTAACCCAAGTGGAATTACCTAAAATATCTTGATATTCGTTAAGCCTATCGGCTATGAGAGCTGCTCTCTCAATAACATTAAGCCGAGTCATAGTGGCCTGATTAAGTGTATTTCTTAATGTTAAAACTACATCTAAGGCTTCCTCACCTCCATAGACCGCACGTAGCCTAACTTTGAAATCATCCCAGGTTACTGCTTCTTGAAATGAAACACCCCTCAAATACGCACTCGCATCTCCTTTAGAAAAGTCTATAAAACTTTTAGCTTCTTGTAATTGTACAAATGGGTCTATAATCTGTTTAGCATTTAAATGGGCATTGACGGATGAAATCCATGACTCCACATTCTGAGGCAAGAACCCATTAACCCGACCTTGAAAAGGAAGGATTGCAGAGCGAGCATTTACTAGTGTCACAATGGGGGGGGGAGGGGGGTTACCATGTCCTGGTGTTGGGTTACTCGGTCCAGGGGTGGGGCTCACAGGGGGGGTCATGTTTACTGTATTTCTTTTTCTATCTCTACGACTCCTTACAATCCTATCAAAATATCTATATGAATACAGATGTCCACTGCGTAAACGCATAAGCACTAAATGATAAAGATTATAACAAAATCCCCCAAAACAATGATACTAATACAAAGATATTTCCCGAGAACTTCTGAAAGAAAACGGAATACAAAGATATTTCCTGAGAACTTCTGAAAGAAAACAGAATACAAAGATATTTCCCGAGAACTTCTGAAAGAAAACGGAATTAGCACAGAGAGAAAAAAAAATTCTAGACGAGAATTCGAAGTTGAACACAGTTTCCTTGAAAGGAAAAACGAAGATTAACAAACAACTCACCCCAGCAATAATGGACGATTGACTCATGATAACTACATTTCACTGTCTAAAACTGAAATGAATAAAGAAAATGTACTTAACTTCGGTTTATATGGGCGTAGGGTGATGTCGTCATTTCCTCTCTCTTCTCACTGAATTGTTTCTTCTTATTGATGTTTGGGTGAATGTTTTTGGTCCGATTTCCATTGAATGTAGTGCTTCCTGGATATGTTTCTTCAATGTTTAGTAAACGTTGAATGTCAGTCCTTGGTTTTCTTAGGATGTTGATTGAAGATCCAGTTCCTCAGTTTGTATAACATTTATTTGTTGGTCTTAAATGTTTTAATTTCTCCGGTGAAATATGATACTTAGTCAAAATGGAAGATTCATTATTGTTGATTTCTTGAAGATTTTTCTCTGATTCTTAGAGTTTTATTCGCTGGTTCTTGAAGATTTTTCTCTGGTTCCTAGAGTTTTACCGCTGCCACCATTTATTGGGGTGCTACTGTTACTAACACACATTTAGGTTCCCTTCATATGTCATCTTCAATGTGTTATAGATTAGATTTGGTATGTTACATCTTCAAGTAAAGTCTAGGTAAGTTAACTTTAAAATAGTTTATTCTTTAAAAACAGTATTAACATCTCCATCACAGGAGTATAGATGGTTTGGTCGGATGACCATTCCGTATAACATCTCAA
>NC_090741.1:120601712-120604212 GCF_036898095.1 Palaemon carinicauda
CACAGATGTTGCCTTGGAATAACGAGTATTCATCACCCCTGGTATGCCCTGATGAAGAGATGATGACCAGTTTAGGTGATGTACTGCTGTTTATACTCTATATCTTTTGAAGCATGATAGTTGGTTTGTCCAGCCTTCCTCTTCTTATGTGAAAGAAACCTGCTCATTCGGATGTGTTTTGCATTTGTATCATCTCTGATCTGACACTAGATTCTTACTTTTCCTTGACATTTTTATTGGATAGCATTCTTCAGTGAATCATCTCTGTATGTGATATCCACATTTATGATTCCCTCATAATTTCATGTGAGGCACATCTTCTGTCGATAAAGGTTTCTGGTTTCATGGCTATCTTCTGCAGAAAACTAATTCCATATACCAGGGCTATCTATTGTTTTGGAGAATCTGGTATGTCATCAAACCAATTTTCTGGTGGGTGATATTCGTATGGAAGTTTTACTAATGCCATCTTGTTGAGAATGCAGATCAACTTCGATTTGTCCAGGGATGGTAGGATTGTATGTAATTGAGCATGTTGGTATCTTGGTGTCAGTAAATTCATAATTTCCAATGGCCTCTCTCTGTTTGATATCTGGGCTAATCATAGCTAGGATCATCAGTCTGCCAAACAGGACCTTGGCCTCTTTTAGATCCCCAGTCTTGTCTTGGAGTACTGCTGAGGTTTTCTTGTTTGCAGACATGTCCATCTTGTCTCTTCCTTCTTTACTGGGGCCCGTAGGCTGACATATCCATTGATTTGCTCTGACAATAGTAGTCATAGAGATTTTAACAAGTCACATCAGTATTCGAGATGGATGGTGTATAATTTTTAGGCATGTAATCAAGAGTGATCACATTTTGCTACTTTTTACCTTCAGAATCAAATGTGTTTTCAAATGTCAATATGGGGGTATTACCTTTTTAGAGTATCAAGCTCATTCTTGATATGACGTGACTCAAGGTCAAAATGCTTTCTGGTTTTTTCATGTTCTAAGTCCAACATGCTCTTGAGCTCTCTTGTAAAGCAGGAGAGTTTTTGGTGTTACAAAGAAGAACCTCTGTTTAACATTGACATTTTTTTTTGAGGTACTGACGAGTCCCAAATGAATATTCGTCACCTTGTTAGGATGTTCTTTATCTGCTGGATAAGAAATGTTGCCTGCTTACAGTTCTTCCAAAGTTTCAGGGTGATTTGTCCTCAGATCAGGAATATCTATTATGTATCTGGGACAGATATGCTTGTACTTGATTCGGTTAAAGGCGAAGAGGAGCTTACTCAGCTGCTCTTCAGGTCAGCATTCCTGGCGCCAGTGAAAAAAGCACGATTATACCCAGACGCTGTAGGCAGTTCAACATTGCCTTGAACAAAAAATTCTACGAAAATCAAAATCCAAACATAGTAAACCTGATGAGAGAGAGAGAGAGAGAGAGAGAGAGAGAGAGAGAGAGAGAGAGAGAGAGAGAGAGAGAGAGAGAGAGGAGAGAGAGAGAGAGAGAGAGAGAGAGAGAGAGAGCAGATTTGTTTAGATCAAACCGATGGTAGATTAGAAAACCAGGCATAATAATGTGAAGCAGCAACCATCTAAATTATTTATTGAAATACTTTGTTATTTTGACTGAAAGCCATAAAATTTTCTTTCAAATGAAGACCTCTGAGGAAGTCAGTGCGCAACGCCCTTTTCTTGCTACCGCTTCTTGGAATCACCAATGCCATCACTATGATTCCCAAGCCTCTGGAGAGATCAGCATTTGAATTTGGCGTCTGGTCTTACGGCACAAACTTACTGACGTCTTTCCAGGGTTTTGTTGTCGCCTGCATCTATTGCTTCTTTAATGCAGATGTGAGTATATTATATACATATGAAAATAAAATTTAATTGTTAAGTTAGTTACATTTTTTTTTTTGGTGTGTAGTCGTTCAAAAATAAATAAAATTTCTTTTTAATTTTGATTTGTTCCTAATCGCATCTTAGGGTTTTAATAGTTTGCATTCCTTCACCATTACAAGTAATGAATGCCATTCAACTTCAAGCTTCTTGGTAAAATGTCATTGCATCCAGAATATATAATTTGTACTTCAACAAATGGAATTTGATGCCCACTGGTTTTGTAAAAGATTTTTTTCCTTGTTGTATACCTATTGATTATGGAAATTTATTTTAGAGTATCCGTCAGATCATTTATTAATAAAGTATCTATCATTCAAATCATTCCAATCTTTTGATTATTAGTTTTAGTTGAATATTGATTTCGAATGACAAAAACCTTGTTTATTTTGAGTCAACACTTGATTCATAAAACGTAAACTATATTTATTAATAGGTTTTATATTTGCTTAAGCACTCTATTGAAGTTTTATAGAAACTCGTGAGTTTTATCATGATATCTAAGGCAACATTTAAATAGTTTTATAATTACATTTCACATAAAATAAATACATATTTTTTTAAAGTAACTCTTTTAAAGATAGGAATTTGCTTTATATATTTTCATCATGTAT
>NC_090741.1:120626712-120646712 GCF_036898095.1 Palaemon carinicauda
ATATATATATATATATATATATATATATTAATTTAGGTAAAAGTATGGTAAAGAGACCCCTAAGAAGGGAGGGTGGTGTGGTGCTAGATTGAATGTCATGTTGGATGAGAGTTACTTGAGGAAGTAGATAAGTTTAAGCACTTGTGATCTGCTGTTTCTGCAAATGGTGAAGTGGAAAAAGATATACGCCAGATAGTGAATGAAAGATGTAGAACTTTGGGGCAGTGAAGGAAGTGATAAACACTTAGAGGTTTATGAATGATTGTGAAGAAACTTTTCTCTGAGAATGTGATTATGTATATATATATATATATATATATATATATATATATACATATATATATATATATATATATATATATATATATATATATATATATATATATATATATATATATATATATATATATATATATATATATATATATATATGTATGTATTCAAATAAGCCATATATATTGTTTTGATACATTAATGTCTGGATTCTCTTAACGACCTCGGGATTAGAGCCCCAGGCGAAATCACACAAAGACAAGAGCTTTTGACCGGCCGGGAATCGAACCCTGGTCGGCAATATATATATATATATATATATATATATATATATATATATATATATATATACATATATATATATATATATATATATATATATATATATATATATATACAGTATATATATAAATATATATATATATATATATATATATATATATATATATATATATATATATATATATATATATATATATATATATATATATATATATATATATATATATATATATATATAGTGTAGAGAAGTATGAAAAATATAGAGAAAAATATGTAAGTAAAGCGCAAGGTAAGTGAGGCAAAGAGGGCAGCTGACCTGAGATCGGGTCAGGGTTTGGGTCATTCATATGAAGAGAATAAGAAGTTTTGCAAAGAAGTGAAAAGAGTAAGGAAGGCTGGCTCAAGAATTGAAAAGACAGTGAAAGATGGAAATGGAAGGTTGTTAAAAGGAGAGGAGGCAAGGAAAAGGTGGGCAGAATATTTTGAAAGTTTACTGAATTTTGAGGATAATAGCGAAGCAGATATAATTGTTGTTGCAGGTGTTGAGGTGCCGGTGATAGGAGATGAAAATGAGACAGAGATTACAAGAGAAGAAGCGAGGAGAGCACTAGATGAAACGAGAGTAGGAAAAGCATCTGTTATGGATGGTGTGAGAGCTGAGGAAGGAAGGGGGTGTGACTGTACTTGAACGGTTGGTGAGATTGTTTAATATGCGTTTTGTGTTGTTAATGGTACCAGTAGATTGGGTTTGTGCATGTACTGTACCACTATATAAGGGTAAGAGAGATGTGCATGAGTGTTGTAATTCAAGGGGTATTAGTTTGTTGAGTGTAGTTGGAGAAGTGTATGGTAGAGTACTGATTAATAAAATTAAGGATAAAACACCGAATGCAATCTTAGAAGTACAGAGTGGTTTTACAAGAGGTAGGGGTTGTATGAATCAGATTTTTACAGTTAGGCAGATATGCAAGAAATATTTAGCAATAGGTAAGGAGGTGTATGTTGCGTTAATGGATCTGGAGAAAGCGTATGATAGAGTAGATGGGGAAGCAATGTGGAATGTGATGAGGTTATATGGAGTTGGTGGAAGGTTGTTGCAGGCAGTGAAAAGTTTCAACAAAGGTAGTAATGCATGTGTTAGGATAGGAAATGAAGTGAGCGACTGGTTTCCGGTGAGAGTGGGGCTAAGATAGGGATGTGTGATGTCGCCGTGGTTGTTTAACTTGTATGTTGATGGAGTGGTGAGAGAGGAGAATGCTCGAGTACTTGGACGAGGATTGAAACTGGTAGAAGAGAATGACCATGAATGGGAGGTAAATCAGTTGTTGTTTGCGGATGATACTGTACTGGTTGCAGACGCGGAAGAAAAGCTTGGCCAATTATTGACAGAATTTGGAAGGTGTGTGAGAGAAGGAAGTTGAGAATTAATGTGGGTAAGAGTAAGGTTATGAGATGTACACAAAGGGAAGATGGTGCAAGGTTGAATGTCATGTTGAATGAAGAGTTACTTGAGGAGATAGATCAGTTCCATTACTTGGGGTCTGTTGTTGCAGCAAATGGTGGAGTGGAAGCAGATGTACGTCAGGGAGTGAATGAAGGGTGCAAAGTGTTGTGGGCAGTTAAGGGAGTAGTAAAAAATAGAGGGTTGAGCATGAATGTAAAGAGAGATCTGTATAAGAAAGTGATTGTACCAACTGTGATGTATGGATCGGAGTTGTGGGACAGAAATTGAATGTGTTTGAGATGAAGTGTTTAAGGAGTATGGCTGGTGTATCTCAAGTATATAGGGTTAGGAACGAAGTGTTGAGGGTGAGAACGGGTGTAAAAAATGAGTTAGCAGCTAGAGTGGATATGAATGTGTTGAGGTGGTTTGGCCATGTTGAGAGAATGGAAAACGGCTGTCTGCTATAGAAGGTGATGAATGCAAGAGTCGATGGGAGAAGTACAAGGGGAAGGCCAAGGTTTGGGTGGATGGAAAGAAAGCTCTGGGTGATAGGAGGATAGATGTGAGAGACACAAGAGAGCGTGCTAGAAATAGGAATGAATGGCGAGCGATTGTGACGCAGTTCCGGTAGGCCCTGCTGCTTCCTCCGGTGGCTTAGAAGACCGCGGAGGTAGCAGCAGTAGGGGATTCAGCATTATGAAGCTTCATCTGTTGTGGATAACGAGGGAAGGTGGGCTGTGGCACCCTGACAGTACCAGCCGAACTCGGTTGAGTTCCTTGTCAGGCTGGGAGGAACGTAGAGAGGAGAGGTCCCTCTTTTTTGTTTCATTTGTTTGATGTCGGCTCCCCTTTAAAAAATTGGGGGAAGTGCCTTGGTATATGTATGTATGTATATGTATATATATATATATATATATATATATATATATATATATATATATATATATATATATATATATATATATATATGTATGTATATATATATATATATATATATATATATATATATATATATATATATATATATATATATATATATATATATATATATATATATATATATATATATATATATATATATATATATATATATATATATATATATATATATATATATAATATATATATATATATATATATATATATATATATATATATATATATATATATATATATATATATATTTAAACATCACCCATGTTAACGGATAATGAGACGTCGGAATATGGGTTTTCTTCATTTATTATAAAAGATTCGTTCGTAGGTACACAGTACACATCTACCCTCTCAGGTGAGGGACTTGTCAACTCGAGCGCCCAAAGGCAACTAAACTCCCTTCGCTACCAAAATGCAACCTTTTACAATAAAAAGCTGAGACATAGGTTTTTGTGAAATACTCATGAATATTGAGTTCATTTACCTTGATATAGATGACACATGTACATACAAGGATTAGGACATTACTCCCCCCCCCCCAAGCTCTTCCCTCCGCCAGGAGGTGCGCACTCACCCTCACTAGTGTATGATATATGGAGGACACACCAACCCGGAATAGGCATGGCATGTACTAAACAGAAATTCAACAAATATATATATATATATATATATATATATATATATATATATATATATATATATATATATATATATATATATATTTATATATATATATATGTATATATATAAATATATACATGTATATATATATATATATATATATATATATATATATATATATATATATATATATATATATTTATATATATATATATATATATATATATATATATATATATATATATATATATATATATTTATTTATGTATATATATATATATATATATATATATATATATATATATATATATACATATATATATATATATATATATATATATATATATATATATATATATATATATATATATATATATATATATATATATATATATATATATATATATATGTCTGTATTTATATATATAGAAATCACCTAAAACAATAACATCTTCCACAAAAAAAAATAAAAAATGAAATATTGCAAAAAAATGTACACAATACAATATTAATAATTCCACTCATTTCTTCTTAAGACCTCTGCAACTAAAATACAGAATACCTAAATTTAAAAAAAAATCATAACATCAGTTTTACACAACCTCATCAATAACCTCCCTCTGGGTGCGGGCAATATGGGCTTCTTAGGCGGGACAGCGGTAGGAATAGATATTCCTTCATCCCTCGAGTTTACTTGTCCGGGTTTACTGCACAATTTCCCATCACAACTCACCACCACCGTTTCGGCAATTATTTAAATCACTACAACACTTGCACTTGCAACTTACAACCTGTGGCCACTAGCCCTTTTCCCGAGAAAATCATTCATCTTCCCGCCCTTTTCTTATAACATTAAGTATAATGTATTCACATCTACACATTCTCAAACACTGTCTATCCTCAAGGCTGAACTTTAATCCCGCAGCCACTTGCCAATCGGGAACCGCCCTGGCCCCAGAAAATAGAAATCATTTAAATTTACGAATAATAGAGCATCCGCCAGACGGATCTCACTTGACCTATTTTAACCTCTGATTGTTTTTAGGTTCACTCAGCAATGTTATACGTATTTCCACACTCAGCCAAATTACCACAACATTTTACGTATACATTAAGCATCAACATAAGAACACATTGTTATCATCAAATTTATTTAAAACACGTCAAAAGAAGAAACGAGGTCTGTTCAAACAACAACAACAGGAAAGGACAAAAAAATTCTACTCATCAACTCGAGGGATGTCACGTATGCCGGGGTAAGGAGAAACACTTTTGAAAACTACCTCTTCAGGCACCACATGTATGTGTGCCTGATGATGTTCAGACACTGCGCCAATAATAATGCTTTGCATCACAACTGTATTAAATTTAACCATCTTTACACGGTACGGACCAAAATTCGCTGGCTCTAGTTTGTGTTTCCTAGGTAGTAATCGTTTCAAATACACACGATCGCCCACAAATACCTTTACCCGTGTGGTTTTGAACCGACCATCATACTTTGAGCTGTGATTTTCATTAGCTCTTTTCCAAAACCTTTCAGTGGTGTTCATTTCTCTCCTCAATAGATTTAATAAATATACACGGTATTGCTCAGTTGAATAATTTGGCAATTGTTACGAATTAATGAGTACCGTATATGGTAACACAGGTTCCTGTCCATACACTAAAAAGAAAGTCATGTCCCTGAGCGAAGCATTATATGCAATGTTCAAAGGTAGCTCAGCTGTAGGAAGCATGGAGGGCCAATGTAGGGGGTCATCAGCCACTAAGTAACGTAAAATTCGCACTACTTCCCTATTATACTATTCCACTAATCGATTTGCTGTAGGCCTATATGCGGTCAATGAAAAGTGTTCAATTTTCATCAAGTCCGTGACCGATTTCACCACCTTATTTATAAACTTAAGACCATTATCACATCAAAATTTTCTGGCAACCAAACCTAGTAATGAAAGAGCACAGCACCCGGGCTAATGAATTTATCTAACATTCCGTGAGTATGAGTGTACCAAGTAAATGCATCCACAAATACACATATATACTTATGTTGTGTTTAACTAGTAGGAAATGGTCCTACTACATCCATATGCACTCTATAAAATTCAATAGGAATCACAGGCCACTTTCTGGCCTCTGGTATAGTGCTTTTATGTTCTTTGAAACAGTTACAAGCATGACAACCTTTTATGTAATTTTTTATAGATTTGTTTATTCCTAACCAAAAAAAGGATTCACATGCTCTCCTTAATATTCTATCAATCCCTAAATGTCCTGTATACGTACTTGCATGTACAATGTGGATGGCTCATTTAATTAAAGAGGGAGGAAGAACTACCCGTGCACAGAATTCCCCTGCCCTCTTCTCGTAAGTACAATATAAGATATCATTTTCAATAAAATATTTCTCACGAGGCACATTCAGAAATGACGGATAACTCTCTGATTCCCCTTTAATCACTGCTCGAACTCTTTCCTTCCATTCCTCTTTCTTCTGTCCCTCTCGGACTTCTTTTATGTTCCAACCTCCCTAGTCAATCAAACCTGCATCATCTGGGCATTCATTCTGGACACCCTTGGTCATGTCCACCACATATGTTAACTTCCACTGCTCTCTCTCTCTCTCTCTCTCTCTCTCTCTCTCTCTCTCTCTCTCTCTCTCTCTCTCTCTCTCTCGTGTCCTTTCTAAATGCTCATTGGGAGATTCCCATCCAGTTCTCTATTCTCTCTATTTTGATGGGGGTCTTCAATATTTTGGTTACCTTCTTCGTTCCTCTTTTGTGCCTTAGTTAGCTTTACCTTGTTAGCTTTACCTTCTATGTGGTGAAAACTCTTTATATTAAACTCTAACAGTCTCTCAATCCATCTTGCTTGATGAGAGGTTAAATAATTTTTATAATACAAATCATGTAAGGGGCGATGATTACTTTGTAACTCAATCGACTGACCTAATAAAAAGAACCGATGCCTCTCTAGAACCTAAAGAATAGCCAAAACCTCTCCATTGAATGTACTATAATTCTTTTCTGCACTTTTAACGCCCAGGAAGCAAAACAAATGGGTCGCTCTCTGCCTTTATCATCTCGAGAAACTACGCCACTAATAGCTATGCTACTCGCATCTGTTGTCACTTAAAACGGGCAATCAAATCTAAGATATGCGAGTAATTAATTGGTAGTTAAGACAGCTTTTAAATAGCTAAAGGCCCTTTCTTCTTCCCCTCCGCAATTTATTACCTTTTGTTTCTTTAAAGCATCTAAGGGTCTCGCTGTCTCTCCAAAACCTCTTAGGAATTTACGGTAATACCCAGTGAGCCCAAAAAACCCAGCTACTTCCTTAGAATTACGTGGCCTGGGGAAATCTCTAATAGCCGCTACTTTACTGTGCCGGGTTGGATACCTTCTGGGGTTATTATGTGACCTAAAAATTCGACCGTTTTACAGAAAAATTTGCACTTTGACAAATTTATTTTCATACCATTACGTCGCAACGCTTCTAAAACTTCACAAATATTATTATTATGCTCTTCGCCCATTTTCCCATTAATTATGATATCATCTAAATAAACAAAAACATTATGGCCAATTAAGGGCGACAAAACTGCCATCATTATTCTAGAGAAATGAATTGGAGCATTTTTAACACCAAAAGAAAGAAAATTAAATCGATATAATTGATTGTTAGCTATGAATGCCGTTTCACATTTACTGTCTTACTGAATGGGTATTTGATAGTATCTAGATTTTGAATCAACAGTTGTAAAATATTTGCTATTCCGTACTTTCACAAGTAATTCTTCTATCGAGGGCAATGGAAATGCATTATTCTTAGAGACTGCATTAATTAAACTTCCTATAATCAACACACAATCTTACCGACCCATCCTTTTTCCTAAGAGCTACAATTGGAGAAACCTAGGGGGATTCACTCTCTTCGATTATCCTTTGTTCCCTTAATTTATTAATTTCCCTTTTGATCTCTCCCTGGAAAGGAATGGGTACCCTATAAGGCCTTGACCTGATCGGCTCCACCTGCCCAGTTTCAATGCTAAAGGGAAATCGATCAATCCTCCCAGATGGCTCATCTCCAATTGCAATTACATCGGAATAATTATTGACAAGGTCACTAATTACAGGGTTATAATCTGACGGACATAATTTTCGTGCTTGCATAATCAAATTCTGATTGCGTTCATCTGTGAGGGCTGAAGTTGTGGCTCGGAACATCCCATTATAAGCAATTTCACACAACTCTAATTCACACACAGAATCACTTCCTAAACAACTCTTTTATTTGACAAATTAACTATCGTTATATCAGATCTATTCTCTTTTATTTCTGTTAAGCCCTATAATATCATATGGGCCCAATTGTCATGGGGTTTAACAATGACATTCGTTCTCTCAGCAATAGGGCGACATTGGGTCACTGATATGCTAATAAGGGTCTGAAGGGACAACACTTCTTCTCTCTCAGGTACAGCTGTTATCTTATTTAAAAATCTCTCTAAGCCCGCACACACCCTCACTGTCCCATGACTTTCTTTCGGAAAAATGTACCCTCCTGCTTTTACTGTTATTGTATCTCTTCCCCCAAAAATGCACATTTGATTATCAAAGATAAAATCAATTCCTAAAATAGCCTCGATTCCTAGAATTCCTTTTACTGTTATTGTATCTCTTCACCCAAAAATGCACATTTGATTATTAAAGATAAAATCAATTCCTAAAATAGCCTCGATTCCAGGAATTCCCAAGGTGGGCAAGACAAAAAAATCATGTGTAAACTTCACAGACCCCACCTTAAATTTGACGATAGTTGTATGGTTTATGCGTAGTTTATTTCCTAATGGCGTGTCAAGAACGATGGATGACGCCGTCTGTAGTGGGTTTGATGAGAATCTTTTTTTCAATTAGTCAAACACTGGCTCCTGTTTCGATCAGTGCTCGAATGAATTTATCTTGCAGGTCGTTCCTAACTGCTAACATTCCTAGATGGTCATTACGAGATATGGGGCACGGACCAATGACCTCAGCTGCAATGCGACTGCTCCCTAGGGCTGCTTGGGTGAGGTCGTGGGTACCGATGGTGCTCCCAGCGCCTGCTCTGTCACGTGTGTAGTCACCGTTTCCTCGACTACTGCTTGTGATGTCATGTAGGCGGGGTGGGGGGGGGGAGGGGGGAGCATCGAACTCACTCGTCTCCCTCTTCCTCTGTTTCCTTTTCCTCGGATGTTGGGCGGGGAGGTGTACGTGTGCCACAGCCCGCCCGCCATGGGAGTTTTTTGCTGAGCACTCTTGAGATATATGACCGTAGGCCTGACAAGTGTAACATCAGGGGGATCCTTTGGTGGTGCACTCCACTCGTCGGTGCCCCTCTCCCCCACACTGCCAGCATTGCACAGTGTGTTCTCCTCTACTTCTCTTTGGGGGTCGAGTGCCTCTTATGGCTGCCAACTTCTCGGAATCGGGCCAGTTAATCCCAGTAACTTTTTCTTCTGACAAATTATCTAAAATGTTTTCTATCGCACTCACTACGTCTGCTGACGAGCGATTGTCATCGAACAAATAACCACATAAATACGTGTTTACTATTCTGCGAATATGTTTACGGGCAATAGCTTTTTTACCACCTTCTGGGAGATTGGCACTCCGGGTTGCAAATGTATCGCAATCCCGAAAAATGTGAGTTGTAAAACTAAGAACTGATCCACCTTCCCATGTTTTTGGTTTGTAATTTTCTTTTATGTAGGATATGTCTGTCCTGTCCTGATAACCAGAGTGACTGGTTTTTTGGGTTAGGGCAGAACATTAGAGTTTCTAGTCTGTGGTCTGCTTCTTCCTAGCATAGAGAATGAGTTTCCTTTGCTAGGTTAGGGGCGGATACAGGAAGCTTTGCTTCCCTAGTCCACGTCTGAAGGATTCTGTACGAGATGATTCCTTCCTCTAGTGGTCTAGCAGACTGTCCTGTGTTGTTTTTCTCGGGCTGGAGAATGAGTTTTCTCTGTTGCCCGGCAAAATAACTTCGCCTAACTTTGTTCTGTTAGGGAGGAGGATAGCAAGTATTGCCAGTGTTCCTCCCTAATAGACAATTCTAGGTTAGGAAGAGCTTCCATAACTGCTGAGTGTGTCTCTTCTAGAAGGAAGTTTGTAGGACCCTTATCCCTCCCCCCCCCTCTCATCTTTCTTTTGGCCGCAGTCCTACTTCCGGACCTAGTGTAGGTTAGGATGGAGGACCGGCTCAGCTCTCTGCAGGCCGGCAATTACGTGTCGGCCGGCAGAGGCCCCTTGTTCTTTGCAGAGTGAACCCCAGACCTCCCTTGGTCTCCCTTCCATGTCCGCCGGTAGAGTACGGCAGGCTATGGATTCCTTGGAAGTCTGAATGCAACATTCTCCCCTTCCATAAGTTCACTCTTTCTGGATGGAAGGTCGTATGGCAATGCCGCCTTTTAACCTTACATCCATACTATTTCTCTGATTATTGTGTTGTACCCCTAGCCCGGCTGCCGGCTTAACAGCCGACAGCCGGACAGGGGGAGGATCTCTGGTTCTAAGCCACTGCAGGCGGGCATGGGTATTGCTACTTTTGCCTGCCGACAGTTGAAATACAGTTGCGATCCAGTGGCCTGCCACCTATTAGTTAAAGGTAGTATATCTTTGAACTATACATGTGTAATGCTGGCTGGCACAACAGCATGCAATGTATAGTAGTTACTATATTTGTAGTGTAGTACACACTGTATTAGTAAAACTGCAGTACAGAGTTTGTGATAACACTAAAGTTCTTCAACATACTTAATGTTATCTTGTACAGACTTTTGTTGAGACCGTACAATATAAAGAAAGTGAGTTCTTTCTGTATTAATTTTATCCCTTATATTAAAACTTTATTTCAAGGGGTGAACTACACCTTAAATTTCCGTTTAGGAAATTACACAAGGTATTCTAGAATAGAATTAACCTTAGTTTTAATATCTTGGGAGGTTACAGCAATTGACTGGACAGGAAATACAAGGATTGTCTTTCCTTCTTTTTTTATAGCTTTTCTATATAAGGTACATATTTTAATATAGGTGAAGAGCCTTCACTTGATACTCATGGATTTTTCTTCTCTTTTCAGGAGGACCATCCAAAGTGCGGGAGTGTGTTCTGTATTGTCCGCAGTAAGAACTTCTGTGAACATCAGCTTTGCAGGAGGCACGCTGCATGCACAGCCTCCAGAGGTGATCTCCGGTATTGGGACCCTCAGGTTTGTACTGTATGGTCTAACCTGATTACCGAGGCTTTTGACGACCCTAAGTCGACGATGTCAAGGGATGCTGCCAGGGAAAAGTTACGAACCTGGGTGAGGGGTTTTCAGAAAAACGCCTCAGGCCCCTACCTTCCAAATGAGAAGATGAGGGCCTACCTTTTCCCTAAAGCATCGGCTGATGCAATCATCCCTCAGCCTCAGGTGGAGATACCAACTGCCCTGAATCCGGTAGATTCTGAAGTCTCGGCCGCCCTTCAAGACATCCAATTGGACGATAAGATGTCGGAGGTGTCGGATTCTACTAAGAAGGACCTTCTAGGAGAAGGTCAGGAGGAGGAGCTGTCCCAGGCTCCTCAAGTAGAAGAGGAAGAAATCGACGAGGTGTCGGTTACATCTGTTCCGGACCAAGAACCTGTTCCCTCTACATCGTCTGCTATCCCAGATGAACTGGGAAGGACTCTTTCTTCAATTGTTGAAATGATCCAACAAATTCAAAGGAAGAATGATGAGAAGGAAGCTGCAATGAAACTGGAGATATGCAGACTTGCAGCATCACGTGGGCCCCAGAAGCGGCTCAACGTGAAGGATCTTCCTTTGTGCTCGGACACCAATCCTTTGAGGTATGCCGAACACATGCCAATGACAACCGGGAAGATCGTGATTTCAGAAAAGTTGAGAGCAATTCACCTGGAAGAGCTGGAATTTTGGCCCAACAAAGATTCTTATCCGGATTGCTATGTCCGTTTTAGGAAGGAGCCAGCCTCAAAGGAGGAGACGGAGCCGAAGGAGGTCATAGTCTTTGACCATAGTAAAGCTCAGGCGTTACTAGCGAGCTCGATGAAAGAGAGGGGCTTCTCTAACTCAAAGGTGCCAGCCTTGAGTAAGAAGCTTCCCTTCTTTGTGGCCTCTCCTACCAGAGCCTTTCCCTTCATTGAAAAGGGATATAAGGCAGCCTTAAAGGCGATGGAGGCAGGGAAACCATGCCCCTCCTTGGAGGAGTGCAAGCCGTTATCTCTGACCTTTCCCTTGGACCAAGAAAACTGAAAGAACGTACACTTTACCTTCTCAGTTGGGAAGCGGGAAGCTGATATCGCTGAACGTCAGTTTGGTGAGGAACTTCCAAAACTGTCGGAGGTTCTCTTGCGTAGAGAGCAAGAGACGAAGGAAAGACTTGCCGCATCGATGTCGTTGCAAACGACATTAGAAACGATGGCAAGTGACCCCAAGAACCAGGACAGGTTCATGGTAGTGGCCAAAACCCATCTGGCTACAGTTACGAAGGATCTCTATAGCTTTATTAAAGCTAGGAGAGCCTGTAGAGAGTTCGTGTTCGCCTCGGCGGCGGTGAGGCACGAACCGAGGAAACTTATATCTTCTCGTATCTGGGGTAAAGACCTCTTTCCCAACGAAGTGGTTAAAGAGGTAGTAGACAAGGCCACCACAGAGAATGGGAACGTTCTCAAAAAGTGGGGCTTAGATCTTAAGAGAAAGTCTTCTCCTGATGAGGGTCACCAACCCAAGAACAAGGCAAAAAGGCCTAGGCCATCCTCTCGGCCAGCTAAACCCTACCAACAGCAACAACAACAACAACTTCCTGTGACCGCGGTACCTCAGATAGGTGCACAACCTCCAACCATGTACCAGATGGTACCTCAACAAGTGGCGACACAATTGCCTGTTTTTAACCCAGCCTTCGAAAGGCACACTTCTTCCTTTCGTTCGAAAACTAGAGGAACAGCCAGAGGTTCTTCTAGACGCCCTTCAAGAGGAAGGGGATCCAGGGGAGGACGCGGTTAAGGATGCAAGACATCAGGTCCACAACAGCAGAAGTGGGATACTTCCAGTAGGAGGGAGACTACAGCTATTTAGGGATCGCTGGACCTTCGATCCCTCGGCCCACAGCCTAATAAAGAATGGACTAGGTTGGAGTTGGAGCAGTCCTCTACCTCAATTTCCTCAATTCTTCCAACACTTAACCCCCGTTCTGGAAGAAAATGACCAAGAGCTCTTAGACAAAAGAGTAATCCGGAAAGTTAAGTCCATAAAATTACAAGGAAGGCTGTTTTGTGTTCCTAAGAAGGACTCAGAAAAACTCAGAGTCATTCTAGACTTGTCGCCACTCAACAAGTTCATAGTGAACTACAAGTTCAGAATGCTCACGCTTCAACACATAAGGACCCTGCTGCCCAGAAGGGCATATACTGTCTCTATAGACTTGTCTGACGCTTATTGGCACGTTCCAATTAATCGTCACCTCTCCTCCTACCTAGGCTTCAAGTTACATAGAACACTTTACGCCTTCAGAGCCATGCCTTTCGGGCTAAACATAGCCCCAAGGATTTTCACGAAACTCGCGAACGCAGCCGTCCTTCAATTACGCCTAAAGGGGGTCCAAGTAGTAGCCTACTTGGACGACTGGCTGGTGTGGGCAGCATCCAGGAAAGAATGCATGCAAGCTTCTAAGATAGTGATCCAGTTCCTGGAACATCTGAGATTCAAGATCAACATCAAAAAGTCTCGACTTTCTCCAGCTCAACATTTCAGTGGTTGGGAATCCACTGGAATTTGGAGTCACATCGGTTTTCCATTCCTGGTATGAAGAGGAAAGAAATAGCATGATCTGTCAAGAAACTATTGAAATCCAAATGGATATCAAGACATGAACAGGAAAGAGTGCTGGGCTCTCTACAGTTTGCTTCGATAATAGATCCAGTGCTAGGAGCACAGCTAAAGGATGCAACAGGAGTCTGGAGAAAATACGCATTAAACGCGTGAAGAGATCTAATAAGACCACTACCGACTCGACTGCGAACGCTTCTCAAGCTGTGGTCCAATGCCAAGCAATTGAAAAAATCAACACTTCTTCAACCGCCTCCCCCGTCAGTAACTATCCACACAGATGCTTCAAAGGAAGGCTGGGGAGGTCACTCTCATCAGATGAGAGTCTAAGGAGCTTGGTCCAATCTTTTCAAGTCAATTCACATCAACTTTCTAGAAACTATGGCAGTACTTCTGACACTAAAGAAAGTATCTACTCGCCACTCGACCCACATAAGACTGGTTCTAGACAGCGAGGTGATAGTGAGATGCCTGAATCGACAAGGGTCGAGGTCACTTCAAATCAACCAAGTGATGTTGGCCATATTCCGTTTGGCGGAAAGGAAGAAATGGCACCTGTCAGCAGTTCACATTCAAGAATTCCGCAATGTGACAGCGGAAGCTCTATCCAGGTTTACACCTATATAGTCAGAATGGTCCCTTGATGCAGGATCGTTCTCCTTCATCTCGAGTCAAGTCCTGGAGCTGCAGATAATCTTCTTTGCGAAGAAAGACAACAAGAAAATAGATTGTTACGTGTCCCCATATGAGGATCCACTAGCGGAGGCAGTGGACGCTATGTCCCTGGACTGGAACAGATGGTCCAGTATTTATCTGTTCCCTCTGCACATCCTCCTTTTGAAGGTCCTCGATAAGCTGAGATCCTTCAAAGGGAAAGCAGCAATAGTGGCCCACAAGTGGCCAAATAGTGTGTGGTTCCCTCTGCCATTGGAACTACGACTAAAATTCGTACTGCTACCGGATCCATCCCTGTCTCAGCGAGAACAGAAGTCGACTGTCTTCGCTTCATCACAGAAAACACGGAACCTACATCTCTTGATTTTCTCTCCTTAGCGATGAGAAAAAGATTCGTTGTTAAAAGTCAGTTAAGACTTTTGGAGCAAACCAGAAGACATTATGAGGCTTCAGGGAAGAAAGAGAGATCCTTTGTCAAGGCGAAGAAACCAAAAGAAATCTCGACAGATTCCTATTTATCATTCTTCATTCACCTTCATGAGCAAGGTTTAGCAGCCAACACAATTCTATTGTTCAAGCTTGCCTTGACAAGTCAGATACCATATGCCTTACAGGTTGACCTTTCCAACGACATTCTTAATGAACTACAAAGGCCCATGCTAGGCTTAATCCTTCAGCGCCTCCAAAGACCCTTTGCATGGTCATTCGATATGATTCTTCATTGTGTATAAATAATGAACAATGAGGAATGCGCTTAGAAGGTTTTGAATTTAAAGTCATATTTTCTTGTACTCGCTTTGGGGGCCTCTCTTCAGAGAGGAAGGCCACGTCCAGTTCTTGGAGGGAGAACTGAATCTATTTCCAGACCCAACGTTTCTTACCAGGAACAAGCTACCCACCAACAGGTGGGGTCCCTAGAGAATCTGCCCTCTGAAGGAAGATGCATCTCTATATCCAGTGGAGTGCCAAATGGTCTATCTTCATAAAACTTCCGACTTTATGATAGGACAGCTGTTCAGAAGAGATACCCTGGGTTCAAAGTTATCTATAACTAAGAGCGAAAATCACCCGTGTTATTCGCAGAATGAATCCAGACAGTACACCCGTTAGTCATGATCCGAGGAAAGTGGCCTCTTCCATAAAATTTCTTTAATTATATGGACCTTGAACATCCTTGTTCGTACACCGACTGGTAGTCATCCAAGGCGTTCTTTATGCACTATGCGAAGCAAGTGGAGCAACTTGAGAGGTCTGTGGTAGCAGCAGGTAGAATTCTTTAACCTTCTGTTTTAAATCTGCGAGGAACAGTGTAATCAATTTGGAACGATTAACTAAGAGGGTGCGTGTGTAGTCACTGTATGTTACTACACACTGCGTGATAGGCCACGAAAGTGTCCTTACCAACTGTTCCAGTGACGTCGGTGAACTATAGCATAATATGGACACTTGTGCCAAGATTTTCTTACGCTAGTGTAAACAAACAGTATACAGACTGTATCATTATTATTAATAATTCAACTGAAGTGGCAAATCTGTTTCCTAGTAGACGAGACAATATTTTCTGTTGACTGTTTTTTCTTTATGCTTTAACGCATATCATCCACATTTTATAAATTTTATAAATGTTGATCTGATATGTAGGTTTATTAAATTTTAATAAACTAGTTCATATTCGCCCACACTCATTTTATTAGAAATATACTGAGCATTAAGATTGAAATATGGATATTTTTATCATGGTATGTCTTTTAAGATTGTTCCCTGATTCAAGCAAAAGTCCACTCACATTAACCCTTCCTTAGGAAGGGTTGACGTAGTACCCTAATGGGATAGTGGCAGAGATGCAAAATATGTTCTTATGCGGATACATTCGTTATCCAATAGTTAATAAGAGTAGTCACTTTGGGGAAGGTGTCACAAATTCATACTGACATTGGTGACTCTTATACAAACTTTGCTTTATAATGTATAGGGCGAGGCCACTATACAAGCTTGTCATTTTGTCATCAATAGTTATTATGTACTCCTCGAGTCTTTTTCCAGAGTCTAGTGCGACTCTTCTCTGTAGGGGGAAGGAAGCACTAACATAGTTGTACCAACTGTGTGTTACACAATTGTACATAATTATTTTGTATATATTATGCTTGTATCTGCGCTCTTCCCTCGCACTAAAAAGAACCTGAATGATCATGTCTCCGGTTTTGCTCTGTAATATTGTCTGTCTCTCGAACATGTTATGTCCTGTTGCCTTGAGGTTTTGTATATAAAGGAGAGTGTTCCCTAATAAACAACTCAGTTGATTGCTTCCTGCCTTTGAGTCACAACCCTTCTCTTGGCTCGTCACATTGGTGACCCCGGAAGTCGACTCGCTCCCACCGCCTTCCACCCCTCCCCCCCTCGCCCCTTCATCGTTGGTACTATGACGGACTCTACGGCAGTTGGTGCTGCGGCCGCTCCATTCAAACTTTCATCGTTTTCCAGCGGAGAGGCGTTTGCTTGGTTTCAGCGCGTAAAAGTCCAGTTTCGTATCAGGGGCGTGACTCGCTCAACCACCAAAGTGGATTATGTTCTCGCGGCGATACCCGAGGACACATTCCTAGAAATATCCGACTGGCTTTGTGAACAAGGAGACACCCCAATAGCGTATGACGCCCTCAAAACATACCTTCTGCAGCAGTACTCGCCGTCGCCAGCCGGCCATATAACAAAGCTTTTTCAGCTCTCGCAACAACCGTTGGGGGACCAAAGGGCTTCGCTTGCCCTCAGGGAGATGACCAGTATCGCTCGCCTTCAACCTGCCGCAGACGGCTCTCCTCGTGAGGTGAACCTACTTCGTGCCCTTTGGATACGCCTTTTCCCCGAACCTGTACGCGCTGCCATACCCGATGTCGATATTTTACCCATAAAGGACTTGATGACCAAAGCCGACGCCCTTATGGACAGCCACTTCAAGACCTCCATCAACGCCTCCACCCCTGACGATGAGGACGCCTATTCAATGTCAACCGAAGCTGACATGAATGCCATAGGACATACACGCCTACCCCGTGACGTGCCGAAGCGGCGACAAAGCCGCCCACCACCCACCATTCGCTCGCGCCTCAACGGACGACTTCTACAGCAACTTACTACCTCCCATCCGCCGCAGTTTTGCTACTACCACTTCAGATTCGGGGCAACCTCGAAGAAATGTGCCAAGGATTGTCAGTGGCCAAAAAAACATGTAAGTAGGCCATCGCTTGTGGCGGTGGCCTCCCATGTTTCTAATCTTTTCTTTTTACAGGATGCAGGAACGGGCGTGCGATTTTTGGTAGACACGGGTGCTTGTCGTTCTCTTTTGCCAAGGAAACTCTTCAAGGCACGACGTAGTCTGTCTACATCTACCGACGTCCGCTTGGTAGCTGCCAACGGATCTGCGATACCCACCTACGGTTACGAGAACCTCACATTATCGTTCGGAAACGGTAAATTCAATTGGAAGTTTCTCGTTGCTGACGTCACAATGCCAATCCTCGGTGCGGAATTCCTCTCTCATTTCCACCTTCTGGTCAATGACGCCCACCGACGATTGGTCAACGCAGACTCGTACTTGTCGACACCTCTTCAACCCGCCCCCTTTAACCTCGCTATCCAAATCAGCGCACCCACGGTTGCCTAATCCTCCTCCTCACGTCGTACCCAGAAGTTTTCCGTCCAGAACTTCGCCAAACGCCGACGGTTCCTGCCAAGCATGGTATTTATCACCATATCAAGACAACGGGACCCCCAGTCTTCGCAAAATTCAGACGTCTGGCACCGGAATGATTGGCAGCCGCCAAACAGACGTTTGCCGAAATGGAGGAAATGGGCCTTTGCCAAAAGGCCTCTAGCCCATGGTCGTCACCCTTACACATCGTTCTGAAGAAAGACGGCTCCCTCCGTCCGTGCGGGGATTACAGGCGCCTGAACATGCAAACAGAACCGGATCACTACCCCCTCCCAAACATTGCCGACGTGACCTCCTACCTGCACAAAGCGAAGGTTTTCTCTACGCTCAACCTCCTGAAGGGGTATTATCAGGTGCCTATGAACCCAGAAGACATCCACAAGACCGCCATCACCACTCCGTTTGGTACATACACCTTCAATTACTCCTGTTTTGGCCTTCGTAATGCTGGGGCCACGTTTCAACGTCTCATGGATGGCATCTTAGGGGACCTCCCTTTCTGTGTATATTATGTGGACGACATGCTTGTGTTCTCCTCCTCAAAAGAGGAACACCTCCATCACCTGCGCATCGTGCTCAACCACCTGCAACAAAACGGCCTTGTAGTCCGGTACGACAAGTGTACCTTTGGCGCCAACGAAGTGTCGTTCTTAGGGCACCGTATCACTCCTGGAGTCCATCGCCTCCCTGAGAAGGTAGCAGCCGTTCAGAACTTCCCCGCGCCCTCGACCGTCAAAGCTCTGCAGGAATTCTTGGGCATGATCAACTATTATCACCGTTTTCTGCCAGCCATTGCCGCCACTCTTGCTCCCCTCTACGCCTCCCTCAAGGGCAAGCCAAAGGCCCTGAAGTGGGGTCCCCTTCAAGAAACAGCCTTCTGCAATGCAAAGAAGGCCCTATCAACTGCTGCGGCTCTCACATTTCCTATCCCACACGCCCCTCTCCTTCTCTCCACCGATGCCAGCGACGTCGCTATTGGTGCAGTACTCGAGCAGGTGGTCAAAGGCTCGCCCCGCCCATTGGCCTTCTTCAGCAGAAAACTGTCCAAGGCAGAATCGGGTTATTCTACCTTCGATTGAGAATTGCTGGCGGTGCACTTGGCGGTCCGTCACTTTCGCCATTTCTTAGAAGGTACGCCCTTCGTCATTTGCACAGACCACATGCCTCTGATGCACGCCTTCACTCGACAGCCTGACGCCTGGTCCGCCCGTCAATGCCGACATCTCTCCGCCGTGGCTGAATACAATTGCACCCTCCAATACGTCCCTGGGAAAATTAATCCCGTTGCCGATGCCCTGTCAAGAAACACGTTGGCTGCCGTTCAACTGGGATTGGATTACAACGCCCTGGCTGAAGCCCAACGATAGGATCCAGAGTATCCAGCTTGTAGGACATCCTGCACGTCCCTCCGTTGGGAAGACTTTCCCCTCGAAGACTCCAACACCACCCTCCTCTGTGACGTCAGTACTGGTAGACCGCGACCCTGGATTCCTGCTCCCATGCACCGACAGGTGTTTGATTTCATTCACGGCCTTTCACATCCCTCGTGCCGTTCTACTGCACAGCTTCTGAAGGCAAAGTTCATTTGGCACGGCATTTCTAAGGATGCTAAGGATTGGGTCCGCGCCTGTACTTCTTGCCAAACTTCCAAAGTACATCGACACACGGATTCAGGAGTGGGCACCTTTCCTCAACCTCAGCGTCGTTTCGCACACATTCACGTCGACGTTGTAGGCCCCTACCCACATCACCAGGACATCGTTACCTGTTTACCGTCATCGACCGCTCCACTCGTTGACCTGAAGCCATTCCCATGGAAACTGCAACATCCGCCTCATGTACATCTGCCTTACTCTCTGGATGGATTTCAAGATTCGGTATCCCTGAGCATATTACTTCTGACAGGGGAACCACTTTCACCTCTCAATTGTGGACGTCATTAGCGAATCTCCTGGGCATCACCCTACATCAGACAACGGCCTACAACCCCGCTGCCAATGGAATGGTTGAACGTTTTCATCGCACCCTCAAAGCAGCTTTGATGTCCCGCTGCAAGGATTGCAACTGGTTTACTCAGCTTCCCTGGGTCCTCCTGGGACTAAGGACCACTCCTAAAGACGCCCTCGACGTCTCGGCAGCTGAAATGGTGTATGGCGACCTGTTGGTTGTCCCTGCCGAATTTTTTCCTTTTAC
>NC_090741.1:120651712-120656712 GCF_036898095.1 Palaemon carinicauda
TGGTAAGGGTAGAAGAGAATCCAATTATGGTAAGCAACTCTTTTATGAGAAGGACACTTCAAAATCTAACCATTGTTTTTCAGTCTTCACTAGTGTCATAGCCTCTGTATGATGCTCTTCCATTGTCTTCGGTTAGAGTTCTCTCTCTTGAGGGTACTCTTGGGCTCACTATTCAATATTTTTTTTTTTTTTTTTTTTTTTGAAATGTTGTGTTGGCGAGGCTTAATAGAAGGGCCATGGATGCCTGGTGGTTTATCAAAGGATGTCTTTTCCTTATCTGTTGTGGCCTTATTGGTAACGTCTCTGCCTGGTCTTTGCCAGTCGGGGGTTCGAGTCCCGCTCAGACTCTTTAGTGCCATTAGTGTCTGCAACCTTATCATCCTTATGAGCTAAGGAGGGCGGGGGGGGAACCTATAGGTCTATCTTTTGAGTCATCAGCAGCCATTTCCTGGCCCTCCCTGGTCCTAGCTTGGGTGGATAGAAAGTTTGGGTGATGATCATATAATATATGATCAATAACTAGGGTATTGCCCTGCTTGCTAGGGCAATGTCACTGTCCCTTGCCTCTTACATTCATGAGCGACCTTTAAACCTTTAAACAGTCCTCCTTTAAGTTGAAGTGGCTATCCTGGAGGGTATTTAGCCTCGAATGGTATATCAGCTCCTCCATTTTGACCAGTTTTTCTGACTTTTTTACTTTATTTTATAGGTTTCATCAATCATTCTATGCTTATTTCTGCACATTTTGGATTTGTTATCATTCTTGTTAACTTAGTTTTAGGTATGATATATCTTTTTTATTACAAATCATTATTTTGCTATCTAGAGACATTGAGCGAAATCCTGGACTACTATGTCCTAAATTTCATCAATATCGTCTAATGTATTACAATATTCTTGGTCCTCATGCAAATATTCTAAATCTTACCATTGCATCCAGAAAGTATGATATTCTTTTGTTGTTAGAAACTGGTTTGTAATATGAGGCATTCAGTCTGACCTCCTTAAAACTTGTTTTAAGAAGCAAATAATTTTGATAGGGGAGGCCATCCCTAGGACCAGAGGAAAGTCGGTGTATATTAGGACTGAGTACCCTGCGTCTCATAAGTCCTGCTACGAATGCATATGTTATGAGATTCAGGAAATTGTACCAACCGTCTGTCACACTATTGTACATAATTATTTTGTATATATTATGCTTGTATCTGCGCTCTTCCCTCGCACTAAAAAGAACCTGAATGATCATGTCTCTGGTTTAGCTCTGAACATTGTCTGTCTCTCGAACATGTTATGTCCTGTTGTATATAAAGAAGAGTGTTCCTTAATAAACAACTCAGTCGATTGCTTCCTGCCTTTGAGTTCACAACCCTCTCTCGGCCCGTCACATTGGTGACCCCGGATTGACTCGCTCCTCCCGCCTCCCCCCACCCCTCACCCCCGCCTCTCACCATTACTATGACGCCGTCAACGCATACCTTCTGCAGCAGTACTCGCCGTCGCCAGCCGCCCGCATAGCAACGCTTTTTCAGCTCTCTCAACAACCGTTGGGGGACCAAAGGGCTTCGCTCACTCTCGGGAAAATGACCAGTATCACTCGCCTGCAACCTGCCGCAGACGGCTCTCCTCGTGATGTGAACCCACTTCATGACCTTCAAACCTCCATCAACGCCTCCCCCCGTGATGAAGAGGACACCTTTTCAACTCCAACCGAAGCTCACGTGAATGCTGTAGGACACACACGCCTATAAATTCAGTAGGACATACTCGCCTACCCCGTGACGAGCCGGAGCGGCAACAAAGCCACCCTTCAACCACCACTAGCTCGCGCCCCAACCAACGACTTCTACAGCCACTCACTGCCGCTAATCGGTGCAGTTTTGACTACTACCTCTCCAGATTCAGGGCACCTATTTAACATGTTCAGTATGTCCTTTTTAGAGGGGGAGCCATATACCAACCGTGTGTCACACTATTGTCCATAATTATTTTGTATATATTATGCTTGTATCTGCGCTCTTCCCTCGCACTAAAAAGAACCTGAATGATCATGTCTCTGGTTTAGCTATGAACATTGTCTGTCTCTCGAACATGTTATGTCCTGTTGCCTTGAGGTTTTGTATATAAAGAAGAGTGTTCCTTAATAAACAACTCAGTCGATTGCTTCCTGCCTTTGGGTTCACAACCCTCTCTCGGCTCCGTCACAAAATAAAAGTTTGTGGCAGACAAAACAACTTTTATTTATGGTTGGTCTATCGGAATCTAGACATAAATGATTCTATCTTCGATTGTGTTTTTATCTTTATGACTAAGATAATTTCAATGCTAACCATAATGAGTGGTTAAATTCTGTTTCTCCCACCGATCTCCATGGTTTAAGAGCTTTAGACTTTGCCTCAGAGTCAGGCTGTTAGCAAATCATAAGCGAAGCTACTCACAGGTCTGGTAACTGCTTGAACCTTGTATGCACCAACACCCCTTATGTTATAAGAAGTAAGGTTGATTTTCCAGTTGGGACAGCTGGTCATGTCTTTATTTACTTAGTAGTGAAGACTGAGCAGCCTGTCCCTGATGTATCAAACTCTGTGTTAGAATTATATGAAATCTCAAGCAGACTGAAATGTGATTTTTAGTGATCTCTTGGGCTCTAATTGGTCACAATTGTACAGTAGTGTTGATCCTTTTGTTTCTTTGAATAAGAAGCTAGTCAAAATATTTGATAAGCATATCCCTTATCGTATGCTAAGGTACCGAGGAAAGTACAAACCATAGTTCAATGATGATTGTAGACATGCTTTTTGGGAGAAGCAGGAGGCCTACTATCTTTGGAAGGGTAACGGATCTGATTTGACTTGAAATGATTATACTCAGCTTAGATCTATTGCTAGGAGAGTTTATGCTTCAAATGAAAGGGAATACAATTTAACAATAAAAGAAACCCTTTCTCGTACTACCCTTCAATCTGTACTTTTTGGTGTAGATGTAACAGCTCCTCCATTACTTGAAGCAGATGGCACTGTCACTCTCTGTCCAAGAGTAAAGGGAATCCTTTTAGCTCGGGTGTTTGATAGTAAGCAGAGTAATGAGAAACCTTATCTTCATCATTCCCGTTTTCTTGAGGCTAAACTAACTAGTTTAGCTCCTTGATCCCGTAAAATTAAGGCTCCCTTGATGGACCTTGATGCTTATGGAGATGGAAACCTAAATGGTATTTTTCCTTTTTTTTTTTATAATGACTGCATATTTTGGTAATGTTACGCCACTATGTAAATGTGTTTGTGATAGCTCAAGTCCATCTGATTATCTCCCAATTCCCATAACCGCCCACATTATTTCAGGTTTTTTAACCTAGTCTGCAATTTGGTTTTTGTAAAGGCCTTGTAGCATGTGATGCCCATCTTACAATCTCCAACGCTATAAATAAATACCTTCATTGTGATCAGGAAGTCTTTATGATTAGCCTTGATTTTAGTGATACCTTTGACCGTGTTATTCATGAGGCCCTTGTTTTTAAACTTAATTAATTGTGAGTTGCTGGGTCTTTTAATAGCCTTATTATTGCATTTTCAAGAATTAGATCGGAAAGAGTTGTTGTTGATGAACACCATAGTGCGTTTAGGGATTTGATACCTTGTGTTCTTCAGGGTAGTGTTTTTGCCCCATTATGTTTAATGTTATATACTCATGAAATGTAGTTTGGCCTCGAAAACAAGCGTGTTGCATATGCCGATGATACTACACTCTTTGCATCAATTCCATCTCCTAAATGTAGATATGGGGTTGCTGGATCCCTCAATAGAGATCTAGCTAAAATTAGTGCTTGGTGCAAATAATGGGGTATGAAGTGGAATCCTAACAAAACTCAATGCATGATTGTAAGTAGGTTAAGGACAGTGGTTTTTCATCCGGATCTCAGCATTAATAATGTTGTTTTAACTCTGTAAGACTCTTTTAAAATTTTAGGTGTGATTCTAAATATACTTTTGAGAAGCACATTAGGTCTGCGTCTTCTTCAACAGCACAAAAAAGTTCTAATTGAGAAGGTCTTTTAAGATTTTCGGCAATCAATCTATTCTGAAGGAGTGTTTTAAATCTTTTATTTCACCTTTTTCCAGTATTGTTCTTCTTTCTGGGCCTCAACTGGTGATTTTCATCTCAATTTGTTGGACAGGAGCTTATTACCTATTAAATTTCTTATTCTTGTTCTAGATATTAATCTCTGGCACCATCATTCCATTACTACATTATGCATGTGGCATAATATATTTTACAATTTAGATCATCCTTTACATTCAGATCTTCCTAGAAGGTTCCATCATATTTGTAATACTATGCATGCAGTTGACTCTCTAGTCAGGCCTTCTCCATCATGAGGCTGATTGCTACACAGTATTCTACAAGTTTTATTGCAGCTATGACCAAGTTGTAGAATGGTCTTCCTAATCGGAAAATTGAATTGGTAGAACTTCAAAAGTTCATAATTGCAGCAAATATTTTTTGGTGAACAGGCTGATATAAGTCTTTTGATAGTTTCTATATGAAATATCTGTTTATATGTTACTGTTTTAAGAATATTTCATCTTAATTGCTCAATATTTCTCATGTCCTTTATTTATTTTCTTATTTATTATCCTTACTGGGCTATTTTTTTTTCCTTTCTGAAGCCCTTTGGTTTATAGAATTTTGCTTGTCTAACTAGTGTTGCAGCTTAACCAGTAATAATAATAATAATAATAATAATAATAATAATAATAATAATAATAATAATAATAATAATAATAATAATAGTAATTATACTACTACTACTACTACTACTACTACTACTACTAATAATAATAATAATAATAATGGCTGTCTTTCTTTTCGGCCCAATATGATCTTTGTAGATATCTCATTTATTACGGAGAGTAAACTTATTGGACGGTAATTTTTCAGGGCTTTTGTCTCCCCCCCCCTTTTCTGAATTAGTATAATGATGAAGTTTTTCCAAGCTGTAGGTAAAG
>NC_090741.1:120669212-120679212 GCF_036898095.1 Palaemon carinicauda
TTGCACTGAACAGATTTTCATTTTGAGACATGGTATACAGCAAAATGTAGGATATAGAGATCTTTTTACGGCATTTGTGGTGTATGAAGAAAGCCTTTGATAGTGTGCACCGGCCAATTTTGGGGAGAGTTCTACGGTATTGCGGATTTCCTCTCAAATATGTTGATTAGATTAATTCTGTACAGTCAAATGCAATAGTCCTGTCGTCTCCAGTCCCCATCTGTCACCCCCAATATCTATATATTCTTGAATTTAAGGTGTAGAAAAGTTTGGTAGTTAGGAGGGAGGACAAAAGGCGGGAAGGAGGGGGGGGGGGGGGGGGACACCAGGAAGGGGCGGGAGGACGGGCGGGGGAATTGAGACTCGTTGGAGCTGTAAGATGTGTGAATGCACGGGAAGCACAAAACATTATATATGAACTTGAATTCCATATAATATCACACGATCCGATCCCAGTTTTATGATTATGGGGATTCTAATTTATATTTGCTGCGTTATTTGCTATATCATTCTTGCGAACAACTTGTTGAGAAAAAGAATCGATGATTAGTTTGACATTTATTTCCTGAGTGAAAAATCTTAAGTAAACATATGCTAGGAGTTCTCTCTCTCTCTCTCTCTCTCTCTCTCTCTCTCTCTCTCTCTCTCTCTCTCTCTGTATATATATATATATATATATATATATATATATATATATATATATATATATATATATATATATATATATATATATATATATATATATATATATATATATAGAAATCCAAGGAAGATACAACTCACAGCAGCATTTCTTCTTTCATTTTATTGTACATGTAGACAAAAACCTTCAAGCCTACAAGCAGAAACAAATGCTCAATCAGACAATATTACCAATAACAAACATATTCGAAACACATTTAACAAACAAATAACATTAGTTACGTTACAGTAACATACAATTGACGGCAAATAAACAAGATTACTTACGTTACAGTAACAAACAATTAACGGCAAATAAACAAGATTAGTTTACGTGACAGTAACAAACAATTAAAGGACAAATAACAACATGCCAGGTATGTTACAGAGTATACTCAGCGTATATGTAAGCCTACGTTGTACAGTAGCTATAAAATGAGCCTACTCAAAGTTCGGCAAATTTCAGGTCTGTCATCTGATTTACATTTTCTAAAGATAGTATATATTAACCAGTGAATGGGTAGTTCTTCCGGTTAACAGGTCCGTGAAGGCAGTTCCGTTCATGCCGATCTATTTGGCCGTTCGTCCTCATTTGCTGTCTCGTTAACGGTTGTCATTGGTAACTAGTGCTGTGTAAGATAAAAGACACTTGGCGGAGAACATACAGTGCTACACACAACCCCCCTACAGTTTTATGATGCCCTCATCGTACACACACTACACTTCCATCCTCTCACACTACACTACCATTACCTGTTTCCGACAAAGAAAGACAAATTTACAACTCTGATCGCTGCATGTTTCGTATCCTCTCTGATCTTCTCAGTACTGGTGCCTTAATTGTTATTCCGACAAAGAAAGACAAATTTACAACTCTGATCGCTGCATGTTTCGTATCCTCTCTGATTTTCTCAGTACTGGTGCCTTAATTGTTACTCCCTGTTCTTGTTCAACCTCTTTATCAACACCTTCTTCAGGTTCACTATTACCATGGTTGCTAAAATCAAACCCGAACCTGGTTAAAACTTCTTCCATATCAGGCATTTCTAAGCTACTGTCATCCATATCAGCAGTTTCGAAATTATCATTATTTTCCGTATCTAAGTCATCAATACTTTCTCCCCCTTTATTCCTTTCTATCCCAGCGAACGGTTTAATATTCCTTCGATGGCTAATCTCAGCATCACTTCCTTCAGGCCTAATTCTATACAAACCACAGTCCCTGTTAAGTACTTCTTCAATTACCCACTTTCTTTTACCGAATTTGTCTCCTAGTTTCGCTCTTCCAATTATTTTATTTTCTCGTAATAAAACCTTTTGTCCTACCTCAAAATCACTTTCTCTGGACTTGGCTAACATAGGCTTTGCTTTTGATACCGAGTTCTTTTGTGTGTTCCTTCTAACCAAATCCCAAACTTCTTTTTGCATTTTGCATTGCTGACGTAACCAGTCTCCGTCTTGAAATTTGTAAATGTCTTCCAGATACCCCCAGCTCTCGATCGAAATACAAGGTTCCCTCCCGAACAACAAGAAATACGGAGAAAACTCTGTCACAGAGTGAGGTGTTATGTTATACGCAAATACTAAACTCTGCAAATACAATGGCCATTTGTTCCTCTTCTCCTCCTCCAAACTTCTAAGTAGACCGTACAGAGTTCTATTCATTCTTTCCACTTGACCATTTCCTTCAGGGTGATATGGAGAAGTGCGGGATTTCTTTACATTAAATCTTTTACAGATTTTCCTAATTAGAGCGCTTTCGAAATTTCTCCCTTGGTCAGTATGAAGCTGCTGAGGAATTCCATATTTATAAAAGAGCTCTTCGACCAATATTTTAACCACTGTTGTCGCTTGCTGATCCTTCGTTGGATATGCCCATACGTATTTGCTAAACAGGTCACTTAAAACTAAAATATGCTCCTTTCCAGAGGTTGATCTTTCCACGGAACAAAAATCTATCGCCACAATATCCATGGGCTGAGAAGTTTCCACATGAACAGGAATGGTATTTCTATATGGAATTTCATCTTTTGCCCTTAAACAAGTTTCACAATTTCTAATGAAATCCGTTACAAATCCCATCATGTTGGGCTAATAAACCCTAGAGTTCAGTAATTTGTAAGTTCTATCAATACCTTGATGCCCTAGTTTATCATGAGTTTCGACTAAACGCTTACTTTTTAAAAGAACAGGAACGGCTAATCTATAAATTATATCATCTAATTGATCCATAAGTCTTATAAAGAATATCATTTCTTATCACAAGACTTTCTTTATCCTTTTTCCACGTAACTAGTTCAGGTTTAAAATTAATGTTTTCTAGCTCAATATTTTCTCCTTCTAGCCATTTCCTTACAATCTTTAAAACTGGACAAGCTTTCTGTTTATTAACAACGTCCTCCCACTCTAAAATCTGATGTCTACTTATGGCACAAACAAAATTTGCGTCTTCATGAGGAGCTACCCATACTTCTTCGTCTTCATTCATCACCATCTCTTTTCTAGGCTTGCGTGACAGAATGTCTGCTTTAACATTTTGTTTTCCTGGTCTGAATTTAAGTTCAATGTCAAATACCGACAAATCTGCCACCCATTCTTGTTCTGTGTGATCAAGTTTTGCTGCGCTGAGATTGCTCAAAGGGGCATTGTCAGTATACACTATGCACTTTGTACCAATAAGATAATTTTTAAATTTTTCAGTAACAGCCCACTTCAAAACACATAATTCTAGTTTCCTCGAACTATAGTTCTTCATGTTACTCTCGTGTGGTTTCAGTGACCTACTTGCAAAACTACAGGATTCAGCTTATCCTCCTTATATTGGGACAAAACAGCACCAAGTCCATCATAACTAGCGTCTATTTTTAACGTACATGCTTTCCCAAACTCTATCCCTCTCAGAACTGGGGCAGCTATCAATTTTTCTATCAATGTCTGGAAGGCCATTTCTGCATCTTCTGTACATTTATCATTAATACTTTGACTGGATTTCTTCTTTTCTCCTTTCAATAACTCATTGAGTGGCTTGGCAATTATGGCAAAATTTTTAATAAATCTATTATAAAATGTTGCAAATCCCAGGAAAGCTCGCACTTCCTTAATAGTTTCTGGCCTCTTCCAGTTCTTCACTGTTTCAATCTTACTTAGCTCAGGTCCTATTCCTTGATTACTAATGCTAAAACCTAGGTAACTTACACATGTCTGCAACAAATGACATTTCTTTGGCTTTAATTTCATCCCATAAGACTTTATGCGCTCTAGCAATGCCTCCAATATTTAAATAAGTGTTCGTCAATGGTCTTCGAAAATAATATCATATCATCCAAATAAATGACTAGAAATTCAAAAAACATATCCCCCAAAATATTCTCCATGCATCGTTAAAAGGTTGCTGGGCTGTTTGTCAGACCCATTGGACACCTGCGATACTGAAAGTGTTCCCATGGTACAGAAAATGCCGTTTTCTCTCTATCTTCCATCCTTAACAAAACTTGATGATAGCCCTGCGCAAGGTCGAAAGTGGAAACGTATTTGGCCCCTTCCAATGAATCCAGACACTCCGCTAGGAAGAGGAAATGCATCCTTAAAAATGTTTTTCATTCAATTTCCTATAATCAATGCACAACCTTATGCCTCCCCCTTTCTTCCTCACAAGGACTATAGGTGCTGCATAAGGACTTGCACTTTCTTCAATTACACCCCGTTTCTTTAAGTCATCAAGCAACTGTTTGGCCTCAGAGATTAACGTAGGTGCTATTCTTCTATACGGTAATTTGATAGGTTTCCCACAGGACAATCTAATGGAATGTTCCCATCCCTTTAACAAACCTAGGTCCGAATCATTTAGCTCAAAACAGTTCTTATATTTGTAGAGTATCTTATCAAGTCTTAACAAATCCGATTTACTTAAGTTACTTTCATCGACATTGACTCCCAACTTCCGTCTGTGGTTTTGAAGTTCCTCCTCTGATAGTTTTTCAGTATTCTCGTTATCATCATCTTCCATAAACTCCCTGATGCCAAGTTGCACCGTGGCCAATATACTGCCTGCTTCAATGCTAACACTATCTTTAGACCAATAAGCAACACAGACATAGAGAAAAATTGGGCAAGACCTGAACACCCGGAGGCAATATATTTTTACTCTCATCTGATACTTTCTCTAAAACTACATACTCCTTGGGCACTTCCTTTAGGCTATCAATGTATACCTTAATTAGTTTCCTGCTACCTGACGGAACATTTCTATTCTGTTGTCTTAATGACCTCAGATGTCAGGATGCCTGAAAACTTTAAATCAATCAATCTGTTGTCTTAAGCAACTAGCATATCCTAAATCCTCCCTCTGCCAAACCTGCATACTTTGACCAACTAGTCTCATACAGCAATCCAAAACTTGACCATATTCAGCTTTCAATCCCTCTTTCTCTGATGCCATCACATTAACATTTTTGGTGACTCCCCATTTTTCGAATAGCAAAGACAAAACATGCATGCCCACAAGGTACTCTTGGTCAGTGTTCTTGCCAAGACCATTTCTTCCTTTCTCAGCTCTCTTGACATAGAACACACAGCTGTTCTGTTCCATTCCACTTACTTCCACATCCACAACGACATGACCTATTATATTAATGTCATTATCACTCAGGTCACATATGTAGTCACTACTATTATACAATGTTACCCCTTTTGGTTTTAGATTCCCCAAATACCAATCTTCTGACAACAAACTACAGTTTGCCTCAGAATCCATAAGTCCCACAGCTTTCTCTCCCTCTATGCTGAGTGTCAGTTTCATAGTGTCTCCTCTCTTATTTTAACATTCACTTGGCCGGACGTTCAAGTTAACGCCCGGCCTCACAAGTTTTCCTGAGCATTATCCCCGGCCTGCAATGACATCTCCCTCACAACTTTGTCTCCTCTTGCATTATTTAACCCTCTGTTCTTACTAGAGTATAGATTACAATTATAAAATGGATGACCGTCTTCCCCATAAGACCAACAAGTACCCGTAAACTGATTTTCCAAAACATGTTTATTTTGCGTTCTGTTTTTACCTAGCCTTCCCTTATACTGGTGTCCTTCCTCCTGATCCTGCACTATATTGTCTCTAGAAAACACTCCATTTTTGCACTGGTATGATACATGACCCTGATCCCCACAGGTCAAACACTTAATTACTTTATCATCTCTCCCACTGCTATTCAAGTGGCAGTTAGAAACATTACCAAATTCTTTCATAACCTTTATTCTACCTTGCACAAATCTACCTGGATCTTATAATTGGTCTATGACTCCGTTTTCAATCTTATCCTTTATATCACAGGCAATTTTCCTTTCCCTCAAACCTTTTTCAAAAATCATACATTTACTGATTTCCTTCTCTTTAGAGCAGACTGCTTTGCCCTCGGCTTCTTCTTCCAAGTCAATTATTCTGTCTAAATACTCCCAAACACCTTCTTGTATGCCCTGTTGTGCACACCACAGTTCTTTCCTTCTCTCTAGATCATCTTTATTATCTGCATATGCTTCTAGTAGCTTAGTCTCCATTTCCTCCAACGTTTTCGGCTTAGCATAGCGTATTCTTGTACTAGCAGGCTCTATCAAACTAACTTTAACATAGTCTACGGCATCAATGCCTGCTAGGTTAAGCTGATTGGTACATAATTTTGCCTGTTCAAACCATCTCTTGATTTCCTTCCTACCACTGTTCCTCCCACTCCTTTTCTCGAGCTGTGGAGTATTTTTTACTATTGAATGAACATTATTACATGCGTAATTACAGGCCCCTCTCCTACACACCCTATCCAACTCATCTTCTATCAAGGCGAATCTGTTTTGCCACCAACGATGCAATCTATCCAACCTATCTTCCCAGTCTTTGTTATTATTTGCTAAAAGACGACCCAGCTCCTTAGCAACATCCCTTTTAAAAAGTGGCTTCTGGTTTTCCACAGTGAAATCTTCTACACTATCTCCAGGTTTTTTAACCCTTAAATTGGTTTTCTTAATTTCATTCACCAAAATTTTCTGGTTCTCTTTTAACCCTGGATAGGTACGGTCCTCGGACACCCCTTTAAGGGTATACTCGGACGCGAACGACCCCGACGCCAAAAAAAATTCTTGAAAAATCAGTTTTTGCAGTAACCTCCTTTTTTCTTTTGCCAAAAAAACTTCAATGAATGCTTAAAACAACTGTAAAGATAAATACTATTCATCTGCAGAAAAACTATTTATTATAAATATTTTAAAAAATTAAGTAGAAAAAAAAGACCTGACATAAAAATTCATAAAAAAAAAGTTTATACATATATACACAAATCCTTTTAGGAATTGATTCTTGAATGTTTAGGACACATCTTGATGTATTTTGGATGAAGTCAGACCCATGGAGGTGAAGATCTGAAATGAGAAAAAAAGGGAATTTTTTTTTGGCCAAAAAAAATTGTCCAAATTTCATGAATTTTTTTGGGTACCCAAATGAAATAGGAAGTGGCTAATTTTTTTAGGGAATAAACATATGTTATCCTAAAATAGAAATATGTAAAAAAATCTTCATTATTTTGTAAATTACATTTATATCAGGGGCCATATCTAAAGGTAATTTTTTGAGTACTTGGAAATTTCGTAAAAAAATACATATATTTAATATATAATATGATATTTATGCAGGTAAAAATATACCAAAATATCACAAATTCTATAGGGAACAAGAATATATATAGATAGGGCAGCTTACGCTTCGGATATGTCCACAAAATGGCCGCCAACCACACTGACTCAGACTCCCTAATCTGCCACTTGAAATGTAGGAAGGGTATGTCAATTTCAAGGTGTTATTTACTAATCTAATTATTATTGGATATGCATAAAAATTGTATGGTGGGTTGCTGGATAATTGTCGATTATTTTACGACTATAAAATTAAAATTCTGACCCAAAAAATTTTTTTTGAAGGGAAATAAAATCGAAAAAAAAAAATGTAAAACAATATTTTAGCTAAAAAAATTTGATGATATTCAATCAAAAAAAAAGTAAACAAAATTTTCCGACAAATAAACATCTAGAGGAATCATTACTCTGTGATAGTTCCTTAGTACGTAGTAATTTTGAAAGAATTGGGAAAAAACGAAAAAATGGCAATCACCGGAAAATCGAACACATACCTATATATACGCCATATCTGGCTAAAAAAAAGATAGGCATGGGTAGCCAGATCATCTAGAAACACTTTCCAACACTATAAAAATATAAGTTTTGCGACACTACTTGCCAATTCCTTACGGTAACATGACTAAGCAAAAAAATGCAAAACAAATAAAAAGGGGCACTCGCGGAAAAATGCCCAACATTCTAATATACGGCATCTCAGATAAAAAAAAAAGACATGCACGTGTTAGCCCAACCATCAAGGCACACTTTCTAACACATAAACATGAAAAAAAAAATCAATAATATACGGCAATTCCTTACTACGTAGTAAATTTTTACAAATATTGAAAAAAAAACAGAAATTGGCAACCGCAGTTAAATACCCAATATACCAATAACTACGTCGTATCTGACAAAAACAAAATCACGCATGGGTAGCCAGATCATCTAGACACACTTTCCAACATTAAAAAAGCAAAAGTTTTACGACACTATTTCGCAATATCTTACGGAAAAATGACTTGGCAAAAAACTAAAAAAAATTAAAAAGGGACACTCGCGGTAAAATGCCCGACATTCTAATATACGACATCTCAGATAAAAAAAAAGACATGCACGTGTTAGCCCAACCATCAAGGCACACTTTCTAACACATAAACATGAAAAAAAAATGAATAATATACGGCAATTCCTTACTACGTAGTAATTTTTACAAATATTGAAAAAAAAACAGAAATTGGTAACCGCAGTTAAATACCCAATATACCAATAACTACGTCGTATCTGACAAAAACAAAGTCATGCATGGGTAGCCAGATCATCTAGACACACTTTCCAACACTAAACAAGCAAAAGTTTTACGACACTATTTGGCAATATCTTACGGAAAAATGACTTGGCAAAAAAATGAAAAAAAATGAAAAAGGGGCACTCGCGGTAAAATGGTCCTCGTGGTGATGAACGACATTTTAACTAAAAAAAAAAACATGCACATGGTAGCCAAACAATCCTCCAAGACTTTCCACAACTGATAACCTATACAAGTTGCACCATTCTACGACAATTTCATAATACGTAATAACTTTGATAATTATGCAAACTACCTCAGAAGGGTAAACTCGGACGCGAACGACCCCGACGCGTCTCAGAAATCGGGGAAGGAGTACAGCTACAGCAATGCACATCTGGACACTACTAGAGCGTGTAGGGGAGACACCTCCTGCAGGTCGATCACCCACAAATTCAGTCACAGGGGTGAGTCACGTGAGAAAAACCTGTTTTTTTTTGACGCTCGGGGTCGCAAACGACCCACCGTACCTATCCAGGGTTAATGCATTTATTAACTCCTCTACTCTGCTAAAAGAATTCACGTTTTCGCAGTGGTTAAAATCCACCACTTTCTGAATATTTACGACTTTCGACCACAATTTTACAACGTCCTTTTCCCAAGGCTTTTCATCATTATCACCACTTTTATCAACAAAAGTACCTGCTCCAAATCTAAATTCTTGCAACCCCCTCCATTATTGTCATTCCTCACTACGATACTCACTTCTTCATTAACAAGATCCTTATCCCTAACCACACAACGTATTTCTTCTAACAAATCTTGATCACTACCACGTTCCATCCTTTCATCATCACCTGCGCCTGTCTCTGTTCCCATAATATATTAAAAAACGTCACTTTCATCACTTACACAGCCTTGCCCCACTTTATTCCCACTGGCACTGTACATATCTCCAACAAATGTCCTACCTTGTAATTGCATTCCAGTCCAGTAGTAAATATTCCCAGGAACGTGCTGGTAACCCACTGGATTGAAGGTTACCGTGGTGACCGCTCCGCTACCAAATATAACAATCCAAGGAAGATACAACTCACAGCAGCATTTCTTCTTTCATTTTATTGTACATGTAGACAAAAACCTTCAAGCCTACAAGCAGAAACAAATGCTCAATCAGACAATATTACCAATAACCAACATATTCGAAACACATTTAACAAACAAATAACATTAGTTACGTTACAGTAACAAACAATTAACGGCAAATAAACAAGATTAGTTACGTTACAGTAACAAACAATTAAAGGACAAATAACAATATACCAGTTATGTTACAGAGTATGCTCAGCGTTTATGTAAGCTAAGTTGTACAGTAGCTAT
>NC_090741.1:120700284-120752784 GCF_036898095.1 Palaemon carinicauda
TGACTGGATATATATTTTAGCCATAGTCATAAACATGTGATTAAGGATGAATATGCAAATATGTATATGTTAAAAAAAATACATACCTAACGGACATAGTTAAAAATAAAGAAAAAAGCTTAGAAAATACAAATCTATATATGGTATATGGCTAGCAAATGATTATGTGGTACCGCAAAAAAAACTGAATGTACATGTGAATTGGTAACTTGTTAAAGAATAGTTGTCAAAAATGCAGATCATTATAATACGGTAACTAATAAAGAATATTTGTTACCTTAGTAAAGATATAATTAAAGTGCAAAAAAAAAGTCCTGGTATGTACACGCACCACGGTTTCATATATATATATATATATATATATATATATATATATATATATATATATATATATATATATATATATATATATATATATATATATATAGGTATATAGGGCTTATATATTCTATTAGATGCCCAAAAGATACTTTTTTTTATTCCAACATTTAGGGCTTTATATATTATTAGGTGCCCAAAATATACTTTTAAAATGATTACAAAATGCAAACGTCATGGAGTCTCTTCAACTACATATTACTAGCGTACTGACCGCTTTTCATACACTTCACTATTCCAGACAATTTTACCCACCCCTGAGTCAATGAAATGGGCAATTTGAAACAGTTCTAAATGTAAATGCTTTAAAAACACTTGGAGTGTTGTCTGGGCATGGCAAAACGTTCCTCTTGAGCTCCACCTTTTTTGCCTTTACCTCCGCCAAACAAAGATGTTAACAGCGATAAAAATCATCACCGTAACGCTGATTGATGCCAGCAACACAGAGAAACGAAGATTCCTCTCTGCATAAGTCAGTGTAGGGTGGTCCCTCTCAGTAAATTTCATCAACCGATTAGCCACTTGTGCGTTCTATGGGAGAGGTAAGGATGGGATTGTAGTGGTCCACGTGAAATTCGCGAAGTAGGTCCGTTTCCTGATGATAGTGTTAATTCCTTGGACCGTGTAATTTAGGGACCTACCGATGCAACCGTCAGCTGCTACGAAGACCTATGAATGGAATGTGGATCCGTCCGGGCATGATACATTGAAGCCGGCCTTGTCCTATCGTATCCATGAGCCGTTGTTCAATCTGCAATTGAACTTATCGTCAAAAGGATAAAGTTTTTTCAGACAATTTTCATATGTTTAGGAGAGAGCACCGTTTAGCACTATACCTAACTCGCATGAATCCATTGATATTTTATGGAATTCAAAGGAGTCAGCTGTACATACTTTATTATTCATTACTTCTGAACAGTGAGTTAATTTATCTAAGTCTTTAATGACCGTATATGTTTCCTTATCAGGGGAAATCAATATGTGTCCTTTCAAACTGGATATTACTGGACTTGAGTTATTTGTCATGAAAGTCGGGAGTGGTGATATCTTGTATGATTGCCAGGCATCGGATGAATCAAAGGGAACTGTAATCATGATCCTGTAATTTTCAACGCTTACTGTAATTAGGCTATAATAAAACTCTAACCTATGGGCTTGTAACAAAGGAACATAACCTATTTTCTCCCGTCCGTTCTCCAAAATTAACGTTAAGTCTTTTATTGGCAACGGATGTGGTGATAAAACACCTTTAGTTGCTAATGTAATAGCTTCCACATAGTCTTTTGATTTCTCAATAAAATGTGCAATTTTAGTATGAACATGATCTATTTTTGAATTATAATACGTTAATGTTGCCAGCAAGTTTTTTACTTCCATAATCTGACTGATTTTACTAGAATGTTCGTTCACCAAACTCATTATATGATTAAGTGATGTTAATTGATTCCTTAGTTCTGTTAAAACTAGTTCGTTTTCATGTTCTAAAAACTTAATTTTCTTATTTTGATTACTGATTTTAAGACGATTTGAAACCCCTAAGCCTAAACTTGCAACAGATCCAAAGATGTTTAGTGCAGGGAAAATAAACGGGTTACGTTTTTCAAGGTTAGTGTATCTTACTGTCCACATCAAAAGGTCACGAGCCAAAGATTCTGCCTTGTAAGTCTTATTTTGCAAGTCGTGGGATATCATCTCTGTCAAACTTGAGTTATTTGTCATGAAAGTCGGAAATGGTGATATCCTGTATGATTGCAAGGTATCAGAAGAATCAAAGGGAATTGTAATCATAATCCTGTAATTTTCAACGCTTACTGTAATTAGGCTGTAATAAAATTCTAATTTATGTGCGTCTAACAAAGGAATATAACCTATTTTCTCCCATCCGTTCTCCAAAATTAACGTTAAGTCTTTTATCGGCAACAGATGCATTGAGAGAACAACTTTAGTCGCTAACGTAATAGCTTCCACATAGTCTTTTAATTTCTCAATGAAATGTGCAATTTTATTATGGGTATGATATATTTTTGAATTATAATACGTTAACGTTGCCAACAAGTCTTGTACTTCCAAAATCTGACTAATTTTACTAGAATGTTCGTTCACCAAACTCATAATTTAATTGATAAAAGTTAACTGATTCCTTAGTTCTGGTAAAACTATTTCGTTTTCATGTGTTGAAAACTCAATTTTCGTATTTTGATTACTAATTCTAAGATAATTTGAAATCCCTAAGCCTAAACTTGCAACCGATCCAAAGATGTTTAGTGCAGCAAAAATAAACGGGTTACGTTTTTCAAGGTTAGTGTGTCTTACTGTCCACATCAAAAGGTCACGAGCCAAAGATTCTGCCTCGTAAGTCTTATTTTGCAAGTCGTGGGATAGCATCTCTGCCACTTTTAGTGTCGGTGCAAGCGAACTCTCTGTATTAAAAGGAAAGTGTCTTCTATGCATTTCATTTAATGAAGCAGCAAACCTTGAAATGTTGCTCTTTAAGCTAGTGACGTCATCTCAGAGAAAAATTGCTTGCATGCGTACTTCTATAACTATATTACTTGCAGTAATAAATATGTCTTCTGTTCTCTCTACTATAGTGCCATATTTAAAATCTATACTTTTAGTTTTAGAGCTCTTCCCACACGAGAAAAATGTCTGAGCGAACAATATCACTCCTAACAATAAAAACTTCATCTTGGAAACCTGTAATGAGAAAAATATATGTAATTACTCCTGTATTAAGAAGAAAAAAATGTTAATATATAAGTTTCATAGATAAAAATAAAAAAAAAATCCCTCACTTCCTTCTCTCTTATTTAAATTTCTTTTGTGAGCCAATGGTACAATTCTCTCATCAGTGGGTTGGGATACGTTTTGACCTCTAATTCTATTGGCCTTTAATGTTTCCAAAATGCTAAATGGGCCTTCAAACTTAGGTGTTAGTTTATAATTGAGTCCTTTATGTACATTTACCTGTATGTATACATTATCACCCACAGTATATGTTTTAGTTGGCTTCGCTATTTTATCATGATTCCATTTCATTATGTTTTGTGATTCTTCTAAATTCTTTTGAAGGATATCAAAAGGATTTTTGCTTGCATTTATACATTCTTTTAAAGGATTTGATAAATTAGTTGTAGGCGTTAATACATGGAAAGGCGTTCTAACTGGGGTACCATACAATGCCTTGTGCGGCGACATTTTAATTGATATATGATATGAGTGATTCAGAGTACTTAGTACCGCAGGTATTGCAATATCCCAGTTGGGGTCTGATCCTCCTAGTGTTAATCTTAATATGTTTAAAACCTTCCTATTCGCTCTTTCCACTGGCCCATTCGACTCTGGGTGATAGATCATGGTATTGATTTTCTTTATGCTAAGGAATTCACACAATGAGGTAAGGAAGTGATTATTAAATTCTCCACCCGAGTCTGAGATTATCATGTGTGGAATTCCATGTTTACAAATGTAACATTCGTAAAACTTCCTAGCGCATTCAATCGCAGTTTTAGTTTTAAGCGCTATCAGTTCTGTATATCGAGTCAAAGCATCTACAATTACTAGGAGGTGCTTATTTACTCTATCTGACTCGTAAAATCCTGTTAATAAATCTAAATGTATCCTTTCAAAGGGTTGATTGGGCACGTGATAAGGCCCTTGGCTGACAGGTGTTTTCGTGTGCCCTTTGTTTTCCTGAAAAGTGCGACAATTAGCTATGTGTTTTTTATATCTGTAAGCATCGTATGCCAATAAAACAATGATTTGGCTTTCTGTGACATTATGGAGAACCCCGGTTTTCTATTCGATGGATTTGCGTGCAACCAATTTAGGACAGTGGATGTAAGTGACATTGGTACCACTACCTGGACGTTAGTCACCTGTGGTGTATTGCGGGTTTTCTTTGTCACAGATCTACACAGAATATTGTCTTTGATTATATAATTTTGCTGCGTATACTTTATATATTCCTTTTCCTTACGATTCACTTCCAAAGCATTTATAATTTTTTCTAATTTTTGATCTTTTCTTTGCTCAGTCTGTAATAATTCAGCGCTCTATCCCAGATCTTCCTGTTCAGATACAGTTTTAACAATAGGCATGGATGTTGATATATCTACTAATTCAACTAATGGCTCCGTACAAGATGATACAGGGTTGCGTGATAATGCATCAGCAACGATATTTGCTTTCCCTGGTAAATAACTGATTCTCGCGACAAAGTCTTGGATGATCAAATGCCACCGAGTTCGTTTGGGGGTGTGACAAAAGACTTTAAAAAAGTCGGTTACGGGTTTATGATCAGTAAGAACCTTCACGGGATAACCGTATATTATGAACTTAAAATGCACTAGTGAATTAACAATAGCTAGTCCTTCCTTGTCTATTACTGCATGCTTACTTTCGGAAGTTCTCAGTTTTCGTGAATAAAAAGCTATTGGGAAAAACTGTTTTTCATATTGCTGAAGCAATACCCCACCTACTCCTAAGTCTGAGGCGTCTGTTGCAATGAAGAATTCCTTACTGAAGTTAAGAAATTTTAAGATAGGAGAACTACACAGTTCATCTTTCAAGGTATTAAACGCCGGTTGATGCTGCTCAGACCGTATGAAATCTACGCCTTTCTTCGTAAGATCAGTTAGGGGAGCGGCTATTATTGAATAATTGCGTATAAAACGCCTGTAATATCCACTACTCCCCAGAAATTGCTGTATTCCCTTGACATTAGTAGGTATCAGAAAGTTACGGATAGCCGACACCTTATCGTGGACTACCTTAAGATCTTGGCTAAACACCGTATAACCCAAATAGACCAATTTTGTTTTGAAAAATTCACACTTACTAATCTTTACCCTTATGTTATGTTGTCTCAGTTTCTAAGTCTTAGTTGTCTTAGTCTTCTAATTTACGTAGATGTTCTTCTAAGGTATTGGAAAAGATTACATGGTCGTCCATATAGGCCTGCAATATATCCCCTAACATGACTCCAAACACTATGTTAATCCTTCTAGTAAATGTTATGGGAGCACAACGTAAACCAAAAGGCATACGTAAAAATTCATAATGTCCCCTGGCTGTGCTGAAGGCAGTGTATGGGATACTATTTTCTTCTAATGATATCTGGTGAAAGCCTTTATGTAAGTCCAAACTGGTAAAATATTTATTCTGACCTAACAAAGATAAAATATCGTCAGTACATGACACTAGGAATCGATCAGGGATCGTTTCCTCATTTAGGCGACGGAAATCTACGCAGATACGCCATGTTCTATCTTTTTTTTTGGTACAGCTATTAACGGAAAATTATATGGGCTGTTCGATATCCTAATGACTCCTTCTACTACTATTTTACCTACTTCATCATTTATCTCATTCTGTACGAGGGTACATAAATAATTTTCTGGTTGTCCTTTAACCTTATCTGATGTTTGATAACATCTGTTTTTCCTAAGGATCCATCCGTAGTGGAGAAAACATCATGATATTTAGTTAAAAGATGAAAAAATTTCTGCTGAATTTCTTCTTCTTGAATGTCTTTATTGATTTTATTTTTAATAGATTGCAAAAGGGATTCATCCGTAACTGATTGAGCGTGATTGATTTCAGCGACAGTAAGAATACGATGTTTAAGAAACATATTCTGTGAAATTCTACAACTAACTAACTGAAACCTCCCCTGAGCTGGTATATATACTGTGAAGCATATAAATAATGGGCTGAGATACGATTGGGTCCAGTACAGTTTTAAACCCCAGTTGGTGTTCTGATCCAGTAACAGAAAGGTATCAATATAAAAGAACCCGAAAAGAATGTTTTTTGACGTAAAAAACATAACACAAAAAGATGAATTGGCCTTTTTGCAAGAAAATAGCAAACAAAACCTATCATCACCATTCAACCCAATTCTTTTCCACGGGGAAAATATGGATACTCTGAAAAAATTCATTATAAGCAATATAATGGAAGAAGAGAATTCTAGTCTCTATTTATGGTGCATTAGAGAAATTTATCTCATTAATATATTAAATATAAACACTAAACACAATTCAAGAATGACTTCTATACTATATTTTATAGAAGAAAAAGCCATACAACTAATATCACCAAGAGATGTTGGTTCTCTGTATGGGGTTTTTTCGCATTTATACTCGTACAAACAGCGTCTTTGTAATGAGATTTTATTTCTAACTAACGGTCTTAATGTTTTTCTATTCGCTTTAAAGGCCCAAGTATGTTGTGATTTACAATTAGCTGCGTCTAATCAAATACCAGAAGCCACTAACACAGAAAATGACAAGAAAAATTTTAACAAGTTTCTCGAGGCCAGTGATCGTTTTAAGGCCGTTCAATATTTGGGTGCTGTTTATAGAAATATTATGGGCCTAGAAAATAATGAGGATATTTCTTCCGTGTGTCCAGATAATATAAGTACACGGAAGAATAAATTCCTAGAATGGTTCAAACCTATCATAAATAAGAAAATTTGTGATCTACAAACCGAATCACAAAAATCCACAAGCAAAAGACTTTTGGAATTGTCCATTTGGCATAGGTTCAATCATTTCAAGAGCCGACCATATTTTTCTGGACAATTTACAGCCTTAATTTCAATAGTGGATTCATTGATGGGTTTTAAATTGGATCCAAAAGCAATGGAATCTATATGTTCAACGACACTAAAATACTTTGGTAATATCTGCACTACTCGAATGAACCAACAATTTTCTTGGGAAAACGATCACCAATCCATAAGAAATTACATTCGCACAAATAAACCTTCATGTAAGCCAAAGTTCTTGGATACTTATTGGGAAAATCCAAGTTGGAGGAAAAATCACCATACCACCTTAAATGTTGTTAAAAAAAGATGACGCTCATCATCCTCGCCACTAATAACGAAAAAACAAAAAATGGATATAGTAATATTATAAGAACTTTGCATCCACAACAGAAATACCACTCCAATTCTAGGGACAATACTGACATTGCACAAACGCATTAGTGTTGGGTGTGCTACATAGTGTAAAAACGGGCCCACAACTTCAATTAACTCAAATGACACCAAATTATTCGTAGAAACACAATACTGATCAAACGACGAAGATTTGGACCTACTAATCATGAAAAGGGCAATGTCCAGGCAAAACTTCTAAGAAAAGAAAAGCATTCTACGTTTTTGTGACATTAATGAATTTGAAAGTAATACAAAGTAAAAAAAAGAAAAAACTGATTGCTGCTACCTTTGAAATTTGGTATTTTCGAAGAACGCTTCAAGTGGTTGAAGATAAAAATAGCCAAAAAACACTGATCAAATATGCTGTCACTACAAGTGTAAATTGTTTCTCGTTAAAATATTATTATATAAGATAAATATTTCCAGTGTTGTGTTATTTTACTTATTATTTAACGTCAGCTTTTTTTTTTTTTTTTTTTTTTTTTTTTTTTTTTGAATAAAATGCTTATGGTTATACACAAGTCTTCATTTATCCATGCGGGGCTATTGAACCCGTATCATCCTAGTGATCATATATGAAATCACCTACAATATCCTTTGTTTCTTCCTATTTAAATCGTCATTTTGGCTATACCAGTGTGTTTCTAAATCAATTTTATGCTCAAAACCAGAATTTTATGAAAAAAAAATTAGTTAATAGAATTATAGGGGGTAATGGGTTGGTTGATAATGACCATAAAATTTTTTATCCTAGAATCATAAGTTTTTGTAAATTAATATGTTAAAAAGTATAATGCTCAGATTGTGCGTTTTTATTTTTCACACCAAAAATGATTTTATAACCAATTAACAACTCGAAGAAAAAACGAATTTGTAGTAACATTAATGATTATAAATAAATATATATTAAAGACCACAATGAACATAACATTTCTCTTTTTAATAAAAAAAATCTCAAGAAAAGATTAAGGAAAAACATAAACCCCCAAATGAAAAAAAAAATGAACAAAAAAAATCATATTAATAACGCCAACTTTAATGAAGACGCCGATGATGATTACTATTCTTCCCAGTGTATGAATATTGGTGGCGTGTATGAAATATTGTTCATAGGATTACTGTTTTCGTTTATATTATTTTTTTGGCTTTAGTTATTTTTGACTAACCACACAAAAATATAAAATATTTTTAAATCAAACTTGAAGAATCAGTAGAAATTTGTGGGAAAAATATTTTATTTATTAGTATATTATAGCCAGTAATATCTTTACTTATTTTCTGACTTGGATTTATTTTTAGATTAATAACATTTAGAATGTCATTCAATGATACACTGGTATTCTTAAAAGGGTTAAAGTAATTATAGATAATGGATTTGGTTTGATATATATTATAACTCGAATTTTTCAAAAATAGCACTTGGCCTTTATTTCTAAAAATGGGGTATGATTCGTTACCAGGATCAAGGGTGATGTCATATAATGATTCATTAATTTTTTTAATAAGAATAATTCATACGTTTATAAACATAAGGAAAGTTGATGTATATTTTGTCCCAGACCCGTTATGATTGTCAGAGAAGAAAGATAACCAACCACGCCGATGTGAATACCAACAAACAGACTCGGATATACTACTCAACCGCAAGAATGACGAAATATAAAACTTCATCATATCCAGTTCGTCGTAAATTCGTGGAGAAAAAATATTATCATTCAACTGCAACGCCTTTCCTTGCATTCCGAAATTCTGGTAATAAAAGAAAAATTAGAATTTGGGATAATGTTTACTAATTCTTCAACATAAATCACGTTAAAGGCTGGGAAAATATTCCCGAAGACAATTATATTTTATCATTGGTTGTTGCCGTTGACATTGATAATTTTTATAAACGCAAAAATAGACTTAAACACTCAAAATATAGGTTTACGGCAACTGCCATACAAAGTAAAAAGAAGTTTGAGGACGGTGTTTTAAATCATCGTATAGTTGAAGACAACCACTTGGTGGATGAACTTTACTTACATAAAATTAAACAAACCGGTTTAACAGTGTTAGATAATCTTAAAGAAAATAAGGTAATTCAATTCTATTGGAATAAAAGAAAAGATGTATTTGAAAATATCCAAATTATTCCAGTTGGATAAACTTTGTATGTTATGAAATAGATGTTTCTCAGAAAATTATTTCGGTTCAATGTTGGTGGTGGCTCAGTCACCAGTCTTCACGCCAGCCTAGGAAAGGCTGTCGACTAGATTTAAATGTATTTTATAATAATACAATATATATTTACAAATGTAATATTATAAAAAAAAAAAAATTTCCTGTTCTTAGAATTATTTTTTGAACTAACTGATAACAAAGAAGCTTATTTTTTTTTTTTAAATCTCAGTTGATTATCAAAGTAAATCATAAACATTTAGGGCCACCAGTATTCCATCTGTAGTATAGATTCTCTTATCGTATCCAACATAAATAGATTCTGTGCAGTGTGTAAGTTTTATGATTGTAGAGCCATAAAGAGAAATTTTGCTTATAAGATTTTTGCGTGTATTTAATGCTATATCAATAAAGGCCTTTTTATTCATTCCGTTTAAGAACCCCATTGGACAATCTTGAAAAATCTCCCCAAATAATTGCCATAGATGGTCAATACTAAATCGTGAAGCATGAGATTCGATCATTTCTTTAATACTATTATGGATGGGGATTTCTGGGTATATTTCATTTATAAAGGTTAAATAGGAAGAATCTTTATTAATGATTGATAAAAAATCCCTGCATTTTATTGTTGTTATGCTTTTATATTGCAAAATAAAAGGACATAGTTGTTTAAATTTACAAAATAAATTGTATGTTTTTAGAGAACCTTCCTTTAATGCCATGTCATACAAACCACTATGAATTTCGGTAAAATTTAATCCAAATAACGAAAATAAAGTTTGTCGTTCATTGTGGTCAAAATGAACTCGTAGTTTTTGTTGTGAAATTATATTGTATTTTGGGTGAAATAAATGAATTAATTCTGATTGACTAAGTAAAGTCATGGATTGTATTAGGTGTAGACAATCACCATCAAAATCTGCATTATTTCCTTCTACGATGGATGTACATATACCCATACATGGATACTGCCAAGTAGTTTTGACGCTATGAAATGTCATACTTCTCAAATCTAAGGTTGGGTAACGGTGACAGAGAACATATTTAGGACATCCTAGTCTACAATATATATTATACGGCAAAATACATTCGTGAGCATCTAGCTGAAATCTGGGAACGATTACAAGTCTGGCAGATCTAACATATCTTCTATTACAACAGATTGTTCTAAATATATTATTTTTTCCTCCACCCCCTCTTGATATTACAGATCCATATTTAGTTTTAATATTTTTTATGTCAACTTTAGGATCAATGAGTTTTTTAAAGAAGGATATAGTTTTATTCATTTCAATAAAAAAGGCCATAGGGGGTATGATTTTTTCTTTGTTATTATTATCTGGCACAATTACTTTGATTGAATAGTTTAAGGCATCGGGTTCATAATTCAGTTCGTTTTTTTATTTCTCAGACAAAGAATCGTATACCCCCTTTATTTTATTTGATACCTGTAATGGTGATCATGAAGGATATGCCTGATTATTACTGGATTGATATGATTTATTTGTTTGCTGTTGTTGGTATTGCTTTTTAAGATGATGTCAAAATTCTTTATAAAAAGATTGATATGTTATCATGCATTTTTCATTTTGATATCCTAAAATATTGTAAAATGTCATTTTATTAAATTGATAATTATTACAATCAATGTTCTTGGTCTTAAATGTATTATAGCAATTAAAACAAGAAATAATTTTCGAGGTAAAACTAGTGTTATTATACTTATCTTTTTTACAACACAGGAAGCAATTTGAATATCGGCATCTAGGACATACACTAATTGCAATTTTCATTATTTTTTTCATACAAGATTTAGTGATAATATATTTTTGTGAATTTCAAAGATTTATATCGATCATGATTATCATATTTTTCATTGGAGGTAATACTATTTTGTGTGTATGAACAATTATTTTTTTTATTAACAATTGTTTCAGCAATTTCGAAATAAGTTTCAATAGATATCGTAGGCATTTTTAAATGATAATGTTTATTATCACCACTAGTTGTGGATAAACATTTTCCTATAATCACCCCATCTATCACTGCAGATGTGTTTTTTTGTTTTTTTTTTGTTGGGAAATAACCAATTGATGTTTCCTTTATTATATTCCATTGAAATATATAATGAAATATGTATTATGATTGTTTATTCCACCTAATTAAAATGGGCTAAATATAAAAAAAATATTTTTGATAAAAATAAAAAATTAATATTAGTCAGAACATAGTTTATATCATTAATATATTTTTACTGTGTATTCTAGGTATAATGGTTTTATGTCCTCTATATATTTTTCCCAAATATTATAGTGATGCTAATACTAATAAGTATATTGAAATATTAAAGAAATATGAACCATATTTCATGCCAGCTGAATTTGTTTTAATATTATTATTAGTCATTCTTAATGGTGTATATGTGTTTAAGCCTTACATTAACAATAAAAATGACAACGATGCTGTGACTGATATATAAATTTATTTGCTTTATAAAGTATTATATTAAAGGGCCTGAATTCATCAAAGCCGGTTAGAATAAAAAAACATTATAATGTTCACCGTAACAATATTTATTCACAAAAAATATAAAAACACGTTGTAATAATAAAATTCCATTTTGCTAAAATAATAAAATATTTTAAATATATCAAAATCTTTCAAGCCCAACATTTATTTCATTTATAAGTAGAATGTTATTATAAAAGATCAAAACTTTTTTCTTTACTAGGTGCTATATAATTTGGAATTTCACAATGTTTACCAATAAAATTATTTGGACAAGCACATTCAAACGTTCCGAGTCCACGAATATTATAATAATTATTTATTTTGGGAATAGGTTCGCCACCATTAAGACAAGCTGACATTATTGAGTTTTCCTTGATATACTTATATGCACATACACCAGAAGAACAAACGGGGATAGTTTTTACATTCTCAAAGTTTATTGGCATACAAGTTTTTGTGCAATCTATATCTTCCTGGCAATGAATTATAGAACTATTACAGTTCACAATTTTTTTTCTGATGATGATAATGATTTTGGTAACTGAGTAAGGGGCATTCCATCAAAATAAACTTTTAAACTTGAATTTTTATTTGAATACAAAAAAGGCTTTTTATCATTAACACCAATAAATATTATATAAATATTAAATAATAATATTATGCCCCACAATAAAAAGGAGAATCTTAACTGTTTCAGCATTTATATTTTTTAAAATAGATACGGTTAATTTGATCATGCTTATTGATGTTACTGGATATGAAACCCCAAACCACAATACTTCATGGAAAAAAAAGTGTTGTTTTACCGTGTAAAAAATGCATGGAAACAGACAAAAACGACGGAATTTTAGAAATGTTTTTGAGATTCAACATAACCCATAAACTAAAAATAGAACAAGATAATTATGATATTCTATTTAGAAAATACCCAGATATTAAATTTAATCTTATATATTAATCTGATTTGGCCAAAGATATAAACAGAATTTGCAATGAAAAGGTATGGTGGGATTTTTTTTACAGATGCGTTTAACTTTGGGGATTGGATTTTATTGGCCAAAATTAAACTTTTATCCTTCAACGCAAACCCATTTTTTAGTTCCTATTTTAAAGGACGGAAAAATGTGGCAATTGCAGCTTAAAAAAATACTGGACTTCAGAGATGAAACTCCCGTTGATATAAATCAACGGAATAATTTTATTCCTAATCCCATTCGATGTTTATTTTGTAATGGTTATCCACGAGATTTTTACCCTGGAAATTTTATTGTAAATCAAAATATTTTGTATACGAAAACATTTTTATGGGTTGATAAACGGAAATTACACAAGAGAAAAAAGAAACAAACGATAATAATGTATAGTAAAAATAACAAAATATTAAATTGGCCCTTTTTAACAAAATATTGTGAAGTCATTAATGAAATGAATACCATAAATACTTTGGGTAACATGGCATTTTTTACCCCGGGTAAGATATTTACTGCCTTTTTTTATATCATTTCAAAGTTGTTAAAAATTCGGATTCATAATAATATTGTTGAAAATTTAAAAGATTATTATAAGAAAAAAGGAAAAAAAATCAACATTTAAAGCACTAGGCATAGGTGTTAATGATTTGATACAAATGCACCGAATCTGCAAACGGAAAAAGAATTATGACATTATTTTAAGCTGTGATCAGAAAGTTATTATTGTCTCCAGAAAAACTATTAGTACTACTACTACTACTACTACTACTACTACTACTACTACTACTAATAATAATAATAATAATAATAATAATAATAATAATAATAATAATAATAATAATAATAATAATAATAATAATAAAACAGAAAGAGCATCCAAACATAAAAAACATCATCATCATCATCACCCACCACCAAATAAAAAACCAAAATTGTTGTCTATCAATAACACTAGTGGTAGTAAGAATGATTGGTGCTTATCAGCAAAGGAAAAAGAAATCGCTTTAATGGGCGTCTTGACCAAAACTGGTAATGATTTAAATTCTGCACTAGATAACGAAGAAACCACAGAAGCCATAATAAATTGGCTTCATTTTCCGAAATCCCCAGTTAATGATACTAATATTATAAGCAACCTATCACAAACCATAAAAAGAGGAGAAATTGACATTGCTATATCACAGACTAGTATTCTTAATAAAGATTATGTAGTTTTAGATAATAATAAATATACAAATGAATTTGATGATTATAATGCCAGAGGAGATAATATTTCATTTGGGTGGGCGGGAAAAACTGACGAAAGAGAGAGTAATAATAATGATAATGATAATAATAATGCGTTTATAAACAACAATAATAATCTTGATGTTCATAGAAATTGGAAATTTACAAGAAACGCCCCCACAAATTCCTTTTACAATATTTGCGGGATAGCTTGTTCACTTCAAAAAGTTTTAACTATAGATTCTAAAACGAAAGAACCTAAATATATAACTAATAGTGAAATAGGTTTCATCGATCTGGTAACTACATCAGACACCCCCAAAAACTGTGGATTGATACTGGAATTTGTGATTGATACAGTAGTATCAACATATAGTTTAACAGTTGGAGAAAATATGCATAAATTATTACTAAAGCTTTTTTCTGATTGTCAAAAAGTTGATAATCCAGAATATTTGGAAGAATTAGATGAAAACTATCAATACATTTGTGCTAACCAAGTGTTATATAAGTTTTTTAGGAAAACACCAGAAAATTTATCACACCAACAACTAATGTACATAACATCTCAGTTTGGTATATATAATTACTTTCGAATGGTGCAATATGCATTAAAAATAGAAGTTACTTTTATAGAACTTATAGATCAATCAAAAAATATATTTTGGGAGTGTACCAGTTTTGAAGGTACGTTATTCAAATTACACAGAGATGGGCTTTTTTATTCACCAACTGAATTTCTATATTTACAGCAAGATATTATTGATGATGAACAGTTAGTGGGTTCTTTGGGGTGTACAACAAATTTATGGGTTGGAGAAGGGGGAGAAAAAATTGAAAATATATTTGGTTCCTCTATTAGAATAACACCGCACCCTAATAAATGCCATTTACCTCGCACTGGACACGCAGCATTTCCAGCCAAGAATTTTGTAGGAACCTTAAGAAATTCCTTATCAATAGGCCAATTACACCAAAAGAATTTAACCGTAGCTTTTCAAAATACAAAATCATATCCTTCGGAAATTATTGATATTGCAGGATGTTACCTCAAAATATTAGTTGCATCTGGATTTAATAATCAAGAAAATGGGATTGTTATTAGGAAAGGGGCAATAGAATCTGGAATGGGTTCAGCAACATTCTATGAAACTGCGGCTGTTAAGATGAATTATAATTATAAAGCTTCTGACGAAATCCCATTCCCAATATAATTTATACCTATGATTACAAAAGGTACAATACTAAGAAAGGGGCTTCAAGTTGGTATATTCAAACTGAAAAATACTTGTAGTCATATTAATAGCAACCTAAAACTTTCAATTGAACTTTTTTCCAATGAACTAAAAGTAATAGAAATCACCACTGAGGGGGGGATGGGGATGCCTAGAAAGTCCGATATCTTTGTAGATAAATTTGAAAATGTTGTAATAAATAATAATAATATAGGCAAAGACTGGATTTTATCGGTGATTTGGGAAGGACGGGGTAATATTATGGACGTGGACGACCCAACAAATTATTATTTCCACAATTTGGTATGTTCATCAAAAGAAAGGGCCAAGCTTCGAAGGTCTTTGGCTTTTCAATCTCAAAACCCAAACTATCAGAAATATCGTTGCGAAATGATTCGCTGCGATAACATAGATATATCACAGTATATGAAGTTATATCTGACATGTGCAAGTTTATTCACACCATCTATAGGTGATAAATTACAAACAACAACTTCAAATAAGGGTGTTCTCTCTGAAATTATTTCAGATGAAAATATGCCGTTTGTAATAATCAATCCTAAAAACGAGAAAAAAAAAAAACACACACAATAATGCCAGATCTTATCATTAATTCTCAATACCTGAAGAGACAAACCCTAAATAATATATTTAATACTGGTGAGATGTTAAAGAAAGAACACGAAAACAAAACATCGATTCCATATATGAACAACTGTTTTGAATTTAATATAGCAGATTCTAAATATTATTTGGAGTTGGGAGATTTATATGCTAGTGGAATACTAATAAATCCTATAACAGGACTTCCTTATTTGACTGCCGTAGAAGATGATACTAGGGGCGTTGATTATCCCTATCACGAATATTTTAATGTAGATGATGGATTTACATACACAAGAAAATTAGAAGATTATGATCATACTAATAGGCTATGTTATAAAACTACTAAAGCCACCGTCTATAAAACTCGATATTTTCTTGTTCATAACCATAAATCATATCTCATGATGCAATGTTCTCATCCATATGATATCATAAGAACAAAATTTTCTGGTACACCAGTGAAAGGAAAACGAGGAGGGTTTGCAACAGGCCCACAAGAACAAATGACAATTGTAGGCCTTGGAGCTGAACGCCTTAATTACGAAATTTCCCAATTTAGATCTGATTTTTTGGAGTTTCCAATCCAACCCACCAAAGACGAAAAAACAGAAATGAGCGATGAGATTATCCAAGGTTCAAAAACACTACAAAGGGTTTTCGATGAATTTAATCAATACGAAAATATTGATTTATCATTAAAAATATCAAAATTAACTCATATGAAGAAAAAATCGGAAAAGCTTATTAGTTAAAGGAATTTCTTTTTTTCTTCTTTTTCAGTTATTACAATGAAATCCCAACAATTATAAAAAAATTTATTCATAATATCATCAAATATATATTTTACTGATGGTAATAATGATAATTACCAAAAGATTCTATTTTCGAATTTCTCGCCATCTTTGTCTGCTTTATATATTGGTTTGACACGAATAAAGGCCTTTCTACATCCGCGAATTTTATCTTCATCGCTTTCACATGGAAATAAAGCAAATCTATCATCTTTTGCTCCTCTAATTATCCTTTCATCGTGATTATAACATTTTATATAAACAGTTAATGTATGAGTTTTAAAATCATATGTTGGACGATTATATGGACATGCGGTACAGGGCTGTTTTATATCATTAAATATACTCTTAAAGAAAACACCACAATCACAATGTCCAGTTTCTAAGTTGTATCCAGGTGCAGCTGAAAATGGAGGTAATGCCGCCAAACACGGATCCCTATAGCATGTAGTTTTGCTTAAATTCTTATTAAAAATAAACCCACGGGCTTTATCACACCGACATCCACATCTATCTTGAAATTCTGTGGAGTGAAAATCCGTTGGTTTATATTTTTGGGGTATTTACTTTTGAGAAATAATATTATTATCAATGGTAAATTTACCATTTTTATCCTCTCTTTGGCAAGGATTAAATTCATTGCGCTCAGCATCATATATACCAGGAACCTTTGAGTAACACTTCCATTTATCATGCATAGAAGAATATTTCCAATATCCCCACATTTCATTGCATTCGACGCCTGTGTTAATTGGTGGTTTTTTATATACATAATAAGATTCACCCGATAATAATTGCATTCCATTAGCAGTAACATATGAATGAAGATTATCATCTGGGATATGAATTAATTTCATGGCGTTTGAATCTATCCCACAAACCTTTCTACTCATTTTTCGACATATATTTGGATTAATTCTATCTTCGGGCAAAACAAATAATGCTGTCTCTGTACATAATGATGACTTTTTAATATTATTATTATCGTCATTGGATATAAATTGATAAATAATATCATCCCCCTCCCCTTCCTCTTGCTTACTGGTTTGATTCTTAATCCAAAAATTAATATTAGTATATTTTTCATCCCAACGATCATCTCCGCCAAGCAAGTGTATATAGTTTAATAGTAAATGCCGATAATATACATAATTTATAATTTTCCAAAGGAGATAAATTAATGTTATTATTAGGGGAGTTAGATAAATAATGCATATTTAAATTTTTTGGATATAGAATAATTTCAATATGAAACCAGAATAAAGAGCGAGAAACGTATCCCCCTACCTCCAATTAACTTTTACATAAAATTATATAACCATGCAACATAAATGAAAGCATAATAACGACGTTAATGATTTATTACTTGATATAGAGGGGGGTTCTTATACTCTATATGTTTATACATGAAGCATATAAATATAACTATCAAAAATATCAAATTAGGTAAATATAAATACAAAATGATAGATATGAATATTATATCAACAAAGAAATTTATATTTCTTGATTGTAAATTTACATTTTCACTTAAAATTAATCTTGGTATATATATAAGTTGTTCTTCGTTATCTTTATTTTCTGAAATTATTATTTTCTTATCATTTTCATTGTCGCTGATATTTGTATTATTTTCCATTTTGAGCTATATTGGGGATCGTTAAAATTCCATTTAACAAAATTATTATCATCATTATTATCAATGTGGTTTTCTACTGCCCGTTCCATTTTTTAATTTCTGGATAAATAGGTAGCAACATCAAAAAAATAAGTTTCAAAGATGACTATATATATATATATATATATATATATATATATATATATATATATATATATATATATATATATATATATATATATATATATATATATATATATATATATATATATATATATATATATATATATATATATATATATATATATAGCCAATGTACCAGTCTTTAAATTCACCAGTTCATTGGTTAGTTAGTTAGCTGGTTGGTTCGTTGGTTGGTTCGTTGGTTGGCGGGCGAATCTCATTTATAATTGGTGGTAGTGTAAATAATTTTTAAAAAATGAAAATAACAAATAGGGCAAAATAATGAAAATCTAGATCGGTGTACTAAAAAAAAACAGTCAATCTATTGAAATAGACGAAGGAGAAGACATTGGTCCATTAGAACACGAAAATATGGAATTGTTAAACAAAAGTGATGGTTTCTGTTTATTGGATAACCTTTTAGATGTAGCAATAATCTTATACACCGTGCCATTGTAAGCATAAAAACTATTACAAAAGATTTTATAATGTACTTTGATGGATAGAAGTCCAGACCATGATTATACAGGTAAAATTCCACCCAACAATAATATTATCATTATTATCATTTTGGTTTTCCACTACCCCTTTCCATATTTTAAATGCCAGACAAATAAATATTAACATAAAAAAATTGTGAAAAATATGTAATCAATTATATAAACTCTGTTGTTTGTAATAGTTGTCATTGTAAAAACGTATAATATATTTTGTAAGTTTAACTACTATGTCATTTTTTTTTTGGGGGGGGGGGGGGTTTGTTTATCCTTGTCCATATTATAGTTACAGAACGTTTTATAAAGTAGAAGTTTATAATTTGAGATATATACAACAAAACCTGACTGGATTTGGTGGAGACCGCGCCTAGCATACCAAGTTGTTTTCAATAATATTAATGAATCTGATTATACTATGTGTGATTTAAATTCTATACCAACTCTCTAACTGAATATGCCACAAAAAATTATATCTATGTCTGTCTGACAAGCAGATATATATTTTTGTTGGGAAGACAAAGTAAAAAAAAAAACATGAAAATTACCCAGTTTTAACAAAAATTGAAAATAAATTTGATCAAAACAACAACAACAACAACAACAACAATAACAAATAAAATGCCAAATAATTCCCAAACCAGAAATTCCAAACCAAGTTAAAGTTACTTATTTAAGAGAGAAAAAAAAAAACACGAGGATGTATGTAATGTTGATATAAAAAACTGAACAAGTAAATATTATACAAGTATAACAAAACCTGACTGGATTTGGTGGAGACCGCGCCTAGCATACCAAGTTGTTTTCAATGATATTAATGAATCTGATTATATTATGTGTGTGATTTAAATTCTATACCAACTCTCTAACTGAATATGCCACAAAAAAATTATATCTATGTCTGTCTGACAAGCAGATATATATTTTTGTTGGGAAGACAAAGTAAAAAAAAAACACGAAAATTTCCCAGTTTTAACAAAAATTGAAAATAAATTTGATCAAAACAACAACAACAATAACAAATAAAATGCCAAATAATTCCCAAACCGGAAATTCCAAACCAAGTTAAAGTTACTTATTTAAGAGAGAAAAAAAAACACGAGGATGTATGTAATGTTGATATAAGAAACTGAACAGGTAAATATTATACAAGTATAACTCGTATTTTGCTTGAAATTTAATTTCATTTATTATATATCTGATAATTTAATGAAGATGTCTGTTTTTTTTTATTGTGTTCTGTATGTGCATTTTATGGTACAATTTATCATTTATTGATAATTTATACTAATGGTATTTTTTTTCCTAAATGACATTATAAAATGAAAATGTCTTTTATTTCTTTGTTCTGGAAATAATATAAATTAAAAATACACAATCACCCTTTCGTGGGTTTAGCATATAAAATGTGGTGCACAAAAAAAATATATTATTCAATAACAACTAAGATACAATGGAAAATGGTTCTATTCAAACTGGAACTATTCTTAATCCCAAAAATTTAATTAAAGTTACTACCAATGAATATATTATACATGGTTTAGACCGGGGAGATGTTGAATTGAAAGATTCAAATATTGACAATAAAACAAACACAGGGACAAATGAAACTAGTACTGATGAAATTGATAAAATCACAAAAAAACGAAAAAAGGGGTGGGGAGATGTTGAATCAAACGATTCGGATGTAGATGATGAAACAAACACAGGGACAAATGAAACTAGTACTGATGTAATAAAAAAAATCACAAAAATACGAAAAGGGGGTGGGGGATATGTTGAATCAAACGATTCGGATGTCGATAATAAAACAAATACATGGACAAATGAAACTAGTACTGATGTAATAGATAAAATCACAAAAAAAAATAATACCAAACAGAAAAATATAAGATTAAATAAGAATATCTATGGAAAAATATTTTCACATTTACAAGATAGTGAAGGTTGTAAGAATGATTACATAGAATCCTCAAACCAGTTATATTATTTACGCTGTAATTTAAAACACAGAAAAACCGGACCAATGATATGTGGTTTACCACCACCACCACTTAAAAGTCAAATGGTATTAGATATTTTTGATGAGGTTTTAGAATTTTTCAAAGATTGGAATAATTCTATAATCTTAGATGAAAAAAATATTAAAACCAACCAAATATTACAAATTTTGATGGCAAAATTTAAGGATTTCATTGATAGGGCTACAATGAGTATTAAAGACTCAAACTCTTTGTATCTAATACTTTGTCTGTATTTTTATACATATTCGTATTATGAATTTTTTACTGTAACAGGAGACACTTCAATAGATATTAATTCTACTGATAGTATACCTATTGCAAATTGGAATAAAATTTTTGATTTTTCTGCAATTTCATTAAATAAAAGATCAAAGAAAAACGACAAAAATAAAAAATATAAATATAAAATTTTGTCGAAATTATTATTTAGAATTCTGACAACAAATTTAAATGAAGTTGGTGAATATTCTCCCGCATCAACACAAACGAAAACCTGGTTTTACCTCTTATATGCAGAAATTTATAAAAATAGTCTAAATGAGGGCGATAAATTTGTTAGGGAATATTGTGGAGTTGCTAGCATAATAAATATTCTTTCTTTCTTTTATGATTTATTAATTTTTGGTGTGGAACATTTAAAATTTAAAAAGAATAATATAAAAATTGAAATTGAATCTAATTAAAAAATATAGTAGTTACTAAAATATGATAAAACAAGACAAGTTTATCAAAAATGTTTATAAGGATTATATAAAAGTGTATATTATAAAGTTTTTCATTTATTTTGCTCTAATTTTACTTATTATTAAATTAATATTTGATTATAGAGCTTGTTCACATACAAAGAATGTTTATATGCAAATAATGAATGTTATTTTTGCGGCCCTAATATTATTGATTTTGTATATCTTTTCAACTGGAAAGTGGATAAATTACCTACCAATGCGATGTGTGAGACACGCAAAATGATGTTATAAATTTGAAAACGTTTGCCATAGAAGCAGAATATAGTTTATCTGGCTAGCTGGGCGGGTTATATATAACTACATCGACCACCACCAACTAGTAGCCACACGGCAGGTATTCTTCGTTGATCAAAATATACCCGCAAAATAATATTATTGAGAAATTCTATAATGCCCCGCTCAAAATTATTAAATTCTGATATAAAAGTACAAAATTCTACATCGGGCGAGTTATATCCCGATAATGATATAATTGTGGTTCTAGATTATACATTTCACGAAGAAGGTAAAAGGAAACGCGTTGAAACACTCCCACATTATTTTTTTGTTACAAGTAATGAATTAATTTTTGACAAGAATACTAACTAATATATAGTAATTCATAATGTATTAGTGTATAAATATGGTAAATTATTACATCATAATTTTAGCAAGAATAGAGCCCCACTCAGTAAAGACCTTTTAGTTGATTTTATCCACACGTGTTTTGAGGGCAAATTTCCTATAAATATTATTACATTTGACTCTAAAGCAGCCGCTATAATAAATTATCTATTTAGAAATCATAAAAAATTATATGAAAATGTGACAATTAATTCAGATTTTTTACAAAACTCAAAGGGTCCCAAAGTTAAAATCTGGAATGTTTATCCAAAAAATGGACTTAATGTTTATTATAGCCATGGGATATATTTTCCCAGCGATAATAATGGTAAAACGGCCGATGATAATAATGATAAAACAATTCCTGTAGTTGACGAAAAATATAATTTTTATTTTGGTTTTCATTATCAAGTATTTCTTAATTTAATAGAATTTTATAGAAATTACCCAGAAAATAAAGAAAAATATAAAACAACTCGTCATCACCCCATTTTGAAAAAATGAATAGTTCCTTTTATTATTGATTATGATAAATACTCATTAGATGTATATTATTTTATGACATATCCTTTATTATATTAGATTATTTGTACCACCAAAGCCAAAAATAAAAGCATATAATACTTATAACGTCTAATTTTTTATTAACTTGAAAATATACCATATATTTAATTTTTTTCTTTCATTGAATAAAAGGAATATATATATACGTGTCAAATACATTTTTATTAATTGAAATAAATGTGGGTTTAAAACTGAAAATAGATATATACTATATGTTTTACATTTTTTTATTATTTCATTTACAAAACGCCCCCTAATTATAATATTACTTGTTTGTAACGATAATTAATTAATTGACTAAACCCCCATTAATACAAAAATAAGATATGGATATTGTATTTGATAATGAATTTTTAGAACGCCCGAATAAGTAACAAAATAACACGTTACACATAAACAAAAATTTGGGGTGTAATATAATTTATATTATTTTTCATACTAGTCAGTCATTCAGCCAGTCAACCAGCCAGTTAATTCCAATTGCCGGGCCTTCTTTATTTGATCTTCCTAATTGGGTTGCTGTGAATTGGTACAAATTCAAACCTTCAAAGTTGTAGCAAATATGTTCTTTGTGTTGAACGAGCTATACACCAAAACTAATTTTAAGTGAAAGAGTAAACTTGCGTAATGAAAGACTTCGTGTTTGTTATTTGGAATTATTTTATTTTTTTCATATTCAGTTATTTTTTTTGTATTTTGTTTATAATCATAAACTGTTACACTAAAATATATCATGAATAAAATAATGCTATAAGTTATCATATAAATCTTATGATTGCCATTTTCATATTTAATCATACTCTGAATTAATATTAAAAAAACCAACAACAGTTCTATAATATATTTAAATTTTGATACATACTGCATTTTTTAATATTATAAAAAAATTTTTTTTTCATCAATTTAGTCGGTAGTATAACACACATTATTATTATATGAATAATAAACTAAATTTATTAATCAACCCATAACATAATATTTTTCATAATTTGTTGGGTTGTAACAAAATGGATATAATTTAGGATATATGGATTAATATATTTTATAATAATTATGCGAAAAATATCAACCAAATTTTTTTTTAAATATATGATATATATATATATATATATATATATATATATATATATATATATATATATATATATATATATATGTCCTTTTATCTCTTGAAAATTAATTGATCAACTTCTTATATATATATATAGATACATATTCCTTAATTAAGTATCGTGGGTTAATTCTATTTTTGAGGCGGATAGATAATTTTATATAATTTTTATCAAAATAAATAATAATCTTATCAGAATGTGTTCTTATATTTTGGTAGCTGCAAATGGTTTAAATGTAACTGGCCCTCTTAGGTTTTATAATAAGATCGGGGGGCGTTTAGAACCCGAACATGGCGTAGATGATATCTTTACAACTAAAAATTATTATGATAATAATATAAATTCAAATATTACATCAATGATTAGTAGAGATTATTTTGATTCTTCTCCCGGTAAAATTAAAGAAGATTATTTAGACGAGGAAACTGAAAATATAGATTTTACAGATTATGATACACTTTTTCGCGTTAAAACTTCTTTCACTACAAAAACAGAAAACTATAAAAATAATAATGGTAAAAATATAGATTCTATTGATGATTTTGATAATACTTCTTCTACTGCCAAACAAAAGAAATGGGTGATATAATATCAAAAATACTCACAATGGAAGGTCTTGTTATTTGTATACTATTTTATTATTGATAGTTACTTCATTAATGCATTTTTTTTATCATAAAAGGGAAAACGAACAAAATATTGTTTTGAAAAGAACAAATCTAGTTGAAACAAACGAACATAATAACACCGATGATAATAATATGATTACCAATAAATAATTGAATAATATAAAAACGCCTCATTATTTTAGTTCCTAAATTCAAAATTTACTATTATTTAATTGAATAGCAATCATAATATTGTGAAAATTTGTAATTTTTAAATTTGGACTTGACTGGTTAGCAGGCAAACTAAAAATAACTAATTGGTATAAGCATAATAATATATTTAATTTGTTTTTTATGCCCGCTTATATATGTAAGCAAAACGCGCAGATACATCTTATAGCTTTTGACAGACCGACCGACCAGTAAATTACTTGGGTCTCTGACGAAAGATTTCATATAAGAATAATGTATACTTTTATTATACTTTTGTGTTGTTATTATAAACAATTTACAAATCATATCATATTAGTAAAATCAATGCCCATAAATTTAAACAACACTGAAATAACAACCGGGGATTATTATAATAATAACAGTAATTTTGGTGAATCTACGGATGTTCCACAATTTGAAGAATCTTTTCACTCTATCACCACCACAATAATAACCAAAATTTATGATATTACAGAATATAATTTTGACAATAGATGCGAAAAAATGGATATAAAACAAATGATATACCATTTAAAGGCCCCGACACAAACTCTAGTTGTAAATATTCACACTCATTTGTAAATACTATATCTACGGAGTATAACTTTGTCAAGAGATGCGAGAAAAGTAGATATAAAACAACCGATATACCACTTAAAGGCCCCGACACAAACTCTAGTTATAAAAATTCACACTCATCTGTAAATACTATATCTATGGAAGTAAATAATGATAATATTACCGTGGCAAATAAAAAAAATCAGAACAACTCGCTCCTACTGAAACTAATATCCTTGAATTTTATAATATTGTCATTCAGTTTTATAATTCTTTTATTCATTATAATATCAATCACCCTTTTGTTTATAAAAATTTATTGCAAAGGAAAAAAATCTTTCGGGGGGAATGGGTTAAAGAGGTCAACGACAATGAATCAAATAAATAATAACCTTTGTTAATTAAATACTAACATTTTTTATCAAGGGTTCCAACATCCCAGCGCTTTTAATTTTATCTAAGATATTAATAGTTTCATCGAGCTGGTTCTCTGACATATGGCGTGCATAATATAAAATAGATATCATAAGTATAATATATAACACCTGATTCATTACTTTCATTGAGATGTTCTTACATAGAAAGGAATTTGTTTTCGATAGCTAACTATTACTCTTTTCGCTGGTTGTGGATTTTTCTTTTTCTTTTATCAGGTTTTCTTGTATCCTTTCTTTTCCTTCTAGTTCTTCTTATACATTTGGGTCATTAATAAAAGTTTCAATACTATGAGTATCTTTGTTTGTCATTTTTTATTTTTAAGCAATTTTTATGTTTTTTTATCCAATATAAGGTATAATATATATTTCTATATAGAATCTGTACGGATTATTATATTGTGCATATTTTGATTTAAATTGTGAGAATAAAAGCAACGTCCATTTGTGCTTGTTAATAAATCACAAGAAATCTTTTTGGGCGTAGAACAAAATTTTGTGTAATACTTGTTTAATATTGATGAAATATCTTCTGTTTTATTGTTTGTTCTGGTTTTTATATCCTGTACATGAATCAATGTGGTACATATTGTATTACAGCTAGGGCAGTTGTTCTCCAAATTAATTATTTAAAAAAAAAATGATTACATTGTATACAATAGTAAATATGTGGAGAGATAGTTTTAGTTTCCATTTTTTAACTTGAATCATAAAATTATTACTACTCCTATTTGTAAAGGCAGCTGTTGTGGTCAATTAATTAATTATTATTACGAACATTTAATATTATAATTAGGGGGCGTTTTGTAAATGAAATAATAATAAAAATGTAATAAACATATATTATATATAATTGTTTATGTGTAATGTGTTATTTTGTTACTTATTCAAATGTTCTAAAAATTCATTATCAAATACAATATCCTTATTATATTTTTGTATTGGTGGGGGCTTATTTAACTGATAATCTTGAAATGGCCAAATAAATTTATTAAATAATATAATTTCTATTAAAAGAATGAATGTAAGAATAATTATACTTATATAACTATTATCAATTTTTCTACCAAAAATATTCGTTGCTAACAGCATTAAAATAATAACAAACAAAAATAATTTTACGATTGATAAATAAACCAATAACATTTTATCCATTTTTTAATTTTCCTACCATTATAATAACTGATTAACTAATTAGACGATATAATTACATATAATAATGATATTCAATCGAATTTTTTTCTCGGGCATATTTTTTCTATCCTATTACCCAGGAAGAAAACCCAACAAAACACAAACAAACCGTAATGATACCAAACTAAATTTATCAGCAATTAGGAAAATTAAAAAATGTATAAATATATAATAATCTTATTATCTTTAAGTCTATTTGATAATTGTTTGTCTGATAAAATAATAACCATCACTAGACATAATCCAAAAATACATTTATCACAAAATGTATTGAACTCGACTAATATTTTGAATAAATCAAAAGAAGATTGGCTTTTAGATTTTAAAATGGCAGTAACTCACGAAATGGAGAAACCAAATTATAATATATCGAAAAGAGAAATAGTTAAAACTAATATATTATTATTGGCTCAACAAAAATCAATAATTCGACCACGGATTTTAATTTTATCTTATAAAGAAATTATAAAAAATTTTAAAACGGAATTCTATAATCTTAGTTTCAAGCTGAAACTAAATCGTATAATATTAAATAATGTTACTACGAATAATATTTCGTTAAATTTAGATAAATTGGTTGATATATATTATGAAAAAAAACAAATAGACAATAATAATAAATGGTTAACTGACAATAAAGTTCAATCTATTGATGTTTACTCATTAAATAATAATGAAAATTGTAGAAAAACATCTCATTATAATGATTTACAGGCTAAAATACAATTCAAATTATGTATCTATAAATCACGTAAATATATAAAGGAATACACTGTTAAAATATTTCTTGTTACAGACGTAAAACATTTTAATTATTTAGAATGGACACCTAATCTTTCTTGTATTGAAAAATAATGTATTAAAAAAATAAGATTAAATAATAATAATGTCACTTTATGTGCTTTAACGCGCTGCATAGATTAAAATTATTTTGATAAATAATAAATATAGAGTATCAATTTACCGTATTTTCCGTGTGATAAGACGCACCATTTTTTCACGAAAATTGCCCCCCAAAATCACCCTGCGTCTTAACACTTGAGAAAAAGTTGTATAAGGGATTTTAACAACCTTCAAACATCTAACTATTGACATACAAGTACTCAAACTGACGAGAGATAGAATATAAACCTACAATTATCATTCCTATGTAATAAATTCATTTATTTTTATATTCATATTACACTTCCTTTAATGAAGTACAGTAGCAATTATTTTTTTTCCTTTTTTTTGTAATCAGCTGGTGACTCGCTAACCCCCTTCTACAAGCAAACATGCCAATTAATGATCTCGTAGCAGACGACGCTATGACATAGTTGTTTATGCAGTATACAGTATATCTATTTTCTCATATTTTGTTGATATTTTGTAATAAAGCAATATATAGATAATGACTTTGTTGCCTGAGTTACGAAATAATACAAACAGACGTTTGCTGAATACGACCTTGGAAAAAAACTTCTGTTTGTTGATTGCAGTATTACCAATTTGCAGAAAAGTAACTAGACCTTGAATCACAAACAGTAACAAAATTACTCCACCTAAAAGAATGTCTAGATTTCTTTAATCAATAATTACATTTTGTGTGAAAATTTCCAGGCTATATGAGGAATTTTGGAAATAGTACTAGAATTTTACCTCTTTAACAAAATTTTATGCACTTGATAACGCTGCTTTCATGTAAACAACACTTGAAACACCAAACACTCTGACTTAACGTGTAGTTGTGGTGGAAACTACGACTGCTTTAGTGGTTTCTTATATGAATATGTAATAAAATTGGGATAATTGGCATATAGGTAATTAATATTAACATAAAAATTTCATAATTCACCCAAAATAAGAAAAGTTATTGTGCAAGACAATAATCACGGTAGAGTCGCTGACAAGGGATTTGTGCTAAGAAATTTTTTAAATCCTCATTTTTTTTTCTAAAACTGCCTTGCTAATTTAAGGGTGCGTCTTACCACTTGTAGCGTCTTATGACACGGGAAATACGGTATTCAAAAAATACAACTAATTATGCATATTGTTAAAAATGTTTTTACAGAAATATCTAATGCAAATGTGGCTGCGATTTATTATGTGTATAATAAATATAAAAAAGAACCATGGTTAACGCGCAATTACGATTGTGTCTTTCACGGTTATATCTTATACAAAATATAAAACTATTTGAACCACCCCTAATTATTTATTCATATAAAAATGATAAAAATGAAATAGATTATTTTTATGAAGGATATAATTATTTATTGTCTGAGATGGAAAAACATCACATCTTATATATGAATTATATTAGAAATAAAATATTAGTTATTTTAAATTTGGTTAGTATTTTCATTATGCTATTTTTATCATTATTAGCAATATTTAAATGGCCAGTAAAGAAAAAAAGTTTTATTCAAATGACAGAAATACACAAACCTTACTGTTTAACTTGAATATAAATATAAATATTTATCAGGTATTAAAAGAGAATTATTAATTGATCTATTCATTCCAGAAAATCTTTGTCTCGTCCCCAGTTGTACATTGTACCATACTATAACCAAAGTTTACCAATACTTGTTCCATTTATGTTGTCAATGATATTCAAAACTTCAGCTACTAACTCTTTCTGTATGATCTCAATGGTCTTATTTGCGTTAATTACTTTCCAGGATTCATCTTGTAATAAACGATAATTTTCTTTAACTCTTTTCTGGAATTTGGCTTTTTCATACCGTTCTTCGCCATAACGACCGTGTCTTTGGGCTTCTTGTATACTCAGATCCATGAAGAATACTATATCTGGCCTTGGAAGACCCACATCACTTTGTTTACACCAACTCAAACTCATACCCTCTTTTGCTGCAGAAAATGCAACTCCAGAAAATGCATATCGATCAATTATTACTGAAGTACCACCAAGCAATGCTGATTCAATTTTTGCAAGCAATTCCCACCTGTTAGCCGAGAATAGAAGATGTATACAGTGATCTTTGTGTTCACCGCCATATGCCAAGTAGCCGTCAATAATATTGCCAATCTTTGTGGTTCTATCTGGAAATGCAATATAAATTGCTGATAATCCAGCTGTATTCAAAGAATCGACCAACTTTTTTGCCTGTGTTGTTTTCCCCGTTTTGTCGCAACCTTCTAAAACTACGAACGCACCACGGCTAGGAATAATAACCTCGTTTATGTGTGTTTCTCATCCATTCATATTATTTATTTTGAGCTAATCTTTTAATCATTTACAGTATATATATATATATATATATATATATATATATATATATATATATATATATATATATATATATATACATATATATATATATATGTATATATATATATATATATATATATATATATATATATATATATATATATATATATATATATATATATATATATATATATATATATATATATATATATATATATATATATATATATATATATATATATATATATATATATATATATATATACATATATATATATATATATATATATATATATATATATATATATATATATATATACATATATATATATATATATATATATATATATATATATATATATGTATATATATATATATATATATATATATATATATATATATATATATATATATATATATATATATATATATATATATATTAAGAAAATAAATAAAACTCTGGTTGTAGTAAATTGTGTATTAAAACAAACTACACATATAATTGTATATATCCACTAATACATTAAATTATTTGTATTATTAAAGCCGAAAATAAAGCCTAATTATCATAATTTTTTTTCTGTTGTTTATCATCAACGACTACTTATTTGGCTGCCTCTAATATTTTCAGCTCTTTTTTTTACATATTTATTGTAAATGATATATAAAAAGATAGTACAAACAATAAAATACAACAATTTAAACAGATTATCATAAATTCTAACAAATAGATTAGATTCTAGGGCCCCACCAACAATATCATCAGCAACATTTAATGTTTCCTTTGTTAAAGACCGCAAAAATGTTGCTCGCTCACAAACGAACATATAATTTTTATATTTTTCGTGTGGAATAATTTTATCAAATGGTGTGCTTCCTGCTAACATGTTAAAATTTTCTATATTACTCAAACCATTACATCCTAACTGGCGTATTTCATCTATTCGTTCTCTGTCTATAACAGTATCAGAATAGAGAAATTCGTCATAATTACAATCCCATTTATTCACATTAAATAAGGGATGTTCATTCTCGGGTAAAATTATTATGTCCTTAGATATTACTGAATCATTAATAGAAAGACCTTTGTCAATACAAAAATTTCCATTAATTTTATACTTTATTAACTTTTTTTTATCTTGCAAATTATATCTAAAACACCCCGTATGTTCGGCTTGTATTCGTGCCAAGTAAATAACCATTCCAGTAGCTGTTCCAGAAACAAGAGCAAATTTAACAATATTACTTTTATTTTTCATTTTCTTAAGCGATAAAACTAGATTAATCCATATAGGATTATTATTAACAATATTTTTTCCCCTGGCACTTTTACAGAAATCGGCGGCCTTTTCTAAACTTTTAGCTAATTCTTTTTCATTTCTAAAACCAAAACTTACTGCTAAATCGTCAACCTCTTTTAATAGTTTTTTATATTTATTGTATGGTAAAGTTGAACGGATAAATGCATTTGTTTTGCCAGGCAATGATGGATTATTTCCACTTAAAGTTTTATTAAAGTCATCGTATTTTTTCCATTTATTTATATCATTAGGTATATATTTGGATGTGTCATTTGTTGTATTGAAAGTATAATTATTAAAATCTTCAATTAATGTGTTGAAATTTACATCATCCATCTTATTTATATTATTAGATATGTTGAAATCATAATTTCTAAAATTTACACTATCTGTAAATTTGTTTTTACCTAAAATATCCGTTACATTATCAATAAATGTAAATTTTACCATGTTAAATCTATTATATTTTTTACTAAGGGTAAAAAAATAATTAAATACATGGTGTATCTTTAAGTTATGAAAAAATTAGACATTATTTCAATTTATAAAAATGTATTTGATGTGTATATATATTCCTTTTATTTAATGAAAGAAAAAATCATTTTTTTTTGTTATAATGAAATATAATAACCAAAAAATTAAATAAATTCGTTTTAGGTTTTTATTGTTATTAAGATTTCATTGTCATTGTCCACTTTCCACGTTCTGTGTCTTTTTCAATAATAATTAATAATGATTTTGATATTCTAAATATAAAACGATCTTTACTTGTATTATTATCCCAAAATATATTTTTTCTTTCCATCCAAGTTAATGGTTTGTTATTCAAAAAACACAACACAGATAAAATATTATTATTACAGTTTTTACAATCTATTATTAAACTTATATCGTTTATTTCATTATGATTAAAAAGACGCAACAATAGATTTTCTAGTTCGTTGCGAAAATATATTTTAGGACATTGCATTGTGTCATCCAATGTAATGTAGAAGAAAGGTTCCTCGTTGTTTTTATTTGCACATTGACTACTCAAAGTGGCATATAATAAAATATTTTTCTTTTTCTTTACATTTCTCCAAAAGTTTAAAATGTCATCAGGAATATTGCTATTAATAATCTCAATACCACCAAGTAACATACTATCACACTGATTAGAAAAATCTAAAAATGTATAACCCTTTGTCATATAATATTGAATTTGTTTGTCTATTCAACAAAGGAATAAATCATTTATTGATGGCAAATTTAAAAGTAAAAAAAGTTGATTGAATGTTGGTGCCAAATAATAGTCTATCATTCTTTTTTTGGAGCAATGTATATTTTTTTCCTTTTATTTGACATAATTATTGGTAAGTAATTTTGATGATTGTCGATCAGATCTAATGATAGAAAATTCTGTAAAGCTTCCTCGATATAATTCTTATAAATAGATTCATTGTTATCAAGAATAGAATGTAAACATATTTTCATAAACTCATACACATAATGGGGCATACGGATAGGAAAGCCCGATATTTTGTATTTGTTATCGTCGAGTTTTCCCATGTATAATTTTTTTCTGATCAAAACTAATCGCTTAAAAACATTTTCAACTTTTAACCTAATCTTGGGGTATTTTTGAAATCCATTATATTTTGATATTAGTTCTGTTATATGAAAGGGGCTCGATTAAAAGATACTGTCTGTGTCGCCATACAAACATACTGTATTGGAAAATTTTTTAATGAAATAATCAATGGCTTCGTTCAGAAACCACCTTCCATAATTTGTTATCATATTGGCAGCCATAGGAGAATATAATGGAAATGTATTATGAGAATATAAACCATAAATTGAATTTATCATCAATTTGAAGATAAGGGACTGGGACGACCCCTTTCTATATTGCTGTCGTTTATTTATGAGATATCCACAAAATAGCCGAATTGGAGTACAATTATCATTATTTTCCATAAATACTTTTCGTGATAAATAATGGCAATCTTTATTGCGTTTTGTTTTTATCCAAGGCGAAATATTAAAGTTTTTATGAAAAAAAATTTGTTAATTTCAAATTCGTCATCAGAAACCCGACATATATATCCTTTAATTATCCCAAAAGTTGACATAATATTTGGATAAATTGATTCAAAATCAACACTTCCAATGTTTCTCTTTCCTTCAATATAATAATGAATTCCCTTTTCTGGCGGTAATACCAAACCCCCAACTAATACATTATTCTCGTGATTATTATCATTGGGTGGTATTTTATAATAATAATGATTACTATTATTTATAGGAGCAATAACAATTGACTGGAAAAAATGTTCAAGTAAGCGCGCAGCAATGCCTGGGATAAAAAAATTTCGCAATTTTGAGAATAAGGGCCCGTAGGCGTGATTTGGACTTGAATCTGCAATGCTGAATAAAGACAAAACGCATGAAATCATTTCTGTTTTATCTAAAAAAGAAAATAATAATTCTGCCCCCCCCCATCTTTAGCGATATTACATTTAATATCTAAAACTTCACAAATAATTTTCAATTCATAGGAGGGAGGATTATATCTAGGAAATTTTATAATTATGTTTTGAAATATCTCCTTATATTGTAAAGCATCTATGTTAATTTTCCAAGGTGGTAGAGGAATAATTATTTCAGAAGAGAAAGAATTCAAAGAAGGATGAAGGTGTTGATTCTTGTCGCGTTTGATTAAACCATAAAAAAGACTTCTATCTAACAAATATTGAAAATCACATTTATCTATATTCCATCCAGTTATTATCAAACCAGTCTCTTTAATACAACACAAAGCACTTAAAATTTGTTTAATTAATTTTTTTTTTTCATTTTCATTGCCACTTAGATTTAATGTCGATTTAGATATACAATTATTATTATTATTCAATCGTTTTCTTTTATTACCATGGGTGGTGGTATAAAAAACACAAGACACTATTTCTTCTTTGGTGTTTCTTTTTATTTGTAAATTAGTTACTCTGTAACCAAAGAAATATTTTAAAATATTTATATTATCAGACAAATATTTTAGTTGGGTCTCTGGACCATCCGAACCACGCCTTTTCTTTATAATGCTGAACAACCTCCTAGAAGAAAATATGGTTTTGGTATTTGTCGTATTTCTTTTAAATCTGTCATGTCGTATGCAATCAAAATAACATTTCTATATTTTCCTATAGCATCAATACCATAATATTCTTGTTCATTTTGAAACACCTTAGATAATAATTTTATTTCAAGACAATAAATTTTTATGACTGTACCAATATTTTTCTTGGAGTATATTTCTAGATAAGAAAAGTCTTTATTCAAGATGTTTCCCGTTTCTTTGGGATACAATTTGATTTGGATGTCTGAAAATATTTTTCGCCTTTCTCGCAGTGTAGTTATACGAGATAAAAATATATCTACATTTTTGGTTACAATTACAATATGATTATATTTATTAGTAAAATAAGGGTGTGGTAAAGGAATTATTATAAGTTCGTTTGAATTATAATCTACAGCGAAAATCTTTTCTCTGGTAGGAGTTTCGTCCCAATTATATATCCATATATAATTATGCAAACCAATCTCTTTTTCTAAATTTAACATGGGCGTAAAACATAAATTCCATCCATCAAAACTATTATTTTTCTACTCAATTGTTTATATTATTACAAAATTTCAATATACTACGAATCGATTATAAAAAAAAACAATAATACGATTAATGGCTTATTACTTGGTATGGGGGAGTTTTTTACTCTTAATGTGTTTATATATAAAGAATATAAATATAATTATCAAATATATCAAATTAGGTAAACATAAATATAAAATGATAGATATAAATAATATAACAATAAAAAAAAGTTTAGGGTCTTTGTGTTCAATTAAGCATTCTTTATATTCTTCACTATTCCCATTCTCTGAAGGAGGATGGGATGTCTGACATAACATTGATTACAATTCTAATCACTATGCTGATTTTTTTTCTTAGATATTCAATTTTCTTAAATTTATATATTTCATTTGATTTTGTTCTAATTTATATATATTATGTTTTATATGTATATACATATACATATATTATCTTTTGTTTTCAGTTATTGTTACGATGGACGACATATGGGACGACATACGGAATCCCATTAAAGTTAATTTATTCAAAAACGTTTATGATTATTTGTACGGTCTTGATAAAAATATTTTAATTTGTGATGACATTCCAAGCGATAAATATATAAAATTCTTTTATCATGAAATGATAACAACCAAGTGGAAGGTTATTCATAAAAAAGGCGGCCGTAAAATGCTATTCGATATTATGTATTTAGTTTATGGTTTAAACTCTCAAAAACTATTTCCATTGGTGTTAAATCCAGATGGTAATTGTGAATGTTCGCGTATAATCAGATGTTACAATGATTTCTTAAAAGAAAACCACTTTGCAGATTATGTAATTGTATTGGAAAAGGAAAAAAATAAACCAATTACTAATCATTACGAAGAAAATTTAGCCAATTTGTTTCCAAAAACAGTTTCTTTTCATGATTTATCACGCAAACCACGATGTCGCTATCCTGATTTATCACCACCACAATATCGCCTTGTAAATGAGAATAGCGCCAAATTCAGATATTTACAGAATATTGATCATGACGATTTAAAAATTAAACAATTTGCCGACCTGAAAATGGGTGATTATTTATTTTTAGATATTTATTTTTGTCCACCAAATAGAGAATATAATATAGAGAAAAACGAAGAAGTATATACAGGGGATGTAAATAATAGCCATAAATATTTTATCGTTAGAAGTTTGCCAGAAAAAAGTAGTAATGAACTCCAGGAATTTTTCAAGTATATTTTAATTCCGTCTTGTCCATGGAAAAGCATTTTGGAGGAAAATGAGCTTTTATTCAAAGAGAATTTTTATTTAAATGAAAATGCAATAAAATTTAAAAAAACAGCAACAGGTACAATAATTACTAGAGTGACCTTATCATCACCAAAGTACAATACAAAACATAATACACATTGTCTGATTATGTAATTATATTGGAAAAGGAAAAAAATAGAAAATAAATTCTAGTTATTATGAAGAAAATTTAGCCGATTTGTTTCCAAAAACAGCATATTTTTCATCTGTATTTATCACACGAACCACCACAATATCGCCTTGTAAATGAGAATAGCGCTAAATTTATAGATATTTATAGAATATTGATCATGATGATTTAAAAAATTAAATAAATTGCAGACTCGAAAACGGGTGATTATTTATTTTTAGATATTTGTTTTTATCCTCCAAATAGAAAAAAACGAAGAAGTATATACAGAGGATGTAAATAATAGCCCTAAATATTTTATCGCTAGACGTTTACCAGAAAAAAATAGTAATGAACTCCACGAATTTTTCAATTTTTTTTTAATTCCGTATTGTCCATAGAAAAGTATTTTGGAGGAAAACGAGTTTTTATTCAAAGAGAATTTTAGTGTATATTTTGTTTTCATGAGTGCTGTGAAAAAGAGGAAAAGAAAAACCTCTCCATAGACGACAAGTAGTTAGTAGAGTAATGACCTTAGACTTTGGAAAAAATGTGCTGGATAAATGCATCAATCGTAATGATGACTTGGGTAAAAAGGTAAAAGCAATTATAGTTGGTGTTCATTGTTTGGTTGCAGGAGAAGCAAGATACCATAGATCATGTAGCTCCAAGTTTTTTTTCGAAGCAACACTTAAATCTGTCAGGTAAACGTGGACGACCCGATGATGAAGTTATAGAAACTGGCTTAGAGAAGATATTGATGACTGTCAATTTACTTTGCAGCACAAGTGGAAGCTATCTGAAAACAAAATTACAAGAAAAGCACGGAAATGATGTTATCATAACTACCCTCCAAAGAAAGATTCCCATTGTATGTTTCCGCAAATCAGGAGATAAATTGCTATGTAATTCTTGGTATAATGAAAAACCCTCACAGAAAATTTGGATCAAGACCCTTGGTATATATTTTACATAAACTGGGATTCTCTCTACTGGATATAATGAAGCACAACTCTTTGAAGCAATTTGTATGAAAACTACCCCTCCTAATATTTTGCCCGATAGTTTCATGCAGTTTGTTTTTGATAATGCAGATTTTGATGTGCACACAATAGATGGGTTTCACACATTTCACTGCATGGGAGGCATTGAATGTGTAACACTAGCAGGCTCAATGATCAAACCAGAAGTAATTGAAAGGCTGAAAAAAATGCCATCTGCTAGCGAAATTTCTTCGTGTTCATCTATAACGGTGAAACCCTTCACAAGTTATAGTGAAAGTGGACTGAAAAGGATTGAAATTGAGGATTTAAAGAAACTTACTAGTAAAAAAATTACGTCATCTTGTCATTTACTATGGTTGAGTGGGAAGTGGATGAAATTTAAGGATATTCCACACTGGAAAGGCTTTTTGCCTTTCCTTAATTTAAAGGCTACCTCTTCTGATGCAATAAACAGCGTATTACATTTTGCATCTGATTCATGTAGAAAAGCGAGTAAGAGTGTGACATGTGTTACTTTTGACCAGCCACTATAATGGAAGGCAAGAGAGATTATGTCCTCTACTGAAAACAGTTTGAATTTAGGTAAAGTTTTTATGCGACTTGGTGGTTTTCATCGCTTAATGTTACTTATGGGTTCTATTGGGTACATCATGGCCGGTAGTGGATCAAAATAAGTGTGGGAGACACTTTATGCACCTAAATCTACAGACAAAATGATGACAGGACACAGCTTTCCCAGGGCCCTTCGAGCACATCTGTTAACATATGCTGCATTGGGCCAGCTTCTTTTAGGTGGTGCAATCATTTCTGATGAGGATAAACAAGAGGTTCAGTCCATGCTTCAGCAGTATGATAACAAAATATTGACTGCAACATCAGCAAAGGAATTGGGTATCATAAATAGCATTGTAAAGAAATTTAACACTCATGAGCAAGAAGTTGCCTTAAGGGTCAAAACAGCAAGGCTTTGGATGCAATATTTTCAGATGGTGACTGTGATGCCACAATATATAGAGGCTGAAAGACTAGGAAATTGGGAATTACACCTACTGTGTGTTCAAGAGTTTATACCTTACTTTCATCCAGCTGGTCACTTAGTTTATGCAAAATCGTGCCACTTATACTTGCAAGATATTCATGATTTACATCAGCATATGTCTTATAAAGATTTTGTCAAGTTTACAAAGAAAGGATTTTTTACAATCAGGCGCTCAAACAAGAATTGGGCTGGTCTATGGTCAGATTTTACTGTTGAACAAGCGCTAATGAGGACGATGAATACCCCAGGAGGGCTGACACATGGGCGAGGGATAACCGATAGTGTATTGAGTCGGTGGATTCTTGGCATGCCAGATACATGTGAAATGTGCACCAAAGTCACTAAGGAGATTATGTCACTTGCAACTGGGATAACCGGTGATAATAAAATAAACTGCTACAAAAGCTATGAAGTTGGATTGGAGTCTATGAATGCCATAACTGGACAAGCTCTCGGTGAGGTAAAATTGAAGCGCAAGAACCGTGTATTATCTCTGGCAACAATAAACTCAAGTGTCACAATACGAGAAGATATTGTTTCTTTTGATACAACTCTTCTGTTTCAAAGAATAATGCATACATTAGACACTAGTACTGCTGATCTGCAAGATTATTTTCAGTACGAGCTTGCCACATCAAACAGTATTACCACATTGTGTTTGATGGATACGGTGTATCAAAATCTAGTACAAAGTATGCAGAGAGATCACGCACATTGCAAACTACTGATACTATTTTTTACCCCAACACCAAAGTATGTGTAGTCAAGAAAAAATACTATCAAATGAGAATAACAAACCGCGATTTATCAGCCAGTTGTCCAGAAAACTAGCTGAAAATGGTATCTCGGTGAAACAAGCACCTGATGATGCAGATTTATTAATTATACAGACAACTAGCTATACAAGATTTTGAACTTTGAGAGCACCATCGCTGTTGTTGGAGAAGATGTTGACCTTCTTATACTTCTGACTGCACTAACACTAGAAAGCAGAAATATTACTTTCTTGAAACCTGGTCTTGGAAAAGTGCCTGCCCGACACTACAATTCTTCTGATCTATAAGCTTCACTTGGTTTCACTAAAGGATTACATTCTTTTCATTCATGATGCCAGTGGGTGTGACACAGTTTCGTCTCTCTTCAGACAAGGGAAGCTTAAAAACTATTCAGACTTTTACAAAACAAAGAAAGACTAAGAAAGCATGTAGGTGTATTTAATAGCAAGACATCAACACAGAAATCAGTGGCTGATGCAGGAGAAAAGTTAAGTACTTATAGCCCTATATGGAGGTCCTGATGAAGAATTTCGATTGAGTATGACCGCCATGACAGTTTTCAAAATGGCCACCAATTTCTAAACTTTTTTCATATTTTAGCTTCTAATGGCAATAAACTCACAATGTTGGAGTCAATCCCCATGTTTTTCATCGTGTATAAGCCGATTCTGGCATTAAGATAGACCTTCGTGTATACATTCTCCAAAAAAAGTTATTTTTCAAAAACATTTGACAAAATTAGTAAGGGTTCCTAATTCACATTGCTAAGAATTAGAACCCTTAATATACAAAATGCAATGCATGGATTTTTAAACCTAGCTTATACTTGTAGTGAACTCGTATTAATTAAATTACTTTAATTTTGTATTGCTAGACTGGGTTAGGTCTGTTTGGGGTGCAGATATCTATGGTTATCTACGGATACACGCCTGATTATACACGATATCTTAGGACAGTCGTTTCGGGGTTAAAACCCGTGATACCGGACGGTAATTCAGTTGAAGTGGCTATCCTGTAGGGTATTTAGCCTTGCATGGTGTATCGGCTCCTCCATGTTGACCAGTTTTTCCGACTTTTTACTATAGTCCATGGGTATCATCAATCACTTTGTTTATAATTCTGTACGTATTGTTTTTGTTATAATTCTTGTTAATCTAGTTTTTAAGTATGATGTCTCTATTTTATTTCTATTAATTCTTATGCTGTCTGGAGACATTGAGCGAAATCCGGGACCAGTACGTCCTAGATTTCGTCAATGTCGTCTTCTGTATTGCAATATTCGTGGTCTTCATGCAAATATCCAAGACCTTACAGTTGCGTCCAGACAGTATGATATTCTTTTGTGCTCAGAAACTTTGGTTTCTAATATGAGGCACTCATCTGAGCTCCTTATAACTGGTTTTAAGAAGCCAATAATGTTGAAACGTGATGCCATCCCTAGGGCCAGGGGAATGGCGGTGTATATTAGGACCGAGTACCCTGCTTCTTATAAGTCCTGCTATCAATGTGGATGTCATGAGATTCAGGTAATAAAAGTTTGTGGCAGGCATAACAACTTTTATTTATGTTCGATCTACCGGAATCCAGACATGGATGATTCTATCTTCGATTGTCTTCTTACCATTATGGCTAAGATACAAGAAGATGATAGAAAGGCTTCTTTTGTCTTTGTTGGTGATTTTAATGCTCACCATAGGGAGTGGTTAAGTTCTATCTCTCCTACCGATCGCCATGGCTTAAGAGCTTTAGACTTTGCCTCTGAATCAGGCTGTGAGCAAATCATAAATGAAGCTACTCACAGGTCTGGTAATTGCTTGGACCTCGTATACACTGACTCCCCTGGCGTTATAACTGGTAAGGTTGGTTCTCCAGTCGGGACATCTGATCATGCCTTGATTTCATTATTAGTTAAGACTGAGCAGCCTGTCCCTGATATATCATATTCTTGTAAAATTTATATGAAATCCCAAGCAGACTGGAATGGGATTTTACATGATCTTTTGTGCTTGAATTGGTCACAATTATATAATAGTGTAGATCCTGTTGTCCCTTTGAATGAGAATCTAGTCAACATAATTGATAGGCGTATCCCTTCTCGTGTGCTAAGGTACCGAGTGAAGGACAAACCGTGGTTCAATGATGATTGTAGACGTGCTTTTTTGGAGAAGCAGGAGGCCTATCAACTTTGGAAGGGTAACAGATCAGATTTGACCTGGAACAACTATACTCAGCTTCGAGCTTTTGCTCAGAGAGTTTATGCCTCAACTGAAAAGGAGTACAATTTAACCATAAAAGAAACACTTTCTGGTACAACTTAGGAACATAAATGGTGGTCTACCCTTAAATCTGCACTCTTTGGTGTAGATGCAACAGTTCCTCCTTTACTTAAACCAGATGGCTCAGTCACTCACTGTCCAAAGGAAAAGGCAACCCTTTTGGCTGATGTTTTTGACAGTAAACAGAGTAATGAAAAACTTGAACTTCCTCATTCCTGTTTTCCTGAGGCTAAACTAACTGGTTTAGCTTTTCGATCTCGTGAGATTAAAGCTCTGTTGATGGACCTTGATGCTTATGGAGGTGTAGACCCAAATGGTATTTTTCCTTTGTTTTTTATAAAGACAGCAGATTTCTTAGCTCCAAAGTTATCTGTTATTTTGCGGAAGTTAGCAAGAAGAGGAGCTTCTAGCACTAGTTGGAGAATTGGTAATGTTACTCCTCTATGTAAATGTGTTTGTGGTAGCTCAAGTCCCACTGATTACCGCCCAATTTCCATAACTCCCATATTATCTAAAGTTTTTGAACGTCTTCTGGCAAAACGTCTTAATAGGTTTGCTGAAGGTAATCATCTACTCCCTAGTTTGCAATTTGGTTTTCGTAAAGGCCTTGGAGCATGTGATGCCCTTCTTACAATCTCCAATGCTGTACAGAAATCCCTTGATTGTGGTCGGGAAGTTCGTATGATTGGCCTTGATTTTAGTGCGGCCTTTGACCGTGTTAATAATGAGGCCCTTGTTTTCAAACTGAAACAGTTGGGAGTGGGTGGGTCGTTTCTTAGCATTATTATTGATTTTTTAAGTAATAGATCTCAAAGAGTTGTTGTTGATGGGCATCATAGTGATTATTGGAATGTGATATCCGGTGTTCCACAGGGTAGTGTTCTTGGCCCATTACTTTTTATACTATATACACATGACATGTGGTTTGGCCTAGAAAACAAGCTTGTTGCATATGCAGATGATGCTACTCTCTTTGCATCAATTCCATCCCCTGAATGTAGATCTAGGGTTGGTGAATCCCTTAATAGAGATTTAGCTAGAATTAGTGCATGGTGCAAATTATGGGGTATGAAGTTGAATCCTAACAAAACTCAAAGTATGATTGTAAGTAGGTCAAGGACGGTGGTTCCTCAACATCCGGATCTCAATATTGATAATGTTTCTTTAAATATGTATGACTCTTTCAAAATTTTAGGTGTGATTCTCGACAGTAAATTTACTTTTGAGAAACATATAAGGTCTGTGTCTTCTTCAATTTCACAAAAAATAGACTTATTGAGAAAGTCTTTCAAGATTTTCGGTGATCAATCTATTCTGAAGAAGTGTTTTAATTCTTTCATTCTACCTTGTTTTGAGTATTTTTCTCCTGTCTGGTCTTCAGCTGCTGATTCTCATCTTAATTTGTTGGACAGAAACTTACGGTCTATTAAATTTCTTATTCCTGATCTAGATATTAATCTCTGGCACCGTCGTTCAATTAGTTCATTATGCATGTTGCATAAGTTTTTTCACAACTCTGACCATCCTTTACATTCAGATCTCCCTGGACAATTCTATCCTGTTCGTAATACTAGGCAGGCAGTTAATTCTAATAGCCAGGCCTTCTCCATCACGAGGCTCAATACTACGCAGTACTCTAGAAGTTTTATTCCAGCTGTGACCAAGTTGTGGAATGATCTTCCTAATCGGGTGGTTGAATCAGTAGAACTTCAAAAGTTCAAAGTTGGAGCAAATGCTTTTTTGTTGACCAGGCGGACATAGTCTTTTTATAGTTTATTTATGACATATTTGTTTTTGATGTTGTTGATAGTTTATTATATGATATGTCTGTTTTGACGTTGTTTCTTATTTTAGAATGATTTATTGTTAATTTATTCTCTTCATTTATTTATTTCCTTATTTCCTTTCCTCACTGGGCTATTTTTCCCTGTTGGAGCCCCTGGGCTTATAGCATCCTGCTTTTCCAACTAGGGTTGTAGCTTGGATAGTAATAATAATAATAATAATAATAATAATTCTCTTGTAATATCACTCACAGAAATATTGTACAGTAGGAACCTGCTAGAAGGAACTTCCATCAGGACGGCATGGCTATCTCACTTAAAAATAGAATTTTCCTACGTCAAAATCCGTTTTTTAGTGTGTTGGTAACTTTGTTATGTTTACTAATAATAGTAATCAGATTCGACTGTGGTTGACCTGTTACAAACTTTACTCATCGTCATGCTTCGGTTGTGTTTAGTGATCGTTTGATGTTACGTAAAACCTTGGAATTTGGGGGTAGTTTGATTGTATGTTTGTATGCTTAGCTGTATGTTAAATTCTGTAATTTCTTATTTTGATATCTTATTTAAACGTTTTATTATTCATCAAATCTAATTATGGCTTCTGAGTTGTGGCATTTTATGTTATAGTTTTGTTATTTACTTTTTTTATATTTTTGTATATATTCATTGGTTGGTCGCGTGACACGTGTACCTGATGACTGCTTTTGAAACGAGAATATACGGAGTCTTATTTGTGAAGTCGTAGTGTTAATTTGTATTTGTGGAATTGGGAGAGTTTTAGGTGCCTTTGCCAACAAAGATGACAGAGAAATCAATTCCTCCCTTGAAGATCTTTTGTCAGAAAATGGAGAGGTGCAGGTCCTGTTTAGTGAGTTTGAGGATTCTTGTTCAGAGAATACCACTTTTTGTTATTGGAGAACCCACATGAAGTTGATCTCCATCTTCCTGAGGTTCACTCGCTCTCTTCGTGGGGGAGACTGGGGCCTGTTCCTTACATCATTTTCTGAAATGCTGCCTTGGTTTGGAGCATTTGATCATTTCTATTACTCACGCTGGGGAGCCGTCTTCCTAGCTGATATGCATATGCTACCCAAAACTGCTTCAGAGGTGCACAAAGGCTTTATTGCAGGAGACTTTGTAACAAAAGAAACAAAGCTCAAGTTGAAGGAAATACCTGAAAACCAGGCTATTGAACATGTTAACAATGCAGGCAAGGTAGCTGGAGGGCTGGTGGGGATTACAAAACAGACACCGGCCGTGACAGATGGGGTCTAACTTTCAATGAGAGAGTTCAGCTAACCAGAGATACTAAGACGATGTTCAATGTAGCTGGCAATGAAAAAGCCGATGATGAGCGTGAATTTGCACATAAAGATTTTGGTTCCAAGAGAATGAAGCAAGACCAAGATAATGTGCAAAAGCTCATTGACCTGTTCGAGATTCGCAATCCATTTGATCGCAATTCCTAAGAACTGGTCTCAATTACAACAGGTGATATTGCAAGTGAAGTGGATACGAATGACCTTCTGCATGCTGAAGTTACAGGGAAGCAGATTGTGTCAGAGTTTGTGGAGAATAGGTTCACTAAGAAGACAACAGGTTTTCACGACAGAATCAAATCAAAGAATCTTAAAACGTTTGAGAGCATGTACACTGTGGAAGTCAATGTTGAATAGGAAATAACTGATGCACTAAAGGCTGACAGAAAACTACTCACGCGTGTGGTGACAGCAATGCAAGCAGGCAGAGATATTGACATGAACAAAATGTTGGAGCAAGAGATTTGTGCAGTGCCACTTTCTCTGGCAGTGCCTGATGGCAGACTGCGTCTACCTCAGAACACTCAACAAACCAGACCTTGCCAAGATTCTCCAGCAAGGCTTGCCACATAATGTTATGCACTGTCATTGATGGAATGGCCATGATCCAGATACTAGGAAATAGGATGAACGCTAAAACTCTCGGCGAATGGGCCAATGCTGTTGCTGATTAAGTCAGTCGCGTGTTTTCCAACAGATGTTCTAGGGTTGACCTTGCCTTTGACCTGTACAGGAAGAAAACAATCAAGTCAACAGCTCGAAGTCAGAGTACGAGGCAAGAAAGCAATCAGATGAGATGTGCAAACAAGTTAATCCATGGGGCAGTAGGATAGATTCATCTCCGTAGATGAAAACAAAGCGAGCTTGGCTAATTTTCTATTCCTAGAGTTAGCAAACAAGCTCCACAATCATGAAGGAGGGGAGCTGGTATTGAACGGAGGATTCACGGACCTTGCAAAAGTGTGGACATCATCTGCTGAGCATGAAGAGGCGGACATTAGGATTCTTCTCCATATGAAGGATGCACGTGAACAGGGATACCCACAAACTATTGATGTGAGCCGAGACACCGAGGTTTTTGTTCTCCTTCTTGCCTCTCAGCCACAGCTCAGCCCCTTTCTCTGGATGAAAGCCGGAATGCCTAAAAAGCAACACTTTGTTCCTGTTCATTCCATCAACATCACAGATTCGCAGAGAGCATCACTTCTCACATTTCATGCTGTAACAGGTTTGGATAGTACAAGCCAGTTTACTGGAATTGGGAAGCCCTCTGCATGGGTTATCTTCCAACAAAACTCACAGCTTCTGCAGAATCTCGGCAAGGAAGACTTTCCAGATGAGAATGTGATTGCTGATACAGAGTCCTTTGTCTACAAGCTGTATGTTCCCAATAGCCAAGAAAACTCCATCCACAAAGTAAGGTGTGATCTATTTCTTGGCTTGACCAAATCAATTGAGAATCTTCCTCCAACCCGTGATGCTTTGATTCTTCACATCTGGCACGCATATTATCTGTCCCTAGTGTGGAGAAGAACCTTGGAAGCTGAACCACATCTTCCTGCATCTGAGGAAAGTGGGTGGGAACTAGTGGTAAAAGAAGGTAGTGAGATACTTTGGCCACAACTGATGACTGCCAATCACTCCATTCTGTTTGGAGCTCACAACATGCAAATGTCGAGCAGTTTGTGCAACTCGACGTTACAAATGTACACATAATGGACTTGGATGCACACAAGCATGTGAATGTAAAAGCCTTTGCAGAAATCCATTTACTGTTCAAGTTCAATTAGGCATTAATTAAATGTTTGTTTGTTTCTTCGTTTCCTTCAATACACGTAGTGATTGTTCTGCTAAATCTATTTTTCAGATCATTTACCCTCATTTCATTTTTACCCCATTTTCTTCGTTTTCTTCATAAAACTGGTAATAATACGAACTTTTGTGGTCCAAAACAAAAATAAAGTACATAAACATGTTTCTTCAGTTGAAATGTGGTGTAATTGTCACAAACATAACAAATTTCTGTCCATTACAACCTATAGTATGAGTGAAACAAATTCTGACGGCGGCCATCTTGGAAACTGTCATAGCGGCTGTACCATCCACATTTACAATGTCCAACAAGCTGAAATAGACTTCTCCATGCCTTCAAACTTAAAAAACACTTGTTGCATTATTCTAACATGAAATCAGCTGCGAGCGATTTTTTTAAGCTAAATACAGAGTGATACTTATTATTCTCCTATCTCATTCTTGCATTCGTCATCCTTTCTTTTACATCATCTAAGGGAAAGCCACACACCATATAAGTATCATTAATACTCAGCCACGTTTCATCTGTATTAATACATTTATCTTCCACACTCACTTGCACATTTACACCCTTGTCATACTTATTCGTATTCTTAACTATACCTATAAATATCCCTTGCCCTTTTTCCTCACTTAAAACTTTCAAACGCCTCTTTTTCCTATATTCAACTAACACTAATTATTTATTTTCCAGCCCTAACTCCTCATGCATACTAGATTAATACTTGCTCATTTCCAACCAATTATTCATCCCATTCTCACAAACATTGATCCTATTCCTTCCACACACATAGGAGGACTCACCCACCCGAACCCCCTTAAGCGGTGTTTACACGGGCGAGCAGCTCGTCGAGCCTGGCTCGACAACCCTGTGTTTGAATTGATGTTCGAGCGTGTAAACGGGCTATTGGTTGTCGAGCGCGCTCGTCGAACGGCTCGATGAAAGTCAGGCTCATCTTGACTTTTGTGGGCGGAGCTATATTGTTTGACGAGCGGTGTGAACTGTGAATGTGTGAACGGGTGTCGAGCATCGACCCTCAGTTGTTATTCAAAGCTGCTAGAGGAAAAGTCATCAAAGAAATGAATAAATGCTGCCATTAATGAAAGTAAAAATGTGAAGGAAGTCGTACTTGATTTCATACATGCATATCGAGCTCATCCAGCTTTATGGAAAGTTAAATCAAAAGACTATTCCAATAAAGTAGCCAGAAACAAAGGAATAGCGAACACTCAGTCTTTCATGTGGAGTTATGGCCTTCCTCATAGTTGTATTTTCATAAGTAATGAAAGGGCTGACACGATTCAGTAGATCAATGTACGTGTCTTCATCCATACGCAAATAATTGCGCCAGTCATCAGGCTCTAATTTTAAAGCAACAAGCAAGTTGGTATATGAAAATTTCTCTTGATTGATTTTTTTTTTCCTCCTTAGTGCCACTGCTAAAGCAATGGCTATCGAATCGTCCTGGTCGAGAGACATGTTGACGTTGTTTTAGCACGAGGCACACTGAGGCTGGATGTACTGTCTGAAAGCTCTTCGAGCTGTTCTACAAGTAGGTTCGACAACCGGGCTCGGCGAGCTGCTCGGCCGTGTAAACCCCGCTTTACACTCCAGTTTCCCGAACATCCTGGCTGACTTAATCCCTTCCTCCTACATACTCTAGCTACATGCCCATCTGCACCACATACAGTACACTTACCCCGCGGCTCCTTGTACATTCTAGCATAATGACCATCCTTACCACAATTACCACAAATCACATTCATACGATTACTACGACATCCACTCGTTATATGCCCAGTCATACCACACCGATAACATTTTACCACTTTCTCTTTCTTGCACTCGCTGATTCTATACCCTACCTCACCACATCCAAAACAAGCACCTAGTGCCCATCTACATTCATTCTTCTTATGTCCCACTTTCCCACACATATAACACTTTCCATCACGGACACGACTATTTGACATACCTCGTTGCGCACTCACTCTCCTATCCCTATTGTGCCAATTACCCTGCCTAAATCCATCATTTGCTTGCACAGTTCCTCCGTTACTTGCCCTAACAGTCCTATCTATTACCTGATCAGAAATCCTCATTGGCCTTTTCAAAATTGCATCCTTATAAATACCAAATTCAATTACACTTTCTTCTATTCCAGTTCTCACACTCACAGAATTACTTTCTTTCATGCACCTATCTAACTCATAATCCTCAACTATCTCTAGTATATCATCCCATGTCAATCTCTCTTGCGTCCACCTCATTTTTTCCTTCCGTTTCAAATTAATAATCTCAGCAACATTCTCAGGTACAGTAGCCAAAAAACTTCTTCATTAACTCCTTATTCTCATTTATACGTTCATCCCCATACTTCTTCCTAGCTAAAGATTCCAACCTACAGACATACAATGATATTGCTTCTCCTACATTCATCCGTGCTTCATCAAAATCATTCTTACGCTTATACCTAACACTCCCTTTCATACGTTTTACCTGCTCAATTATTCTCTTTTTCACACTTTCACAATCAACGTCACCTACTCTCATTATCACACCATACATTGTCAACAAATACCCAGTCAAATATTCTCCTAACTCCCTAGCTCAAACTCTCTTACTATCACTATAATTATCCTGACAATACCTCTCATACTCTTTTAAAAACTCGTATACATCCCTACTACTATGCTCATTGAACCTTTCACACCGAGGTACCTCTCTCATAAACACAGTCTTACACACATCACGTTCATTCTCACTGCTATCATCACTGCTACCTTCCCTCTTGTTTCCTACCTCCTCGCTAGAATATAAAGATTCTAATTCCACTCTCATACTCCTATGCTTGATTATACTCTTCCTAGCCCTTTTTTTACTCACCACTTTAACCCATTCACGATATTCCTTGCTATCATCCTGACACTTTTTCTTCTCTTTCTTCACATCACTTTTACCTTTTTTCTCATTCTTCCTATCACATTTCTGTTCATCCTTACTATGCTTAATTCCATTATCTTCAATCTCACTATCACTATTACTATTACTATCACTATCACTTCCTTCCCCATTGTCACTCACCTTAGCCTTCTCTTCCACTATCACCCCATTACCCGAAGCAGAAACCACTCCTCTAACTGCACCTTCACCCATGAAAGTTTTCATCATTCCCATTATTTGCCCCATCATAGCTTCCATTCGTTTCTCCATTCGTTCTTCGTTTTCTCGCATCCTCATCTCAACACCCTCTTCTACTCTCTCTACAGTTTCCTTTAACTCCCTAAGCTCCTTTTGCATCGCCTCATTCTCCCAGTTCAACCTCTCATTCTCTACTAGCAACTTCTCTTTCTCAACTATCAACTTCTGCTCCCGTTCTTTATAATGCCGCAATTCCTCCTCCAAAGCCTTTCATTCGCCTTACAATGTCATTAATCTTAAATCTAAATCCTAAATATAACCCTTGTAAAATAGACTGGTTTAATCCCACCTCGGGTGTCCCTGTTCGGGCGCCAAAATAATGTGGAGGGATGTTGCAATACAACACCCACACCCTTGAATCACTCTAACAGACAATTGTCTCCACAAAACAAACTTTCTCCTTACGTTATCTAAAACCAGACTCTTAGACAAAAGGACAAAATAAACAAAACATAACCTTAAAACTATATTTCTTAATACTAAAACAATCACTAAAAAATCACCAATCATATACCATAACCAAAAAATAATCAATAATTAGTACTATAATCTTAACCTACTGTAATTGGAAAACAAAAAACTTAAAACTAAAATTCACTTCAACCACAATCTAAACGTAATTATCATATATGATTGTGACTGGACAATTTCGTCCAAACAAGGGCCAACAGTTTTTAATAGCCCAATATCACAACTCTGCAGGAACCGGAACACTGTCAAATATTAATACACAATTGCATTAATCCTCATCATCATCATCATCATCATTATCAATACGCCAAACAAATTCCTTCAACCGGGCTGGATCGTTACAGCATCTTTTTCATCAAGATCCACAGAGCAATCCAATCAGGTCCTTAAACAATCCAGCTCATCAATAATGCATTCCAAATCTGAGCAGTCTATTAAATTCTTTAAATAAGCCAGGTCGTCAACAATCAAATTCACATAAAATTTCTCCCCAATGGAGGAATCACGGCCTGAAAATGAAAAAAGTTACAACACTTACGAACACTCCTAACTAACTAAACTATCGGATTATAATCAAAGAGAAATAATAAATTGTTCCTATCACTCACAATCACGACAAGCAAATATAAACAAAACTGTACTTACTCAGAAAATATATCAACACTTCCACGCTGGTAATAAAGAATAATGATAATAGTCCAAGCATTCACACCAGCCTCTAGCTGCAGTCAGAATCAAAATAAGCATTTTCTCAAGACATGCACCACTGTCCTAACCTAGCTAAAACATGAACAAACAATCTTATTTGTACCAACAGTCTTTCTTACAACAAACAATCGATACACTAACTATCTCTCTCTCTCTCTCTCTCTCTCTCTCTCTCTCTCTCTCTCTCTCTCTCTCTCTCTCTCTCTCTCTCTCTCTCTCTCTCTCTCTCTCTCTCTCAGTATTTTTCCCCCCCCAAAAATAAATAAAACAAAAATTAATCTTTCACAATTTTCCGTGCATCAAATTGTATGTGATGCACATTGACAACAAGGTTACCTGGTACGTTTACAATAAATATAATTTTCAAAGGTTTAACAAATATGATTGCAGTTTCAATATCGTGTGGAATATTTGCAATAAGTTTATTGTTCCACGTGTGTTGATGATCCTGCTACCCGGCACAAGGGCTATCTCCGATACAGTGTTAGATTTTCCTGAGTTTTAGGCCTTTTTGTAAGAAATAAAAACAATGGGGTTACATTTTTTTTTCTTTCCACATACTTCTCTTTGGCGTCTAGAATGAATCTCTAGCCATTCTAATGATTGGTAGTAATTTTTGTAAAAATTTAGATGACTAAATCTTGGCAATCACAGGTGCCACACGTAAAGTAAAACTTTTTTTCTTTCTTTTTTTTTTTGCTTTTCAAATACTTTGTCTTACTGTTTAGGAGAAATTTTGAGGTAAACTTATGATTTGTAGCCGATTTTATTAAAGGTTATTCTTGAAAGTCTTGCACTTTTGGGTGGCACTATTTATGTTCCATTTTAGCCCTTCTGCTGCTTTTAAAAAACTTAAATTTTTTGGTCTATGATAAACTCCAATACCTGACAGGTGTGTGGCAAGCTTTATTTAAATCTTTAAATCTCTAGTATTTTAAATAAAAAGTTTTCTCGTCAGACTTATTCATATATTTTACCCCCCCAAAAATTCCAAACTTTTTAAAAACTAGAACGCAAAAAAATCTCACTAACCTTCAATGCCCACAAGGGGGGGGGGGGGGTGCTCAATTTGACCCCCTGAGTAATTGAATTAAAGTGTTATATAGAATAAATAAATTAACAACATAATTTAATAGGGATCTTTTCTTTAATGTTTTAGCAACAAAAAATTAAAACTATCGTAATATTACATACAGGTTGTTGCTCTCACGAAATACTTTTATGAAATATTAATAAGAATTGACAAATTTTGAACATTAAATACAAGTATACACCAGTGTTTCAGTGCATTATTTTACAAACCATCTTCTTGAATTTCCTGCACACACAAACAGTTTTATTTGTTCTTTATTTTAGGCTAATAAGAC
>NC_090741.1:120757784-120760284 GCF_036898095.1 Palaemon carinicauda
ACACATTCTCTCTCTCTCTCTCTGTCTCTCTCTCTCTCTCTCTCTCTCTCTCTCTCTCTCTCTCTCTCTCTCTCTCTCTAACAACTGATCCGACGCTTACTATTTCTGTTTTTGTTTTGTTACTAAAATGGCATCGATCCAAACAAGAAACTAATTTCTTCTCTTCCTCTACTGTACCGGTAAACACATTTGTAGCTTTTGTTTTCAATAACAGTAAACCCTCTACTTATTAGATTGTACTTTGTTGTACACTGAGTGTATGGAGGAGTCCCTCATTATGAATGGGTGATGGAGGAGAGTGCATTGTTAGATTGAATTATCGGAACAGAAACGTCAGTGTATTACAGATACTGGAGGATAAGACTGATCTTCCTTGTTATAGTTAGTAATAGCTAGTAAAAATTAGTTAACGGAGGAAGAGATTACAAGAAGGGGATGTAATACGCTAAAGGAATCAGAGACTGTCTAGCGTTCAGGTCCATAATAAAGCCACTTCTGCCACCGGCGCTGCAGGTATCCCCACACTGGTGAACATGTGGAGGATTGCCCTCTATAGCAGGAGTGGCCTCCACCACTACCTCTACATCCTTTTCCTACTTTATTGGATTTACTGCCCTTCTGGTTTTCACATGGAGGAAAGGGCTTCCTAGACAAACATTTTGATGATCCTTTACTCCTGTTACTTTTCTGTGGCCCGTACATTTCCAGTGTCCTCGGTGGAGGACCTGCTCCATATGACTTTGATGTTAGACTATCTCCAACGATTAGCCACCCTTTTGACGTCCGCACCGGAGAGGATGGGGTTCTCAAATGTTGAACTCTAAAGTGTGGTCATATCCAATTTCAGAACATATCGATGGAAATTCTTGATTACCGAGTTCCGTCACCTAAGAATAAGGTTTACTCACAGGTTAACCCGCTAGGTGGTGAGAAAACTCAATGGTTCTGGTCCCCGATAAAAGAAACAAGGCCATGAAACCCTGGTGCTCTCTTGGGGTCCAATCAGTTCTGATTAGATGAGTTACTGACCCAAAGCATAGGAACCAGGCAAAAAGTTGCCTGTATGGTGAACTTTAAGAATATCTCCATGTTCAAGGCATCTGCTGCAGATAAGATGACTGGGAGACTTTAGAGTCTGTTACAAAAAACTCCTCTTGTTATTGCTTTGATGGCTGGGTCTATTGGTAGGGGAGAGAGGGTTTAGTTGGACAACTTACAGTACCTCCTCTGTTGGATAAAAGGAAGCCGGAGAAGCTTTGAGGGGGAGGCAGTGCAAAAAAAGATCGAAGTGCTAGATCTCTAGAGCGAAAGCCTTCTTCTTTGCTCCTTTCCAGCCCCTAGACCAGAGCAAAGCTTCCCTAGCCTTGGGAGACCTTGGGTGCTATTGAAATGATCCAAGACGGTGTCACTACCCTCTTGTGGGGTTAAAAAGGGGTCGACTAGGCCGTTGATGGCCCTCATGGCAGGCCAAAACCTGCCAAAAGATGGAGTCAGCTCTTTCTGTTCCGCTTTGGTGTATAAAAGGACTTGCTGTCCTGGGAAGGTAGTCATCGTTTTCCCAAGTCCTGGTTGTCATAGAACCATGTGCTCTCACCCGTAGATGTCCTTGGCGGGTTGTAGTAGTCATCATGCCTCAAAGACGCCTTAGACATCATTGGGAGCCTCTCTGGTTGCTGCAGCTGTTGCTGGATTTTAAAGTAGGATCTAGCAGCGCTGTTCCTTAGAATGGTTTTTTGTGTCCTACTCTCTCTTGGAGGAAGAAGGAACTCTGCTAGCGGGGAAGGTCCTGTGTCCTCCCTGCACCTGCTGAAATAAGGGACATCCTTTGGGGAAGAAAATGGCGGACGTTAATCCAACACGTGGAAGTAGTGAGCAATCATGGAGAGATGACCTCGATGAGAGAGAGGGCAACACGGAAAACATCAAAGAGATCTCTGTGGTGGTGGGGGTGGGGGTTCTCAAACACCGGCTTGTATGGAGGTGGAGGGTGGCTCTTGCGGGGGGGAATCAGGTTCTTTTGCCTTTTCCTCTTTTTCGCTGTCATAACCAGAAGCATCTCCAGTTGGGAGAGGTCCTGCTGAACTGCACATTCCAAGCCTGTGGATCTATGCATCTTAGACCTGATCATCAGGACGATCATCCAAGGCTGATGTTCCATGGATGCAACTCGAACCGAAGACCTGCGCCTCGGGTCATACAGGGGAGAGGAGATCTTTGAAGTGATTGATTTCTCTAACTACATCCAGCAAGTACTTGTAGATGCAAGCTGACAACTATTTACCTAGGGCACAGTGCCATATTCCACCAAGCTCACTGATTTCATCAAAGCATCAAACAACGGGATGTCCTTCTGGAAGGATAGAACTGAGGACAACATCTCACTGGGGAGGCTATGGACTGGTGAACACCTCCTGGGAGACCAAGGTTTTGACATCTGAAATGGAGAGATAGGTCTCTTACCTGGCCGTAAGAGGACCAGCATATCCTCTCGCTCTAGTTT
>NC_090741.1:120767784-120780284 GCF_036898095.1 Palaemon carinicauda
GAATCACCACCCGGCCAGAAGCTGTTACCATAAAATGAATTCCAAGTGGATATGTATTCCCAAGATAGAATTCGGTATTAAATGCATTTCGTGGGTGATATTTACATTAATTAAAATCACGTGTGCTTGTGATATATGTTCATATATATATATATATATATATATATATATATATATATATATATATATATATATATATATATATATATATATATATATATATATATATATATATATATATATATATACACATATATATATATATATATATATATATATATATATATATATATATATATATATATATATATATATATATATATATATATATATATATATATATATATATATATATATTACTTCAAAATCAATGAGAATACATTTACACATTTTATTAAAGCTTATGGATATGGCTGCAGTGTAAAATATCCACAAAACATTCACATTTTGATGGTGGACTCTTGAAGAATCCTGAACGTTTAATTTGACTCACCACAGATCAAGATCTGTTGGAAAAGAAAAAAAAATGCAATGCCCTAACAATAGAACGCCAAAAGGGGTCAATTTGACCCTTTTAAAGTTCAGACTGATATAGTTTTATAATTTACAATGGTGGATGTTTCATATCTTCTGACTTTTATCCTTCTTGGATAAGTTATAACCAGAAGTGCCGATTACATAGCATAACCAGGAAATGAGAAAAATTGTCATTTACCTTCAATGCCCAGAGGGGCCAATTTAACCCTTTATATATGGTGAATGCATATTTCTTTTTTTTTATCGGAATTTAATAAAAAAAATTTGATTTCCAACTGTATAAAAAGTTACGCTTCCTTACCTGAAAGTTCCTTGTCATTTTTTCAGCTTGATTTATGCATCCTTGTTTTTTTTTTTTTTTTAATAAGTACAACTTCAAGTACACAAGTATCTCATTTGAGCAATAAAAATCTATTCTGCTTGAGTTTTAACTGTATGTCCCGTCGGCATAGACTTACTCTTGAAGAAATTCTCCAAGAATTGATAGGCCTTGATGAAAATAAGTTGGATAGAGGAGATTTCGATATTGAAGATCAAACTGATGAAGATTTTTGCCCCGCATCAAGTGAAATTTCAGAAAGCCAGAGTGAAAATGATGATGATATTGAAGAAGTTATTCAGCTGTGTGTAAGCGGAGTAGAGCAAGGGAGATCTAAGAAACAACAACACATTAAGCCTCATAGTTCTTTTCGACCTTCTTGCTCAGATCTAGAATTTGAAAATTATACGGCACCAGATGACACAGTGTGGAGAAGTTTGAATGGATATGGGAATATGGGACGTCCACCTAAGTAAAAGGTACTGAAGGATGGGTTTCGAAATACTCCTTATTCCAAAATAAACTTGTATGCTGATAGTGTTGACAGTGTTTGGAACCTTTTCATTGATAATTCTAAACTACTCTATATAAATTAATGTACCGAAACTAATGTTCACCGTATGCTGCAACAAGAAACTCAGTATCTCTCTCTATATATCTCAACTAGCAGCCTTTATAACTATACTGTATGTTTGTGGAGTGTTTGGATGTAGAAATAGTGATGCTCACTAACTTTGGTCAGTACCCCGTGGACTGCCATTTTGTCCTGAATCTGTCTCGTTATAGATTTTCGTGAAATGATGAGGTATCTACGATTTGACTTCGAGACTAATAGATCGAAACTCCTAAACACTGATAAATTTGCTCTAAATTCAGAAATCTGGAAAATAGGTATTGCTAACTGCCAGGCATGCTACATAACAGGATCAAATCTTTATCATGGAACAGCTTTTCCAAAGTAAAACAAGATGCCCGTTCAGTCAATATATGGCTTCGAAACTAGATAAAAATGGACAGAAATTCTAGATGGCTTGTGATGTTCAAAGTAAATACTTGCTAAATGCATTTCCTTATTTAGGAAAGTCTAAACTTCGACCAAAAGTTCAGAAAGTCTCACACTATGTTGTGATGCAGTTGTTGGAGCGTCTTGTGAATAGTGGTAGGAATGCCATTACTGATAACTCCTGTACTTACCTCAATCTAGCAAAAGAGATCCGGGAGAACAATAAACAATAAATAGTTGGGCATGAGATACCCTTTCAGAAAAAAAAAACACCCGTCTTCCACTATACAAATCCCAATTATTATCTCATGATGATGTATCTCAAAATCTATCAGGAGACGAAAAAGAAAAATGTTCTCTTGATCAGCTGTCTTCATCCAAATATTATGATTCTAGTAAATATTAAGAAGACCCCAGAATTTATTGCTTACCACAATGAAACAAAGTTTGGTGTAGACGACCTTGGTCAAATGTTACGACTGTATTCAGTAAAATCTGGATCCCGGTGGCCAATTTGCAAATTTTTCAATATACCTTATATTGCCGGAGTAAATGCTTATATTCCCTACAAAGGTAGAGCTAACACAAATATATACAGGAAGACTGTTCTACAATAGCTTGCTGGTGACATTTGCTCTGAACATATGATAAATAAAATCTAAGATAGTTCCAACTGAAAATAGGAAAGGTTTAGATTCTGAAATGATGCTCAATATGTATGTGTCTGTCATTGGAAATGTCTTATTAGCATAAAATAAAGAACAAATAAAACTGTTTGTGTGTGCAGGAAATTCAAGAAGATGGTTTGTAAAAAAATGCACTGAAACAGTGGTGTATACTTGTATTTAATGTTCAAAACTTGTCAATTCTTGTTAATATTTCATAAAAGTATTTCCTGAGAGCAACAACCTGTAGGTAATATTACGATAGTTTTAATTTTTTGTTGCTAAAACATTAAAGAAAAGATCCCTATTAAATTTTGTTGTTAATTTATTTATTCTATATAACACTTTAATTCAATTACTCAGGATGTCGAATTGAGCATCCACACCCCCCCCCCCCCGGGCATTGAAGGTTAGTGAGAATTTTGTACGTTCTAGTTTTTAAAAAGTTGGGAATTTTTTAGGGGGTAAAATATTTGAATAAGTCTGACAAGAAAACTTCTTTATTTGAAACACTAGAGATTTAAAGATTTAAATAAAGCTTGCCACACACCTGTAAGTTATTGGAGTTTATCATAGACCCAAAAATTTAAGTTTTTGAAAAGCAGCAGAATGGAACATAAATAGTGCCACCTACAAGTGCGAGACTTTCAAGATTAACCTTTAATAAAATCGGCTACAAATCATAAGTTTACCTCGAAATTTATTCTAAACAGTAAGACAAAGTATTTGAAAAGCAAAAAAAAAAAAAAAAAAAAAAAGAAAAAAAAAAGTTTTACTTTACGTGTGGCACCTATGATTGCCAAGATTTAGTCATCTAAATTTTTACAAAAGTTACTACTAATCATTATTATGGCTAGAGATTCATTCTAGACGCCAAATAGAAGTATGTGAAAAGCAAAAAAAAAAAAAAAAAAGGAAAAGAAACCTCATTGTTTTTATTTCTAACAAAAAGGCCTAAAACTCAGGAAAATCTAACACTGTATCGGAGATAGCCCTTGTGCCGGGTAGCAGGATCATCAACACACGTGGAAAAATAAACTAATTGCAAATATTCCACACTTTATTGAAACTGCAATCATATTTGCTTAACCTTTGAAAATTATATTTATTGTAAACGTACCAGATAACCTTGTTGTCAATGTGCATCACATATACTTTGATGCACCGAAAATTGTGGAAATTAATTTTTGTTTTATTTTTATTTGTATTTTTGGCAAATCCTGAGAGAGAGAGAGAGAGAGAGAGAGAGAGAGAGAGAGAGAGAGAGAGAGAGAGAGAGAGAGAGAGAGAGAGAGAGAGAGGTAGTTAGTGTATCGATTGTTTGTTGTGAGAAAGACTGTTGGTACAAATAAGATTGTTTGTTCATGTTTTAGCTAGGTTAGGACAGTAGTACATGTCTTGATTAAATGCTTATTTTGATTTTGACTGCAGCTAGAGGCTGGTGTGAATGCTTGGACTATAATCATTATTCTTTATTACCAGCGTGGAATTGTTGATTGATTTTCTGAGTAAGTACAGTTTTGTTTATATTTTCTTGTCGTGATTGTGAGTGATAGGAACAATTTATTATTTCTCTTTGATTATAATGCGATAGTTTAGTTTGTTAGGAGTGTTCACTAGTGTTTTTACTTTTTTATTTTCAGGCCGTGATTCCTCCATTGGGGAGAAACTTTATGTGAATTTGATTGTTGACGACCTGGCTTGTTTAAGGAATTTGATAGACTGCTCAGATTTGGAATGCATTATTGATGAGCTGGATTGTTTAAGGACCTGATTGGATTGTTCTTTAGATCTTGATGAAAGAGATGCTGTAATGATCCAGCCCGGTTGAAGGAATTTGTTTGGCGTATTGATGATGATGATGATAATGATGATTAATGCAATTGTGTATCAATATTTGACAGTGTTCCGGTTCCTACAGAGTTCTGATATTGGGCTATTAAAGACTGTTGGCCCTTGTGTGGATGAAAGTGTCCACTCACAATCATATATGATAATTACGTTTAGATTGTGGTTGAAGTGAATTTTAGTTTTAAGTTTTGTGTTTTCCAATTACAGTAGGTTAAGATTATAGTACTAAGTTGTAATTATTTTTTGGTTATGGTATATGATTGGTGATGTTTTAGTGATTGTTTTAGTATTAAGAAATATAGTTTTAAGGTTATGTTTTGTTTATTTTGTCCTTTTGTCTAAGAGTCTGGTTTTAGATAACGTAAGGGGAAAGTTTGTTTTGTGGAGACAATTGTCTGTTAGAGTAATTCAAGGGTGTGGGTGTTGTATTGCAACATCCCCCCACATTATTTTGGCGCCCAAACAGGGACACCCGCGGTGGGATTAAACCAGACTCTTTTACAAGGGTTATATTTAGGATTTAGATTTAAGATTAATGACATTGGAAAGCAAATTAAAGGCTCTGGAGGAGGAATTGCGACATTATAAAGAACGGGAGCAGAAGTTGATAGTTGAGAAAGAGAAGTTGCTAGTAGAGAATGAGAGGTTGAACTGGGAGAATGAGGCGATGCAGAAGGAGCTTAGGGAATTAAAGGGAACTGTAGAGAGAGTGGAAGAGGGTATTGAGATGAGGATGCGAGAGAATGAAGAACGAATGGAAGCTTTGATGGGGCAAATAATGGGAATGATGAAAACTTTCATGGGTGAAGGTGCAGTTAGAGGAGTGGTTTCTGCTTCGGGTAACGGGGTGATAGTGGAAGAAAAGGCTAAGGTGAGTGATAATGGGAAAGGAAGTGATAGTGATAGTAATAGTAAAAGTGATAGTGAGATTGAAGATAATGGAATTAAGCATAGTAAGGATGAACAGAAATGTGATAGGAAGAATGAGAAGAAAGGTTAAAGTGATGTGAAGAAAGAGAAGAAAAAGTGTCAGGATGATAGCAAGGATAATGGTGAATGGGTGAAAGTGGTGAGTAAATAAAGGGCTATGAAGAGTATGATCATGCATAGGAGTATGAATGTGTAATTAAAATCTTTATATTCTAGCGAGGAGGTAGGAAACAAGAGGGAAGGTAGCAGTGATGATAGCAGTGAGAATGAACGTGATGTGTGTAAGATTGTGTTTATGAGAGAGGTACCTCGGTGTGAAAGGTTCAATGAGCAATTTAATATGGATGTATACGAGTTTTTCAGAGAGTAGGAGAGGTATTGTCAGGATAGGTATGGTGATAGTAAGAGAGTTTGAGCTAGGGAGTTAGGAGAATATTTGACTGGGTATTTGTTGACGATTTATGGTGTGATAATGAGTGTAGGTGACGTAGATTATGAAAGTGTGAAGAAGAGAATAATTGAGCAGGTAAAACGTATGAAAGGGAGTGTTAGGTATAAGCTTAAGAATGATTTTGATGAAGCATGGATGAATGTAGGAGAAGCAATATCAATATATGTATGTAGGTTGGAAACTTTAGCTAGGAAGAAGTATGGGGATGAAGGTATAAATGAGAATAGGGAGTTAAAGAAGAAGTTTTTGGCTACTGCACCTGAGAATGTTGCTGAGATTATTAATTTGAAACGGAAGGAAAAAATGAGGTGAACGCAAGAGAGATTGACATGGGATGATATACTAGAGATAGTTGAGGATTATGAGTTAGATAGGTGCATGAAAGAAAGTAAATCTGTGAGTGTGAGAACTGGAATAGAAGAAAGTGTAATAGAAATTGGTAGTTATAAGGATGCAATTTTGAAAGGGCCAATGAGGATTTCTGATCAGGTAATGTATAGGAGTGTTAGGGCAAGTAACAGAGGAACTCTGCAAGCAAATGGTGGATTTAGGCAGGGTAATTGGCACAATAGGGATAGGAATGTGAGTGTGCAACGAGGTATGTAAAATAGTCGTGTCCGTGATGAAAAGTGTTATACGTGTGGGAAAGTGGGACATAAGAAGAATGAATGTAGATGGGCTCTAGGTGCTTGTTTTGGATGTGGTGAGGTAGGGCATAGAATTAGTGAGTGCAAGAAAGAGAAAGGGGTAAAATGTTATCGGTGTAGTATGACAGGGCACAGAACGAGTGGATATCGTAGTAACAGTATGACTGTGATTTGTGGTTATTGTGGTAAGGATGCTCATTATGCTAGAATGTAAAAGGAGCCACGGGGTAAGTGTACTGAATGTGGTGCATATGGGCAGGTAGTTAAAGTATGTAGGAGGAAGGGATTAAGTCAGCCAGGATGTTCGGGAAACTGGAGTGTAAGGGGGTTCTGGTGGGTGAGTCTTCCTGTGTGTGTTGAAGGAATAGGATCAATGTTTGTGAGAATGGGATGAATGATTGGTTGGAAATGAGCAAGTATGAATCTAGTATGCATGAGAAGTTAGGGCTGGAAAATAAACAATTAGTGTTAGTTGAATATAGGAAAAAGAGGCGTTTGAAAGTTTTAAGTAAGGAGAAAGTGCAAGGGAAATTTATAGGTATAGTTAAGAATACGAATAAGTATGACAAGGGTGTAAATGTGCAAGTGAGTGTGGAAGATAAATGTATTAATACAGATGAAACGTGGCTGAGTATTAATGATACTTATAGGGTGTGTGACTTTTCCTTAGATGATGTAAAAGAGAGGAAGACGAATGCAAAAATGGGAGATAGGAGCATGATAAGTAGCATGAATGAATCTTTTGCTAAAGTTGAGAATATTCTTGTTGAAATGGATGAACTTTTTTTCAGAAATGAGTGTAATTTTAGGACCAGATGAGAACGAGGTAAATATGATTGTACATGATATATTAGATGATAGGGATCTAAATAGGAATACTGTTAATGTAGTGAATGATTGTGATATGGAAGATGTGAATGAGAGAGTGTATGAAGGCCCAGTTACTCGGAGTAGAGGTTCCGTTCCCGACTGCGACTGGGTAATGAAAAAAAATAATTTGAGTGGTTGTGTGAAAATGTAGTAGGATTTGGCAAAGTAAGGGGGGAGAAATGTGGAGGAATAATTTTTTTCTTTTTTTTTCTTTGCCAAATCCTGAGAGAGAGAGAGAGAGAGAGAGAGAGAGAGAGAGAGAGAGAGAGAGAGAGAGAGAGAGAGAGAGAGAGAGAGAGGTAGATAGTGTATCGATTGTTTGTTGTGAGAAAGACTGTTGGTATAAATGAGATTTTTTGGTTATGTTTTAGCTAGGTTAGGACAGTGGTGCATGTCTTGAAAAAAATGCTGATTTTGACTTCAGCTAGAGGCTGGTGTGAATGCTGGACTATTATCATTATTCTTTATTACCAGCGTGGAAGTGTTGATTGATTTTCTGAGTAAGTACAGTTTTGCTTATATTTGCTTGTCGTGATTGTGAATGATAGGAACAATTTATTATTCATCTTTGATTATAGTGCGATAGTTTAGTTAGTTAGGAGTGTTCGTAAGTGTCTTTCCTTTTTTCATTTTCAGGCCGTGATTCCTCCTTTGGGGAGAAATTTTATGTGAATTTGATTGTTGAAGACCTGGCTTGTTTAAGGAATTTGATATGACGGCTCATATTTGGAATGAATTATTGATGACCTGGATTGTTTAAGGACCTGATTGGATTGCTCTGTGGATCTTGATGAAAGAGATGCTGTAACGATCCAGCCCGGCTGAAGGAATTTGTTTGGGGTATTGATGATGATGATGATGATGATGATTAATGCAATTGTGTATTAATATTTGACAGTGTTCCGGTTCCCGCAGCGATGTGATATTGGGCTATTAAAGACTGGTGGCACTTGTGTGGACAAAAGTGTCCACTTAAAATCATATATGATATTTACGTTTAGATTGTGGTTGAAGTGAATTTTAGTTTTAAATTTTTTGTTTTCCAATTACAGTAGGTTAAGATTATAGTACTAAGTTGTGATTATTTTTTTATTATGGTATATGATTGGGGATTTTTTATTGATTGTTTTAGTATTAATAAATATAGTTTTAAGGTTATGTTTTGTTTATTTTGTCCTTTTTTCTAAGAGTCTGGTTTTAGATAACGTAAGGGGAAAGTTTGTTTTGTGGAGACAATTGTCTGTTAGAGTGATTCAAGGGTGTGGGGGTTGTATTGCAACATCCTGCTACATTATTTTGGCGCCCGAACAGGGACAGCCGAGGTGGGATTGAAGCAGACTCTTTTACAAGGGTTATATTTAGGATTTAGATTTAAGGCTAATGACAATGGAAGGCAAATGAAAGGCTTTAAAGGAGGAATTGCAACATTATGAAGAACGGGAGCAGAAGTTGATAGTTGAGAAAGAGAAGTTGCTAGTAGAGAATGAGAGGTTGAACTGGGAGAATGAGGCGATGCAGAAGGAGCTTTGGGAGTTAAAGGGAACTGTAGAGAGAGTGGATGAGGGTGTTGAGAGGAGGATGCGAGAGAACGAAGAACGAATGGAGAAACGAATGGAAGCTATGATGGGGCAAGTAATGGGAATGATGAAAACTTTCATGGGTGAAGGTGCAGTCGGAGGAGTGGTTCCTGCTTCGGGTAATGGGGTGATAATGGAAGAGAAGGCTAAGGTGAGTGATAATGGAAAGGGAAGTGATAGTGATAGTAATAGTAATAGTAATAGTGATAGTGAGATTGAAGATGAGGAAATTAAGCAGAGTAAGGATGAACAGAAATGTGATATTAATAATGAGAAGAAACGTAAATGTGATGTGAAGAAAGAAAAGAAAAAGTGTCAGGATGATTGCAAGAATGATCGTGAATGGGTGAAAGTTGTGAGTAAGAAAAGGGCTAGGAAGAGTATAATCAAGGATAGGAGTATGAGTGTGGAATTAGATTCTTTATATTCTAGCGAGGAAGTAGGAAACAAGAGGGAAGGTAGCAGTGATGATAGCAATGAAAATGAACGTGATGTGTGTAAGACTATGTTTATGAGTGAGGTACCTCGGTGTGAAAGGTTCAATGAGCATAGTAGTAGGGATATATACGATTTTTTCAATGAGTATGAGAGGTATTGTCAGGATAAGTATGGTGATAGTATGAGAGTTTGAGCTAGGGAGTTAGGAGAATATTTGACTGGGTATTTGTTGACGATGTATGGTGTGATAATGAGTGTAGGTGACGTAGATTATGAAAATGTGAAAAAGAGAATAATTGAGCAGGTAAAACGTATGAAAGGTAGTGTTAGGTATAAGCGTAAGAGTAATTTTGATGAAGCACGGATGAATGTAGGAGAAGCAATATCAATGTATGTATGTAGGTTGGAAACTTTAGATAGGTAGAATTATGGGGGTGCAGGTATAAATGAGAATAAGGAGTTAATGAAGAAGTTTTTGGCTACTGTACCTGAGAATGTTGCTGAGTTTATTAATTTGAAACGGAAGGAGAAAATGAGGTGGACACAAGACAGATTGACATGGGATGATATACTAGAGATAGTTGAGGATTATGAGTTAGATAGGTGCATGAAAGAAAGTAAATCTGTGAGTGTGAAAACTGGAATGGAATAAAGTGTAATAAAATTTGGTAGTTATAAGGATGCAATTTTGAAAGGGCCAATGAGGATTTCTGATCAGGTAATAGATAGGACTGTTAGGGCAAGTCATGGAGGAACTGTGCAAGCAAATGGTGGATAAAGGCAGGGTAATTGGCGCAATAGGGATAGGAGTGTGAGTGCGCAACGAGGTATGTCAAATAGTCGTGTCCGAGATGAAAAGTGTTATAGGTGTGGGAAAGTGGGACATAAGAAGAATGAATGTAGATGGGCTCTAGGTGTTTGTTTTGGATGTGGGGAGGTAGGGCATAGAATTAGCGAGTGCAAGAAAGAGAAAGTGGTAAAATGTTATTGGTGTGGTATGACTGGCCATATAACGAGTGGAAGTCGTAGTAATCGTATAAATGTGATTTGTGGTAATTGTGGTAAGGATGGTCATTATGCTAGAATGTGCAAGGAGCCGCAGGGTAAGTGTACTGAATGTGGTGCATATGGGCATGTAGCTAGAGTATGTTGGAAGAAGGGATTAAGTCAGCCAGGATGTTCGAGAAACTAGAGTGTAAGGGGGTTCAGGTAGGTGAGTCCTCCTGTGTGTGTGGAAGGAATAGGATCAATGTTTGTGAGAATGGGATGAATAATTGGTTGGAAATGAGCAAGTATGAATCTAGTATGCATGAGAAGTTAGGGCTGGAAAATAAATGATTAGTGTTAGTTGAATATAGGAAAAAGAGGCGTTTGAAAGTTTTAAGTGAGGAAAAAGTGCAAGGAAAATTTATAGGTAGAGTTAAGAGTACGATTAAGTATGACAAGGGTGTAAATGTGCAAGTGAGTGTGGAAGATAAATGTATTAATACAGATGAAACGTGGCTGAGTATTAATGATACTTATAGAGTGTGTGGCTTTTCCTTAGATGATGTAAAAGAAAGGATGACGAATGCAAGAATGAGAGATAGGAGAATAATAAGTATCATGAATTAATCTTTTGCTAAAGTTGAGAATATTTTTGATGAAATGGATGAATTGTTTACGGAAATGAGTGTAATTTTAGGGCCAAATGAGAACGAGGTAGATGTGATTGTACATGATATATAAGATGATAGGGATTTAAATAGGAATAGTGTTAATGTAGCGAATGATTGTGATGAGGAAGAAGTCAATAAGAGAGTGTATGAAAGCCCAGTTACTCGGAGTAGAGGTCCCGTTCCCGACTGCGACTGGGTAATGAAAAAAAAATAATGTAAGTGGTTGTGTGAAAATGTAGTAGGATTTGGCAAAGTAAGGGGGGAGGAATGTGGAGGATTAGTTTTTGGTTTATTTTTATTTGTTTTTTTTTCGCCAAATTCTGAGAGAGAGAGAGAGAGAGAGAGAGAGAGAGAGAGAGAGAGAGAGATTTTGTTGTAAGAAAGACTGTTGGTATAAATGAGATTGTTTGTTTATGTTTTAGCTAGGTTAGGACAGTGGTGCATGTCTTGAGAAAATGCTTATTTTGATTTTCACTGCAACTAGAGGCTGGTGTGAATGCTGGACTATTATTATAGTGCGATAGTTTAGTCAGTTAGGAGTCTTCGTAAGTTTTTTTTTTTTTCTTTTTTTCAGGCCGTGATCTCTCCTTTTGGGGAGAAATTTTACGTGAATTTGATTGTTGACGACCTGGCTTGTTTTAGGAATTTAATACGACCGCTCATATTTGGAATGAATTATTGATGACCTGGATTGTTTAAGGACCTGATTGGATTGCTCTTTGGATCTTGATGAAAGAGATGTTGTAACGATCCATCCCGGTTGAAGGAATTTTTTTGGCGTATTGATGATGATGATGATGATGATGATGATGATTAATGCTATTGTGTATTAATATTTGACAGTGTTCCGATTCCTGCAGAGTTGTGATATTGGGCTATTAAAGACTGTTGTCCCTTTTGTGGACGAGTGTCCACTCACAATCATATATGATAATTACGTTTAGATTGTGGTTGAAGTGAATTTTAGTTTAAAGTTTTGTGTTTTCCATTTACAGTAGGTTAAGATTATAGTACTAAGTTGTGATTATTTTTTTATTATGGTATATGATTGGTGATTTGTTGGTGATTGTTTTAGTATTAAGAAATATAGTTTTAAGGTTATGTTTTGTTTATTTTGTCCTTTTGTGTAAGAGCCTGGTTTTAGATAAAGTAAGGGGAAAGTTTGTTTTGTGGAGACAATTGTCTGTTAAAGTGATTCAAGGGTGTGGGGGTTGTATTGCAACATCCCGCCACAAAATGAGGAGAAGGAATCGAAGCTTCAGCAAGACACGTTTGCTTCTAAGACATGCTGTCGCGTAGATGCAGTGCATTAATGCAAAGTTTGGTGTCAATTTACACAATGGTTACTTGTCCAGGGTAATGACATTCATCATTACGCCATCCATTTCCAACTTCCCACTCATCATTCTACCTGATACTCTATTCAAATCCTACATACTTTTATTGTAATGTTCTTTCATGATGATAGCAACACTATTCTCCCTGGCCTCACACTAATGATAGAAATGTTTGAAATGCTCGCTCGTATTATTTTGTCTTATTTTCCTTCCATTT
>NC_090741.1:120790284-120812784 GCF_036898095.1 Palaemon carinicauda
AAAAAGAATACAAACCAAGAGCTTTAAATAGCTTACCATTATTGGCGATCTAATTTTACCGTACTTCGTTAAAACTCTCCAACTTTATGAAAATAGACCTAACTAAACCTAAATCAACTTACCGGTTCGCCCACAGACATACACCTTAACCTACAATACACCAGCATCATAGCCCAAAAAGTCATATATATATATAGTACACAATCCAAAATTAGAACTAGCCAATAATTAATTTAGGGGAAGCTTTTGAAACCACTAGGGCATATACTACTCAAAGAAAAACTCCTAAACTTTATCGACAAAGTTATATTTTAAACAGAACTACATCCTAACAAAATTTTTCCATACAACCTTAAATGGAAAAACTAGCAAGTTGGGGTATGAGAAGGATCAAGCTAGTAGACTTAATTCTAGAAAGTATCAGGAATTTTGTTGTCAATCCCTTTAATATGTTTTACAATGAAATTGAACTCCTGCAGAAAAAGGGCCCAGCGCAAAATCCTCTGGTTCACTCCCTTTATCTGCTCAATGAAAACCAGTAGATTGTAATCCGTACCCATCTCAATCGAGAAAGAAAAATTTGTCACATACGGCTTGAAATAGTTAAGACCTCGGATGAAAGAAAAAGCTTCCTTTTCTATTGTGGAATAACGTTTTTCAGCCGCCAGAAGCTTTTTGCTATAGTAGGACACAGGATGAAAACGGTCCTGCTTTCTCTGGAAGAGGACACCTCCAATGCCAATGTCACTAGCATTTACCGCTATAATAACAGGCTTCTGAAAATCTGGGGAAATCAAAATGGGGTTAGTAATTAACACTGATTTAAATTTATTAAAAGATTCTTCACACTGATCCGACCACCAAAACTTTTTTCCTTTTTCCAATAAACTAGTAAGAGGCTGAGCAAAATCGGAGTGATAATGCACAAATCTGTGGTAATAACCTGTCATAGCCAGCACCCTTCTTACCTCTCTAACATTACCAGGCCTTTTTAAATTTGTATTGGCCTCGAGATTAGCTTGTTTCGGAGCCACCTGACCTAAACCAACCTCATGACCCAGATAACAAACCTTTGCCTGACCCAATTCGCAGTTAGACAAATTAACAACTAACCTTGCAGAACTAAGGGCTTCAAAAACCTTACGTAACCTTAGCATATGGGTATCCCAGTCATTATTATACACTACCAAGTCATCAATATAATTTTCCCCTCCTTTCAAACCACAAATTACCCTATTCATGAGCTTTTGAAAAGTACAAGTGGCATTTTTCATTCCAAAAAGCATAAACTTACACTCGTATAGGCCAAACGTAGTGACAGAGGTGGATATTTCACGAGCTCGGTCGGTCAATGGAACCTGCCAATAACCCTTTAAAAGATCCAACTTAGAAATAAATTTGGCAGACCCAATCTGATCCAGACAATCATCAATACGAGGGAGAGGAAAAGAACCATTTTTTGTATGGGCGTTCACTTTACGTTAGTCTACACACATGCCAAACATACCGTCTGCTTTCTTTACTAATTCAATAGGAGGACTCCAGTGACTTACTGATGGTTGAATAAGGTTATGTTTCAACTTATACTCTATCTCTTTACTGACCAAATCCCACTTTACGGGGTTCAACCGGTAAGGATTCTGTTTCACAGGGAAAGCATCACCTACATCAACGTCATGACTTAAAATGTTTTTCCTACCTTAAGCATCCTGAAAAAGATGTGAAAAGAAATAAATTAAATTGAGTACATCTTCTCGTTTGTTAACATCTAAATGCTCTAACATACTTTTTAACATCTTCAAATTTTGCATATTTTACCCAATGCATCCAAAGGAAACTGACACCCTAACTCGTCGGACTCCTCGGGAGACACATCCAATACCACAGACACAGGTTCAGACACTATCGCTAATGGATAACCTTGCTTACTAATGTAAGGTTTCAAATGATTAACATGGCATATTCTACATTTACGGCTTGAACTGGGAGCTTCAATTTCATAGTTAACCTCTGACAGCTTCCTCAAAACTTTCCATGGGCCCTTATATCTTGGTTCGTGAAAACTATTTCGGTCCATACTCAGCACAAAAACCAACTCTCCATGTTCAAATGATCATACCTTTACCTTTTTATCAAAGTTGTTCTTCATTACTGACTGGGATCAATCCAAATTTTCCCTGGCTAAGTTCCAGGCACTAACTATTCTTCCCGTCAAGTCTTCCACAAACACTTTCATACTTATTTCCTCCTTCCGGTTGGACTTGAGCATTTCTAAAACAATTTCCAATGGTCGACAGACCTTGCGTCCAAATACCAACTCGAAGAGTGGAAGAGTTAGGGTGATTCCAGATAGAAAAGAAGGCAAAAGGGAGGGCTTTGTCCCAGTCACTTTCATAATCACACAATGTTTCTTCAGGACAGACTTGAGGGTCTGGTGGAACCTTTCCACCACTCCTTGACTCTTCGGGTGATAAGGTACGCTGGTAATGTGCTGAATGGCCAGTCCCGCACACTTACCCCTAAATATCTTACTCGTGAAACTCGTCACACAGTCGGTCTGAATTACACAAGGTAGACCATACCTGGAAAAGAAAGCCATTAATTTTTCAAAAACAACTTTGGAATTAATATGCTTCATAGGTATAGCTTCAAGAAAGCGAGAGACTATCCATGACAGTTAGTAAATATACGTAACCTGTTTTAGTTTTGGGTAAAGGACCTACCACATCAATTACTAACTCAGAAAAAGGATCACCTTTAGCGGGTATGGGATGCAACGGGGCTTTTGGGATCCCCTGATTTGGTTTACCCATAACCTGACAAGTCTCACATGCTCTGATAAATTGCTTCATACTCAATTTAATTCCAGGCCACCAAAAATACCTAGCCAGACTATGAAAAGTTTTTAACACAACCAAATGACATGTAAAAAAAAAATTAGTATGAGCTAACTTCAAAACAGAATTTCTAAATTGAGAAGGTACCATAATCTGTTCCACCCGACCAGTTTTATTCAAATTATCAGACGCGGGACGACTAAACTTATATAGTAAGCCCATCACAACTCCAAACCTAGGTTTAGTCAGATCCTCAACATCGCCCAGATCAAAATTAAATTCATCCTTTTGAGCTTTAATAAAAGCAGCTCTATCCCAATGAAGTTTCATATTAACTACTTCATTAATACTACTCTCTACTGGCCTGGGCCTTGAAACCTCTAACTCTACACTACTTAACATTAAGTCATCGTCATTATCTATATCAAGTAAATTAGCCGCTTTTGTTGCGGACCGAGTCATAACAGCCGCAGGAATAGCATTTACCGATAATATAGGGAACAGATCCCATCCCTCACTATCCAGCATATCATTTCCCAAGATACCATCAATACCCAAAATAGGTAGACGATCCACCACAGCCAACTCAGTGACGCGATCATATCCTGGAAAAAACATGCAGACATTAACCAAAGGAGCAGACACAATTGAATCCGGAAACCTCCCAATAATATAAAATTTCATGTATATTTTTCAATACCATTTAGAGCCCTCTTCAGGACTAACGACCTGGCAGAACCAGTGTCCCTGAAAATTTTCACCTGATCAACATGAGAGTCAGAGATCAACTTTCCAGTCCACACATATTTGTCGTACTTGAGTCATGATTGGTAATTAGAAACATTAGGCTTGCTACTATTTACTAACTACTATCTACTGACGGTCTGTCTACAGGACTATGGCTACTAACCTCTGACTTTTCACTAACCAAGGCTACAGAACTTTGATCATTTTGCTCCAGGTATATCCTCCGAGCATTACATTGATTTTGGAAATGCCCGGTCTTGTTGCACCAATAACAACTTTCTTAACGACCTGAGCTTCTATTCCCATTGTACTTGTTACCTGGGAAGTTTTTATTAGCAAACATTTTAGTGGGAAGAAGACCCCCTTGGGCTCTACCCACATCCCTATCACCTGAAAAAAGATTTAAAATTAACACTATCACTCTTGGGGATATGGGGAGCCGATGAGGAGGCTTCCCCTCTCCCTCCACTATTATGGGAGCAAGATGTTTGATTATTTATAGTTTTATAAGTAAAACTACCGCTACCTGATCGATGAGTCAATACAAACTCATCTGCTAACTGAGAGGCACTACTCAATTTCACACTCTTTACATCCTCCAAGTGAACTCTCAACTCCCCGCTACAGGCCTTCTTAAATTCTTCAAGGAAAAACAGTTCATGTAACGCAGCGAAAGTGCCAATCTGACGAGTTTTCAGCCAATCGTCGAACTGTTCCTCCTAGACACGGGCATACTCAACGAAAGACTGAGCAGGGTGTTTTGTATAGTTACAAAACTGGAGGCGGTAGACCCCAGGGACTAAGTTGTACGATTTTAAAATTAAGGCTTTAACCTTCTGATAATCCCGAGCTACTCTCTCCTCCAAGGCATTATACACCCGCATTGCCTTGCCCACCAACCTACACTGTATTAATACAGTCCACATTTCTGCGGGCCAAAACAATCAGGAGGCCACACGCTCAAATGCCTTGAAGAACTCAGGGACATCCTTATCAAATTGGTCCCCTACAATTTGGCCATCTTTATATCTAATTTCACCTTCTTCAACTCATGACGCCTTACCTGCTTGTTCTCCTCGAACTCCCATTTTTTTTTCAACTCTATCCGTTTACAAATAAGGTTGAATTCCTTCTCCTCCTTGGAATCAACCAAAGCATTAATAGGGGCCTAAGATTTTACAGGTACAGAATCAGGGGAAAAAAAAAACGCCTGATTGGTAACGTCTCTGCCTGGTGTTTGCCAGTCGGAGGTTCGAGTCCCGCTCAGATTCGTTAGTGCCATTAGTGTCTGCAACCTTACCATCCTTGTGAGCTAAGGTTGGGGTGTTTGGGGGAGCCTATAGGTCTATCTGCTAAGTCATCAGCAGCCACTGCCTGGCCCTCCCTGGTCCTAGCTTGGGTGGAGAGGAGGCTTGGGCGCTGATCATATAATATATGGTCAGTCTCTAAGGCATTGTCCTGATTGCTAGGGCAATGTCACTGTCCCTTGCCTCTGCCATTCATGAGCAACCTTTAAAATCTTTAAAAATCTGGGGCAAATTTGCTGGACCCTAGTAAATGGTACCTACTATAGGAGGGTCCTCAAACAGAGTTAGACCAGCCCTCATACTTACATTGTCCTTTTCAAGACCCTCACTCGAATTCTCCTCACTATCACCTATTACCTCACTCTCACTACCCGAATGTTCAGCTTTAGCTAACTCCTGTTTCAATTTATCCCTAAATAAAAAATCAACATCTCTGCTCAAGAGTCCGCCATCTATAGCGGAAAACCCAACCACTTAGCAAACTCAACTAATTGTTTCTTACTTAGCAGGGGCAATTATTTCAGGCAATCAGCTGACACGAAAAACTCAGAGGGATCAAAAATAAATCCCTCCATTTTGTAAAAAGAAAAAAAATATTCAGGGGAGAAAAGCAATGCTAAAACAAAAAGAAATAAATATTGAAGAGTCCACCCGAGTGTCGCTCCACCGACCAGAATACCAGATACCCAAAGCTCCCTATCCTGTCACGGTCGGCAAATATGTCACGACCCTTGGCGGGTCATGGTGCAAGTTCTTATTGCACGATAGGGAGAACAGTGTTGGAAGTAATATCTGTGGTAAAATTGGCCAGTGGTAACGAAAACACTTGGGAAAACTTAACAATATTTATTAACAACAATTTTTCTGAAAAGCCAAGCTTGTGACTACCTAACAATTTACAACTTAACAATAAACAGATAACAATGATTAACAAATTACTAAAGGAACACTTTAACCAATTGATAATTATTAAGTATCACTTAAACCATAACAAAAAAAATTGCCCAACGGGAAAACACACACTCAAGGAGAGAGAGTCAATTAATAATTAAACACCCAAATGGGAAATTACAATAAATTCCCCTACGGGAAAAAACACACTCTCAACTAGAGAGAGTTAAATAAAAAAAAAACACTAAATACCTATCCATATCACACTCTTTGAGGCTGGAGAAAAACAACTCCCACACCTCCAAATAATAGGATAGCGGCTCCTCCGGCACACTACTACTGCAGAGAGTACAGCTCCGTAGGACTCCTCATCAAAGGGAGGGACTTGGAGTCCCAACCCCCAAAACAAGGTAAATAATCTTTCCTACCTGGCAGCTGCCTCCTTACATATCTCCACGAGCTCCAAGGCTCCCAGAGCTGGACATGATGCGGATGCGTTGACGGGGGGTGCCACTCCAGAGTCCTCCCCAAAGCCTGGATTTTAATGCGTTGGGTCTACAGACTCCAGAAGAGAGCCCGCAGGAACAGCAAAACACCGCAGGTGGCAGAAATGCACCTGCACAAAGCAGTCAACGGTGGGTGGCGCAATCCTCAAAAGGGCTCCATTTTGCCAGCAGCTGTAGTAGATCCGGGAGGCCTTAGTAGCTCGACTGATCACTTTAGGGAACCAGTTCCTCACTGGTAAACACCAGTATTTGTTGTCATCCAAGGACTGGGAAAACACAGAACAGAAAACAAAGCGTTAAACTAGACACTTATAAATTACAATGAGCAGGCAGGAGGTTGAGCTTCTTTTCAACAGAAAGAAACTTTAAATTTACACTAATTTTACATAAATAAATGTTGAAAAAAGGCCGATAAAAAATATGTTAATCCATAATATATACATAATTTATATATATATATATATATATATATATATTTAAATATGTATATATATATATATATATATAGATATATACTGTATATATATATATATATATATATTTATATATACATAAAAGTATATATATATATATATATATACAGGTATATATATATATATATATATACAGGTCTAACACGCATGAGGTGTGGTAAAAATGACGTCACTGGCGTTCAATTACTCTGTTTCTTTCTCTTCCAAATAAAGCTCAGTAATTACCATAATACTGGAATAAAGTTAAACGTCAAAGTCTGTTGAATATGATACAAAGGCTAATTTCATCTCCATTTTCATTACTGCTATTACATTGCATGTTAGGGCAATGTGATCCTCATCGACAAGCCATTGAATATAAATATGCACTTTTCCACCTAATGTGACCCTGTGGGGGCACAACAATACCTATCTAGTTCACTGAATAAAATTATCTATTTGGGAGCTCGTAATGGAATCATACCTCCTTTAGGCACGTCACGGCTTCATTCTCTATTTGACTTTACCAAGTTCTTATTGATGTATCATCTCATCATCCTGTTTGCGTTAACGCCAAGATAAATGTTGAATCTTTTATCTGTGAGGTGAGGTATCCCCTATTATAATAATATGGAAATTGATTATATTAAAAAAAATTAGGACAAACCATTTTCATGATATTCATTATACCTTATATTGATTTAATCAATAAGAATTTTTTTTTTCCATTGGTATACCCATAATAAAAATAGTATAACATTAGCTATTCGAAACTAATTACGAGACAGCCTCTTTTTATTTGCAATCAAGATTAGGTTACATTATTACTTAATTAATGATCTGATTGCTAGTGTCACCTGATACAGCTTGAATTTGTAAGAGATACTTAATTTATATTCCAATGCTAACCGCACAATGAATATGAGCCATATTTATCTGTGTTTTTTTTTTTTTTTTCTATTTAGCCGCAGAATAGTTTATATTGTTACTTCTTAAACATTCTAATTCCTATTACTATCTCAATGTGCATCAAGTTTCAGATGGATGAATGCATATTCCAAAATTATAAAAATTACCCTTTCTTATTTATGGTATAAAAAATAAAATCAAGGACAATCCCTATATAAATATAATGTTCATGAAATTTCTTCTGAGAGATATATAGGTAAAAGTTGTGCGCTCAGAAGAAATTTGCATTCTGGTGTGATAACATTCTTTAAAAGGAGATTTATATCAGGAATATAGGATTAAATTCCTTCTGTTTCTCTCTCTTACTTTCATGACTAAGCATACGTTAACAGTTATCATAAAGACATATGTGGCTTAATATAAACTGTAATCACAAGTTCTATAGTTTATTAGAAAGCAATAATATAAGTTATGGCAGGAGCATGTTCTTCGCCTTCCTCGTGTTTATTCAAAGGCTTGAAGAAATTTCTCAAAGAAGCTGCGTGTCTTGAATAAAAAAAAAAATGTATACCTCATGATGTCTTTCTTCAAATACTTTTTCTTTAAAGATATTTTAATTTTCATTGTATTCCTCGGGTGTCTTAATAAACTTTATGAGATGAATAGCATACCCATTCATAATAAGGTTTCTCTCTCTCTCTCTCTCTCTCTCTCTCTCTCTCTCTCTCTCACCCACACGGAGTAGAATAAAGTTATTCATCCTCTGTAAGTCGTTTGTATAATATATTTTATAAAAAGTGTTGAAAAAGGGCTTAACATAATTTTTAAGGATATCATTTGAAATTTGGAATGCTTCAAATTGGAAAAAATTTTCCAGCTATTCTCTTATCAACTCTATCAACCAATCCTCGATACCTGAAAGACTAAAGGAAAAATTTCCGTTTACGAAAAAGAATTCGGTGGACTCCATATAAGCACACTGTAATTCTAATTCATATTTTTACGAGGCATTCACGTCTGTGGATTGTTTGGCCAAGATGCCGTCCTGTAAGTATTGATTATTACTCCTATTCTAATTATATATATATATATATATATATATATAAAATATATATATATATATATATATATATATGCATATGTATATATATATATATATATATATATTGTTACGATCTCAAAATCGTTACAGTTTCTTTTAATAAGTAAAATAAATGTTCAAAACAAAATCCCTTAAAACATGAGATATGAATATGAAAAGAAACTCATGTAAAAACACAACACGTTTATTCACAAACTCACAAAGAAAACTAAAATTGCTTCTTTGGTCACTTTAACTGACAAATCAAACCAATCAAAATACCAATAGAAAAGGGGCACAGTCAGTAAGGTAGAAATACTTAAGGAATCGTTTTCTGCAGCTGCTGAGACGATGCTGGTAGGAGACTTCAGGCTTGAGAACGTTGTAGAAGGGCGAATGAAGTTCAGATGAAACTGGCATGAAGACCGGATTCAAAGACGTCACAGAAAGGGTGGCATCAAGAAGGGACATCAGAGGTCTTTTTCCGAGAATTCGATGATACTGTTGAAGTAAAGCTTGAGAACATTTTAGAGGGGCGGCTGAAGTTCAGATGAAACTGGCACGATGGCCGGATTCTAAGACGTCCCAAAAAGGGTGGCATCAAGAAGGGACAACAGAGGTCTTCTCCCAGGAATTCGATGATACTGTTGAACTAAGGCAGGCTCCAGACAGTGTTGGCTACTTCTTGTCACAAACAACGGGGCTGGCTGCTTCAATTTGTCTCTTCTTCTCGGCCATAACAGGATCTTTTGGAGATAGGCTTTTGTTGTCTGAAGGGAAGGTTGAAATATGGCTCTATCTGACTTATGGTCTTTTCTTTTTCTTATCTCACTGGGACTTGGATCTTATCTGCTTCGGACATAGTCCCCTCTATTGTCTTATGTCCTGTCCTATCTCTCTTGGACAATCTCTTTTTGAAGTTTATATACCCATGTATGGGCGGAGTTAATTACAGTGGGCAGTGGTCATCTCCATAGAGGGCGTTCTTAACAATTCTGCATCTTTATTGGCATCCTCAAAAATGTTCACTTCGATCACGTAATGGAACCTTCTAGAAGAAATTTCTGATACAATTTGGACCACGTGTTAAGTCGTAACAAAAGTGCAGTATGTGTCCTTCCATGATGACATATATCCTAAACAAGGATTTCCCTCAGGCTCAGTTTCTCAAAATATGCTGACTCCACTAATCAAGTCGATGACATCTTGGTCAGAACAGGACAAGTCCCCTTATCACAGCAGGCGCTCTCGGCGAGACTTGGTTTACTTTCAAAAGGTTGATGGCAATGAAGTGATGACAGGATTGCCCAAACAGGGCGATAGTTGAATCTCGTATCGCCTTGCTGCTCCCTGTGGGAATAGATATTTTTGTCTTTTACATTATTCTTTTAAAAGTATTATGTTTACCCATGAAACGCCCCCCTTCCCCCTCCTCCGCAAAAAAGGAAATCTACTGATTTTACTTAATTTTTTTTTTTAAAGTCTGTAATGAAAAAAACTCATTCGTCCACGAACCGAGGAACATCTGTATGAATCTCAAACTTTACATCAGGAAAACATTCTTCTTTTGCATTCCATCCACTCAACACAAAGCTTCCGCAAAAAAAAGAAAAAAAAAATTCGCTGACAAAAACCAGAACAAAACAAACTTTTTTTCTTATTCCAAAAAATCTCTGGAAAGGCTATCAGCTATAACATTATTCTTTCCTTTTATATGAATTATCTTCAGATTATAATCTAGTAGCTCTAAACTCCAACTTATGAGACATTTATTCTTATTCTTAAATCTCTCCAAAAAAACTAATGGATTGTGATCTGTATACACGGGTGAAACAGGACTACTACATACATAAATATCAAAGTGCTGCAAGGATGAAACTAAAGTAAACAATTCCTTTTTAATAGTTGAATAATTTTTTGGAACTTTATTCAGTTTTCTTGAATAATATGCCACTGGGTGCTTCGTCCCATTCAGCTCTTGCAACAAGACTCCTCCTATATCAATGTCACTAGCATCGATCGCTAAAATAAATTCCTTGCTAAAATCAGGCAACAATAATACTACCTCATGAAGCATTGCCTTTAATTTATTGAAAGCTTCTACACATTCATCATCAAATACAAAACTTCGTCCCTTCTTAAAAAGATTAGTAATGGGAGCGCTTATTTCTGAAAAATTGGGTACAAATCTATGGAAATATGAAACCATCCCGAGAAATCTCATGGCCTGCTTTTTAGCTGCTGGGATTGGAAAATGGATAGCTTCTGAGTTCCCTCTATTAGGACAAATCTTACCGAGAGCCACTTTATGCCCTAAATAAGTGATATAGGTTTTCCCATATTAGCATTTCTTTAAATTTCATACAAGGTTTGCTTTATCAAGGGCTCTCAGGACTTTAGCTAAAATACGTAAATGTTCTTCCCAAATTTCTGAAAATATAACAAGATCATCTAAATACATGACACTTTCATCAATACTATTTAAAACATTATTCATTAATCTTTGGAAAGTACAGACTGCATTTCTTAACCAAAAAGGCATTACTTTAGGTTCATAACTACAGAACGGTGTTATAAAAGCGGATATTTTCCTAGTTCGTCTGCTTAGAGGTACTTGCCAATAACCTTTGGCCAAATCAAGCTTGGAGATGAATTCAGCATTCCCGATCCTATCTAAGGAATCGTCGATCCTTGGAAGTGGAAAGTTACTTTGCTTAGTAATACTGTTTACTTTTCTGAAATCAATGTACAACCTATCTGTTCCATCTTCATTTTTTACTAGAATTATTCGGAAAACACCAGTCATTCTCGCTAGGAACTATCAAATCATCTAACATATACTTAATTTCCTTTCGTACTGAATTTGTCTTCCCTTGACTCAAATGATACGGACTTTGTCTAATGGGTTTAGTGTACTGTAATTCAATATCATGTTCTAAAAGGTCATTTAAACCTAATTTATCACTAACAGTTTCTGGATAATATAGAAAAACCCTATATAATTCACTCCATTTTTCTTCTTCTAAGCTAGAGTTAAATAACTTGAACTTCCTAAGCACATCAGAGTTTTTCTCAAAACTAATTTATCGCTGCAACACAGTTATTACTGGTACTGGGCATTCGTTGTATTTCTTTAGCAAGTTTATGTGCCGCCACTTAGCTCTACGTCTACCCATATCAATTGAGTAATTCAAATTACCCCTTTTTCCTAAGATAGGAAAAGAACCTTCGAACTTGTAAAATAATAAGGGACCTTCTTTCTGAATTAATACTAAGACTTTGTTTCCTATACGGAAATTTCTCTCCTTGGCCTTAAGATCGTATCTTCTTTTAGTTTCCCCTTGATTGTTGCTCTCGTTTTCTATTGCTAATTTCCAAGCTTTTCTTAAATTCTCCTTGTAATTCTCTAAGTTTTGAATGTAATCTTCTCTACCCTCTTGAAGCATTAATTTACTCTTTAAAATATTTAAAGGTCTTTTAGCAGTGTGACTGAACAGCAACTCAAAAGGACTAAATCCTGTAGTGTCATTAGGTGCCAATCGTAAGGCTAACAAAACTAAAGGTAGTTTTTCTTCCAAGTCATGTTGAAAGCTATTACATAATTTTCGTAAGCAACTTTTAAATGTTTGGAGGAAACGTTGTACAACTCCTTGCGACTCTGGATGATACGGTGTGGAAGTTACAAGTTTGATACCTAGCTCTTGCATTTTGTCTTAGAAATATTTGGACAAATAAATACTGCCATTATCACTTTGTATAATGCAAAGGGAAACCAAACTTGGAAAAATAGTTCAACAAACGTTTAACTACAGTTTTCGCATTGCAGCAGCTTCTTACTGGGATTGCTTCTGGATAACTGGTTAGTCTCTCAATGATTGTTAGTAGATATATACTCCCTTCTTTACTTCTGGGCAAAGGTCCAACTATATCAATTACTACATTTTCAAAACGTTCTCCCACTGATGGAATATCGCATAAGGGAGCCCTGGGAATTACTTGATTAGGTTTACCAGCAATTTGACATTCGTGACAGCTTAATACATATATCTTCACGTTACTTTTCATCTTAGGCCAAAAGTACGTCTTACTTATACACTTGAAAGTTTTATTTACCCCTAAATGTCCGTGATCATTATGTGCTAATTTCAGAATTAATTTCACAAAACTTCCCAGGAATTACTATTTGCTCTATAACTTCCTCTTTGTTAACTGACTTTGGACGAACATAACGACACAAAATTTTGTCTTTTAAACAAAAGGTTTCCTTACAAATATTATCAGGATCATCATCCAACTCACTTTCAAAAATTCGAGACAGTGTCTCATCCTCTCTCTGCAACTTAATTAGCTCATCTCTGTTGAAAATGTTAGTGCCTAAACTACTGCAGTAACTATTACTAGAATCCACTACATCGCCTACGTCTACGTCACTACTTTCGACAGTTACATCATCAACTTGGCTAACACTGTCAACACCGATGGGTTTGATTTTCTCAGCCCCACACTTGCTAAGATCAGCCTCACCGCCTCCATCACACACGTTCGAATCCTCGAACAAATTATGACTGTAGTCTATATCTGTATCTAAACCTGATCTAGTTACTACCATTTCAGGCACTAGAATCTCGCTTAAAATACGATTCACACGTGTGGAGGTACAGTAGTTTAATCATTACTGACAATAATGTCAACGCAGTCAACAGGAAAATAGTATACAGCTGCTAGTTTTACATCTCTTGACACTCCCTGACTTATCAAGTTCATTTTCGCCAAAGGACAAACAACGCAAGTATTCGGAAACCCACCTAACATAACTTTTTGTTTCATACTGATTTTTGCCCTTGTTGGCACACACTCTTTCCTAAAAAGGGAAACGGCTGCTCCGGTGTCCCTAAGCAAGATAATTTCTCTTGAATACCCTCCATCAAGCGAAGAAACTACACCTCTAGACAAAAAAATCTCCGCAAAATTTCCTAGCTTCTTTCATAATGTCATTTCTGCTTGATGAAAGATTATTAACTAGAGACAATGGTTTCCTGGCATTCTTCTCCTCTGCCATACAAATCCTTGTTATATTCCCTTTCTTATTACATTGATGACAAATTATCTCTGAACTACTATCTTCCCATTTGCTCTTACAAAACCAAGCAGTATGACCTGGTTTTCCACACGTATAACAATAATAATGATAATCCTATTTCCATGTATTACTTATGCTAAAACTACTCTTACTAAGTTACATCTTACTAGAAGGATTATTTTTCTTCTTACTATCACTTAAACTATGAGTAAGGCTGTACTCGTCTGCCAACCTTGTTGCACCTGGTAAAAGACTTTTCACGCCTATCTTCTATCTATAGCTCAATGTCTGGAGATATGTTATATTTGAAGTTTTCTAACAAAACTAAGTTCTTGAGATCTTCAAAACTATCTACTTCAGCGGAAGTTAACCAGTCAAAATGTTTTTTCTAACTTCTTTCCGTATTCAACATAAATACTGCTCTCATCCATTTTCAAACTTCTAAATTTCTTACGGTACGCTTCTGGTACTAACCTGTATGCACTAAGAACAGTTTCTTTCACAATATCATAGTCTTCACTTTCATCCTCAGACATACAACTAAACACAGGAAGTGCCCTACCTCTTAAGACTGTCTGTAAATACAAAGTCCACTTGTTTTTGGGATAACCTGCTCTGTTCATTAACTTTCCAAAAGACATGAAAAATTTTGTTACATCTTCCTCATCAAACTTGGAATTAATTTCAACTCTGCAACCATACCAAAATAATCAGAATCATCGTTCAATGATGAATTACCATCCCGTTTGCTACCTGACGCATTACTTCCTGGTCTGCTACCTGGCGAACTATTGTGAAATTTTGCCTCAAACGAGCGATTTCTAACTCATGCTTACGCGGTCTTTCATTTTCTTCTCGCTGTTTCTCGTTTTTTTCTCAATGTCTTTCATTTTCTTCTCTTTCAGCTTCCCTTTCGTCTTTATAAAACATATCCTGTTCTCTCTTAAAAACATACTCACGGAGAGCATCACCATCTAGAACAACAAGTTTACCTGAAGCTATCAAATCTTTCGTAATCTCACTCATTCTGCTTCTTTCTATATTCTCCCTGTTTCAATTGGTTACATTGTTGAAAATCCTGGCAAGGTCGCCAACTCTGTTACGATCTCAAAATCGTTTCAGGTTCTATTAATAAATAAAGTAATGTTTACAACAACAACCCTTAAAACATGGGAAATGAATAAAAAAAGAAACTCATGTAAAAACACAACACGTTTATACAGAAACTCACAAAGAAAACTACTATTACTTCTTTGGTTACTTTAACTGACTAATCAAACCAATCAAAACACCAACAGAAAAGGGGAACAGTCAGTAAGGTATAAGTACATAAGTAATAGTTTTCTACAGCTGCTTAGGTGATGCTGGTACGGAGACTTCAGGCTTGAGGAACGTTGCAGGAGGGTGGCTGAAGTTCGGATAAAACTAGCACGATAACTGGATTCGAAGACGTCACAAAAAGGGTGGCATCAAGAAGGGACATCAAAGGTCTTCTTCCAAGAATTCAATGATACTTTTGAAGTAAAGCTTGAGACGTTGTAGAAGGGCGGCTGAAGTTCAGATGAAACTGGCATGATGACCGGATTCGAAGACGTCCCAAAAAGGGTGGCATCAAGAAGGGACATCAGAGGTCTTCTCCCAGGAATTCGATGATACTGTTGAACTAAGGCTGGCTCCAGGCCTTGTTGGCTACTTCTCGTCACAAACAGGGGGCCTGGCAGCTTCAATATGTCTCTTCTTCTCGGCCATAACAGGATCTTTTGGAGATAGGCTTTTGTTGTCTGAAGGGATGGTTAGAATCTGACTCTATCTTACTTCTGGTCTTCTCTGTTTCTTATCTCACTAGGACTTGGATCTTATCTGCTTCGTACATAGTTCCTCTCTTGTCTTATCTCTTTTTGAAGTTTATATACCCATGTATGGGCGGAGTTAATTACAGTGGGCAGTGGTCATCTCCATAGAGGGCGTTCTTAACAATTCTGCATCTTTATTGGCATCCTCAAAAATGCTCACTTCGATCACGTAATGGAACCTTCTAGAAGAAATTTCTGATACAATTTGGACCACGTGTTAAGTCGTAACAAAAGTGCAGCACGTGTCCTTCCATGATGACATATATCCTAAACAAGGATTTTCCTCAGGCTTGGTTTCTCTAAATATGCTGACTCCACTAATTAAGACGATTACATCTTAGTCAAAACAGGACAAGTCCCCTTATAACGGCAGGATCTCTCGTCGAGGCTTGGTTCCCTTCCAAAAGGTTGATGACAATGAAGTGATGACAGGAATTCCCAATCAGGGCCATAGTTGAATCTCGTCTCGTCTCATTGCTCACTTTGGGAATAGATATTTTTGTCTTTTATAATATCCTTTTAAAACTATTATGTCTACCCATGACATGTATATATATATATATATATATATAAATATATATATATATATATATATATATACATATATATATATATACACACACATATGAAACTTGAAAATTTCCGTATAGTATCACCATTTTTTTTTTTTTTTTTTTTGCTAATAGGTGTTCACTCCTCGAGACCTTAAGCATACTTCCAAATTTTAATATTGAAATCAATGTAATAAAAAAGACTAGATCTATTTCAAAAATTATTGTTTTTCCACTCTCCATAATTCTGAGTTTCCACATACGTGTATTAGTGTATGAGTAGATGTGTGTATGTAAAACAGTCTACGTATGGATACAATGAGCTAAATGCTTTGCATCTGATGAACTATAAGAAAAAACATTTTATCGAACTTACAGTACTTAAAGACTTTGAATCTTCTCACAGGCTGATATTCACTTCAGAGAGCCTTCATGTGACATCATTTAGGCTATTGGTAAATATTTTGTTGAAACAATATTAAACCTCCTTAGACTCCTTATTTCTAAAAGATAGGAATATTCCTCTCATTCATGTATACAAATTTTTATTTATTTGCTTTAATTGTTATCATTCTTATTGTACCATTTTTCAATTTACACAAAACCAATTGGTAAAAATATCGCTGATATAATCAGATTCTTAACATGATTATTAACAAGAGCAAAACAAAACCAATTAAAATTTTTAATCTTAAATAGCAGACTTAGATTGAATGTTCTGGTATTTTAGGATAATTAAGGATATATTGGTTTTCATCAATTTCAGTGTATTGATTGTTGGGCTAGATCAATGATATATTTACCATGTATAGACATTCTAATAAAAGACATACTTCTTCTCCATGTTGTACTTTAAACTTATTTATAGTAACAATTTACTAGTTGAATAAAAGAATATTTTCTTAATTAAAATAAAAGGATTTTAACTTTATTTTCTTTTATCCAAACAATGTTGATGTATCACCGAAGACTTAAATGATATTAATAATTTTTTCGATCACTGAATTTTCCATCAATCTTTATTCAAACATCCATCGGTGGAATATCAAATTAAACAAAATAAAATCAGTCAGTCGAATATCCGATTGAGCAAAGTAATGTCCGTCAGTCGGATATCCGATTGAACAATATAATGTCAATCTGTCCAATATCTGATTGAACTAAATAAGGTCAGTCAGTTGAATACCTGATTGAGCAATATGATGACAATCGGTCATATATTTGATTGGACCAAATAAGATTATTCAGTCGAAAATCTGATTGAAAAAAATTATGTGCATTGGTCGATTATCCGATTGAATAATGTAATGTCAATCGGTCTAATATCGGATTGGACCAAATAAGATTATTCAGTCGGATATCCGATTGAACAAAATAATGTGAATCCGTCCAATATTCCATTGAACTAAATAAAATCAGTCAGTCGACTACCCGATTAAATAATATAATGTCAATTGGTCAATTATCTGATTGGACCATATAAGATTATTCAGTCGAAAATCTGATTGAACAAAATAATGTGCGTCGGTCGATTACTTGATTGAGTAATGTAATGAGAATCGGTCTAATATCGGATTGGACCAAATAAGATTATACGATTGAACAAAATAATGTGGGTCGGTCGAACATCCAATCAGAAAAAATAATAGTCTGTCAGTTTAATTAAATGTAACTTAGTCATAGGTCTAGACGTCTTAAATAACTATTGATGAAAATAAACAAATATATATATATATATATATATATATATATATATATATATATATATATATATATATATATATATTTATATATATATATATATATATATATATGGTGTGCAGCAGGGTCCAAAACACATCAGTAAAAAGGCCATAATTTATTTAGGAGACCTTTCGAACATTGCAATGTTCATTATCAATCTGTAAAAGATATAAATATAAAATTCTTAGACGATGTCATCAAAGATTTTAATAAAAACTTAAAAATCTATCTTAAAACAAGAAAAATCCTTAATTAATGCCTTTATCTCTACTGGTCCGTCTTTGCCTTATTTTTATGGTTTAATTAAAACCCATAAAACAGGATATCCAATCAGACCAATTATCAGTGCTACAGGTTCTATTAACTATAAATTATCCAAATATTTAGTCAAATTACTTTCCCCGATCTTAGGATCTATTTCAACCTCTCATATAATAAATTCTGTTGATCTTTGCGAAAAATTACAAAAAGTTAACCTTACGTCTAGACATAGATTAGTATGTTTTGATGTAACTTCATTGTTTACCAAAGTGCCGGTTGATGACTTATTTTAGATGCTTATGATTTACCTTTATCAACTCATACTATTATTGAGCTCATTTGTTTGTGCATTAAAAAGTGTAAATTTAGTTTTATTGGAGATTTCTATTAACAAGTTTTTGGTATGGCTATGGGTAACCCTTTGTCCCCACTTTTATCCAACATATATATGGAATTTTTTGAATGTAGATTAATTCCTTCAGTGTGGTCTTCCCAAATTGTGTGGTATCGATATGTTGATGATGTTCTAGGTATTTTAGAAGAAAATTTTAATCTTGATGGTTTTGTTTCAATCATTAATTCATTAGTACCATCAATAAAATTCACTATAGAAAATGAAGAAAATAACCGTATCCCATTTTTAGACGTTTTAATAGTTAGAGAAACAGATAAATTTAAGTTTTCCATATATAGAAAGCCTACAAATAATTTTTCATATGTACATTTTTACTCCGGTCACTCTAAAAATATAAAGCATTCAGTTTTTTCCTCCATGTACCTTAGGGCATTGAGAATTTGTAGCCCAGATTACATTGAGGAGGAGTTCACTAAAATAGAAAAAATTGCAACAGATCTTTGTTATCCCAAATATTTCTTAGAAAAATGTATGAATAAGGCTAAGAAAACATTTTATAGTGTCCAATTAGAGAGAAAGGAAACAATTATTAATATGCTTTGTTTGCCATTTCATGTTTGTTTTTTAGATGTTATACCCCTTTTGAAAAACTAGACATTGCTGTAGTGTTTAAATATAATTGTACATTAAAAAACTTGTTAATTAACAATAGTTCTGGAAATGATAATAATGTAATATATAGCATTCCTTGTTCAGAGTGTAACCTATTTTATGTTGGCCAAACATCAAAAAGTATACCAGTCATCAGGTGGCCGTCTCCAGGGGTTCTCTTAATAATGCTTTGGCCTCCCACTGGTTAGGGTCAAGTCACAGAATTGGTAGGTCAAAGACGGAAAAAGTAATCCATGTAAATGACTATTTCCAGAGGAATATTGTTGAATCATTTTTAATCTCCTGTACTCAAGGTAGAAATTTGAATCTAAGCCCAGGTCTGTTTTCCGTTAATTCAGTATTATCCTTTTATCTAAAATTGGACTTCTCCGGAATTATTAAGAAACTGACAGCTGTTGGATCCCCTTCTCCAGTATAGATACGATGTCTTTGTATATGTATTCTCATTGCTGAGTTTGATAATGTCCTGAGTGGATGAAAGTACTAACTCCAATCAAGTCTTTTTCATTTTTCTTTTCGTGGCTATAATACATTTTATATTCATCACGTGTCAGCTTTCGTGATTTCTAAACATGTATATATACACACACACACACACACATATATATATATATATATATAAATATATATGTATAAAATATAAATATATATATATATATATATACGTACACACACACACACATATATATATATATATACGTACACACACACACATATATATATATATATATGTACATATATATATACAATATATATATATATATATATATGTACATATATATATACATATATATATATATATATATATAATATATATATATATATATATACATATATATATATATATATATATATTTATATATATATATATATATACTGTATATACATATATATATATATATATATATACGTATATATACACATACTTTTACATATATATATATATATATATATGTGTATATATATATATATATATATGTATATATATATATATATATATATATACATAAATATATATACCAAGGCACTTCCCCCAGTTTTGGGGGGTTGCCGACATCAACAAATGAAACAAAAACAAAAAAGGGGATCTCTACTCTCTACGTTCCTCCCAGCCTAACAAGGGACTCAAATGAGTTCAGCTGGTACTGCTAGGGTGCCACAGCCCACCCTCCCCCGTTATCCACCACAGATGAAGCCTCATAATGCTGAATCCCCTACTGCTGCTACCTCCGCGGTCATCTAAGGCATCGGAGGAATCAGCAGGGCCAACCGGAACTGCATCACAATTGTTAGCCTTTCATTCCTATTTCTAGCACGCTCTCTTGCCTCTCTCACATCTATCCTCCTATCACCCAGAGCTTCATCTACTCCATCAATCCACCCAAACCTTGGCCTTCCTCTTGTACTTCTCCCATCAACTCTTGCATTCATCACCTTCTTTAGCAGACACCCATTTTCCATTCTCTCAACATGGCCAAACCACCTCAACACATTCATATCCACTGTAGCTGTTAACTCATTTCTTACACCCGTTCCTACTCTCACCACTTCGTTCCTAGCCCTATTTACTCGAGATACACCAGCCATACTCCTTAGACACTTCATCTCAAACACATTCAATTTCTGTGTCTCCATCACTTTCATTCCCCACAACTCCGATCCATACATCACAGTTGGTACAATCACTCTCATATAGAACTCTCTTAACATTCATGCCCAACCCTCTATTTTTTACTACTCTCTTAACTGCCCCCAACACTTTACAACCTTCATTCACTCTCTGACGTACATCTGCTTCCACTCCACCATTTGCTGTAACAACAGACCCCAAGTACTTAAACTGATCAACCTCCTCAAGTAACTCACCATTAAACATGACATACGACCTTGCACCACCTTCCCTTCTCGTACATCTCATAACCTTGCTCTTACCCACATTAACTCTGAACTTCATTCTCTCACACACTCTTCCAAATTCTGTCACTAATCGGCCAAGCTTCTCTTCTGTGTCTGCAACCAGTACAGTATGATCCGCAAACAACAACTGATTTACCTCCCATTCATGGTCATTCTCGCCTACCAGTTTTAATCCTCGTCCAAGCACTCGAGCATTCACCTTTCTAACCAATCCATCAACATAAAAGTTAAACAACCACGGTGACATCACACATCCCTGTCTCAGCCCCACTCTCACCGGAAACCAATCACTCACTTCATTTCCTATCCTAACACATGCTTTACTACCTTTGTAGAAACTTTTCACTGCTTGCAACAACCTTCCACTAACTCCATATAACCTCATCACATTCCACATTGCTTCCCCATCAACTCTATCATACGCTTTCTCCAGATCCATAAATGCAACATACACCTCCTTACCTTTTGCTAAATATTTCTCGCATATCTGCCTTACTGTAAAAATATGATTCAGAGAACCCTTACCTCTTCTAAAACCACCCTGTACTTCTAAGATTGCATTCTCCGTCTTATCCTTGATCCTATTAATCATTACTCTACCATACACTTTTCCAACTACGCTTAACAAATTGATACCTCTTGAATTACAACACTCATGTACATCTCCTTTACCCTTATATAGTGGTACAATACATGCACAAACCCAATCTACTGGTACCATTGACAACACAAAACACATATTAAACAATCTCACCAACCATTCAAGTACAGTCACACCCCCTTCCTTCAACATCCCAGCTCTCACACCATGCATACCAGATGCTTTTCCTACTCTCGTTTCAGCTAGTTCTCTCCTCATTTCATCTATTGTAATCTCTCTCTCATTCTCATCTCCCATCACTGGCACCTCAACACCTGCAACAGCAATTATATCTGCCTCCCTATTATCCTCAACATTCAGTAAACTTTCAAAATATTCCACCCATCTTTTCCTTACCTCCTCTCCTTTTAACAACCTTCCATTTCCATCTTTCACTGTCTCTTCAATTCTTGAGCCAGCCTTCCTTACTGTATTCACTTCTTTCCAAAACTTCTTCTTATTCTCTTCATATGAATGACCCAATCCCTGACCCCCCCTCAGGTCAGCTGCCCTCTTTGCCTCACGTACCTTGCACTTTACTTCCACATTTTTCTCTTTATATTTTTCATACTTCTCTATACTATTACTCTGCAGCAATTTTTCAAAAGCCCTCTTTTTCTCTTCCACTTTTACCTTCAATCCTTCATTCTACCATTCACTGCCCTTCCTCATGCTGCCTCCAACAACCTTCTTGCCAC
>NC_090741.1:120822428-120824928 GCF_036898095.1 Palaemon carinicauda
CCCAGTTTTGGGGGGTTGCCGACATCAACAAATGAAACAAAAACAAAAAAGGGGATCTCTACTCTCTACGTTCCTCCCAGCCTAACAAGGGACTCAAATGAGTTCAGCTGGTACTGCTAGGGTGCCACAGCCCACCCTCCCCCGTTATCCACCACAGATGAAGCCTCATAATGCTGAATCCCCTACTGCTGCTACCTCCGCGGTCATCTAAGGCATCGGAGGAATCAGCAGGGCCAACCGGAACTGCATCACAATTGTTAGCCTTTCATTCCTATTTCTAGCACGCTCTCTTGCCTCTCTCACATCTATCCTCCTATCACCCAGAGCTTCATCTACTCCATCAATCCACCCAAACCTTGGCCTTCCTCTTGTACTTCTCCCATCAACTCTTGCATTCATCACCTTCTTTAGCAGACACCCATTTTCCATTCTCTCAACATGGCCAAACCACCTCAACACATTCATATCCACTGTAGCTGTTAACTCATTTCTTACACCCGTTCCTACTCTCACCACTTCGTTCCTAGCCCTATTTACTCGAGATACACCAGCCATACTCCTTAGACACTTCATCTCAAACACATTCAATTTCTGTGTCTCCATCACTTTCATTCCCCACAACTCCGATCCATACATCACAGTTGGTACAATCACTCTCATATAGAACTCTCTTAACATTCATGCCCAACCCTCTATTTTTTACTACTCTCTTAACTGCCCCCAACACTTTACAACCTTCATTCACTCTCTGACGTACATCTGCTTCCACTCCACCATTTGCTGTAACAACAGACCCCAAGTACTTAAACTGATCAACCTCCTCAAGTAACTCACCATTAAACATGACATACGACCTTGCACCACCTTCCCTTCTCGTACATCTCATAACCTTGCTCTTACCCACATTAACTCTGAACTTCATTCTCTCACACACTCTTCCAAATTCTGTCACTAATCGGCCAAGCTTCTCTTCTGTGTCTGCAACCAGTACAGTATGATCCGCAAACAACAACTGATTTACCTCCCATTCATGGTCATTCTCGCCTACCAGTTTTAATCCTCGTCCAAGCACTCGAGCATTCACCTTTCTAACCAATCCATCAACATAAAAGTTAAACAACCACGGTGACATCACACATCCCTGTCTCAGCCCCACTCTCACCGGAAACCAATCACTCACTTCATTTCCTATCCTAACACATGCTTTACTACCTTTGTAGAAACTTTTCACTGCTTGCAACAACCTTCCACTAACTCCATATAACCTCATCACATTCCACATTGCTTCCCCATCAACTCTATCATACGCTTTCTCCAGATCCATAAATGCAACATACACCTCCTTACCTTTTGCTAAATATTTCTCGCATATCTGCCTTACTGTAAAAATATGATTCAGAGAACCCTTACCTCTTCTAAAACCACCCTGTACTTCTAAGATTGCATTCTCCGTCTTATCCTTGATCCTATTAATCATTACTCTACCATACACTTTTCCAACTACGCTTAACAAATTGATACCTCTTGAATTACAACACTCATGTACATCTCCTTTACCCTTATATAGTGGTACAATACATGCACAAACCCAATCTACTGGTACCATTGACAACACAAAACACATATTAAACAATCTCACCAACCATTCAAGTACAGTCACACCCCCTTCCTTCAACATCCCAGCTCTCACACCATGCATACCAGATGCTTTTCCTACTCTCGTTTCAGCTAGTTCTCTCCTCATTTCATCTATTGTAATCTCTCTCTCATTCTCATCTCCCATCACTGGCACCTCAACACCTGCAACAGCAATTATATCTGCCTCCCTATTATCCTCAACATTCAGTAAACTTTCAAAATATTCCACCCATCTTTTCCTTACCTCCTCTCCTTTTAACAACCTTCCATTTCCATCTTTCACTGTCTCTTCAATTCTTGAGCCAGCCTTCCTTACTGTATTCACTTCTTTCCAAAACTTCTTCTTATTCTCTTCATATGAATGACCCAATCCCTGACCCCCCCTCAGGTCAGCTGCCCTCTTTGCCTCACGTACCTTGCACTTTACTTCCACATTTTTCTCTTTATATTTTTCATACTTCTCTATACTATTACTCTGCAGCAATTTTTCAAAAGCCCTCTTTTTCTCTTCCACTTTTACCTTCAATCCTTCATTCTACCATTCACTGCCCTTCCTCATGCTGCCTCCAACAACCTTCTTGCCACAAACATCACTTGAATTCTCAACAAAATTTTCTTTTACTAACTTCCACTCCTCCTCTAAAATGCCAGTTTCTCTTACTTTCACTTCGTCATATGTCATTTTCAACCTTTCCTGATATTTACATTTTACCCCCGGTTTTATTAGCTCTTCAACCCTCACTAGCTCCCTTTTACATCCACCTACTCTTTTCCCCACTCTTTTGCTACAACTAATTTTCCTTGCACCAAAAAATGATCAGACATACCATTAGCCATACCCCTAAACACGTTCACGTCTTTC
>NC_090741.1:120832428-120849928 GCF_036898095.1 Palaemon carinicauda
TTTTATTGTCTTTGAGAGATTTCGTCTCGAGTCTTTGATCCCGAGGTCGTTAGGAGAGTCCAGATATCAATGTATTAAAATATATGGCTTATTGAAAATATGAAAAAAACACGGTTCAATATGAAAAAAAATATCATCTATTGAATGCCAAGTTACAAACCTACTAATTAGCTACGATGATGTAGATGTGTTGATTTCAATTCTAAGTACAAAAAACCTGAACTTGACTGTTATATGTACATAAGAATTGTCATTGACTTTTATCTCTCTTCATGGCTAAATAGTACGGTCACTGTCATACAAGTATCCTGGACCATGGTTCGAATCCTGGCCGGTCAGATGCTATAGTCTTTGAGTGATTTTCCTCATGACTGATCCTGAGGTCATTAAGAGATTCCGAACATTAATGTAATAAAATATATGGCTTATTTGATATATGAGAAAACACGTTTAAATGTGAAAAATTTATCATTATATATATATATATATATATATATATATATATATATATATATATATATATATATATATATATATATATATATATATACATATATATATATATATATATATATATATATATATATATATATATATATATATATATATATTCTTACAAAGTTGGTTTATAGTACAGTATTTCTTTATTTATATTTTTTAATGTTTTCCTATAGTTATTGATGAGATGAATTAGCCAGTCAGTGAAATGAGCTCCTCTCATGTGGATGTAAGTATTTTTCGTAAATTACATAAAGTTTTCTTTGTGAATTTAATTGTGAAATGAGCTCCTCATATGTGGATATAAGTATTTTTCGTAAATTACATAAAGTTTTCTTTGTGAATTTAATTGTATTCTTTATTCAAGTTAGTATATTCAAATTTGCTTTTTTTTAAGAATTATCTTTTTATTTTACGTATGTTTGATACGAAATCTTATGTAATATATTTGAGAATGTTGTAGGCTTCGTGTGAGATGTGAACAAGGGATTAGGTAATGCTGTTTAATATTTCATGAGGTATTGCATCATCTTTAAGAGAGAATGCTCAGGAACATGTGCTTTGGAAAATTCTCTAATATATACTTTGGAAAATTTGAGAAGGCCTGGTGATCTTTTTTTGTTTTATTTTGGGGACATATGGTGGGTGGAGATAGCTGACAGAGAAATGTGTGGCGTGGTGTGAGTAGGGTTTGGGAGAGCGATACTTTGCAACTCAGGCGCCTTTTTCGGCCCCCACGCTTCGAAACCTCAGTCCGGGAAGTTTCTATGGTAAAAATTATGAATTGACAGTGAGGATTCAAACCAAAGACAAAGAAAACTATTGAGTTTAATAAGTGAAATTATAAATGTTGAACTGCCGTTTCTCGTCTTGAGAGGAAATCACCCAAAAAGCTGTCTTCGGATGTATGCACCACTTCCTCTCCACAGTAACTCATCTACCATATGTAAAGGACCTAAAATAATAATAAAAAAAGAATATGCACCTCTTGAAAAGAATCAATTTAACGTAAGAAATGAATAGACAAATTTAACGAAAAGGGAAAGAAATTCAGCAAACTAGCTTCGTGAAAATGTAAATTTCGTAAATGACCACTCGTTACTAAATAAGAAAAAATATATTTGAATTACGTTCGTAGTTAATCTTAGTCAAAATAAAACTATTGGTTTATAAACCAAAGGTACAAGTATAATGGTAACTATATTGATAAAATCCTTTACTTTAATTTTTTCTACGTGTTGGCGACCATAATTTAAACTATAATAAGTGTAAATTATATCTAATAAACAGACCAATCCTATTGAGCCTGCATAAGGTCTCTCAACTGACCTACATTCTTTAGATCCTGGTCTTTCGTGGTTAGATGATAAATCCAGTTGCTCGTGTTGCCTCTCTCCGAACATGAATTCCTATCGCTCGGCCTAGGTGGAGTTTATCGCTCCATGACACTTGAAAACTTCAGGGTAAAAAAATGTCAGAAAATCTCCGTTATGGACTGCTTTCTGTGTTGGTCTCTGACTCTACCCTGCTGGGAATCTGTCTTCCTGGAATCTCTGTCTCCCTGTATTCTGGGCCGCTGAATATGAATACTCAAAAGGCAGAGTGAGTGGATATTTAACTGTCAAACAGTCAGTTTAAAGAACTATTCGGGCTCAATAGTAAACAAGTCGAAAATTATCCTATAGCCATAAAACAAATTACCATTAAACAAATGCCCATAGTTCCAACCACCACCAAAGTAAACAAAAGACATAATGTACTTTTTAGTACAAACAGAAATATACGAAAAGCATAAAGATATTTCTTTACACTCCACACCAAGGGTTCTACATTTATTTTTTGTTAAATGTAGAACTCTGGAATAACTAGAAAAATTTCCGCCTTGTCTTTTATAGTTTCTGGAATCTGCTGAATTTCATTTAAAAAGGTGATACCAGGTTAACAGAGATAAATAGCGATAGAGACTACCAGACTTAAGATTGTCATCTATTCACCCCTCTCACTCTCGCACGCAACCCAGTGTATTATTTTTGAAAGAGTTCAGTACGTATTGTGTGCCCTCTCCAGAGTGACACTGTGCCCCAAAGCAAAATCATGTGTGTCAAAATGGTAAGACGAAATGGTGATTTTGAATTCACTGTCTTAGGGTGAGTGTTGGCATTGTGTAAAATTTTGTAAATGGTCCCGTAGGAAGGTTAGATTTTGCATTGTGATCTGGTTAACTATTTTCATTAAGTATCAAACCTAAATATTGTGTTACTCAGATTTGATTTCAAGCTTTTGTATAATTTTTCTTGCAGTATTTTTTTTTGTCTCAGTTTAAGGTATATCCAGATTTAACATTCAATAGTTCAAGTAAAGTTCATATATAATTTTCAGATCCTATAATGTTTGTCGTAATCAAGGTTTTGTTCAGACTTAATAATTCAATTTACTTATTTTGTTATTATATAAATTCTTTTCGAAATGTTGTAATTTATATAGAATATATTTATTTTTGTAAAGGGTGTAGCATTCCAATTACCATTATTTAGAATCATATTTCATTCATATCCTGTTATGAACCACAGTACGTTTTAAATAATAATCAAGAATAATTATGCAGTTTAGTTTTGAGTGTACTTAAGAAACCTTTTGATATTCAATGTTTTATATATTGCTGTCTATCAGAATTAGTGTATTAATGTTTTGAAGTGTAAGAGTTTTGATGCAAGAGCAAACAAGTGAATTTGGAATTAGAGAGGTTGATTAACTTGCCAGACGTAGTATATATATATATATATATATATATATATATATATATATATATATATATATATATATATATATATATATATATATGCTTGTTTCCCAGTCCCGAGCCATGGTATAAAATATTTTTAGTGCCCAGACCCGGAAGCCATTCTTATATAATATATATATATATATATATATATATATCTATATATATATATATATATATATATATATATATATATATATATATATATATATATATATATATATATATATATATATATATATATATATATATATATATATATATATATATATATATATATATATATATATATATATATATATATATATATATATATATATATATATATATATATATATATATATATATATATATAGAAATATACATATATATATATATATATATATATATATATATATATATATATATATATATATATATATATATATATATATGTCCCATGTCAACATCGGAACATGGGTTTTTCTCACTTTATTACAAAAAGGTTGGTGAATATACAGTACACAGCCGATACTCTCAAGCGAGTACCTTGTCTAATGATCGCTCGAATGGTACTGCCCAACCCTCAGCAAGTAAGATGCAATGTTGCTCTGTCAATATGCTAAATTGTTAGATTTTGTGTATTTCTCCACTGTGATGGAAACATACTGTCACCAATAGGTTTTCAACACAATACCTTATGAGACTTGGGACACATCACTTCTAACAGAGTTCAATGATCGCGCACTAAAGTTTGTGACAGTCAGAGTACTCTTAAAAAGGTCATTAATCTTACAGTATAAAACACATATCTAGCATACAAGTATTAGGACATTAACCCCACCTACCAATATCCTCACTCTGGGAGTAGGTGAGCACTCGCCCTTTCTAGTGTATGATATATGGAGAACACTCCGACCCGGAATAGGACATGACATGTACTAGACAGAAATGCAACATGAAAAATATACATAAAAATCACCAAAAAATATAGAAGACATCTTCTACAAAAAATTAAAATTTAAGTATTACTTATGAAAATTTACACAATATACTGTGTATAAAATAATGTCACTCATATCTTCTTATGACCTCTGCAACTAAAATATAGAATACCCAAAGTGAAAACAAATTCTTATCAATAATAGTAATACACAGCCCCATCAATATCCTCACACTGGCTGTGGCAATACGGCCTTTTGGGCAGGATAAGGGTAGGAATAGATATTCCTTCATCCCTTGATTTTCCCTGTATGGTTTTACGGTACAATTTCGCAGCACAACTCACCACCATGGTTTCACCATTTTTAAAATCACTACTAAGCTAGTACTTGTAACTATCAATTAGTGGCAACTAGCCTTTTTCCCAAGAAAATCATTCAGCTTCCTACCCTTCTCTTATAACTCTAAGTATAGGGTATTCACATCTACACCTCTAAAATTGTCTTTCCTCGAGGCTGAACTTTAATTCTTCGGGAGCCGCCCCTGTCCCAGAAACCAGGAATCATATAATACATAAATAATACAGCATCCGCCTGATGGATCACACCTGATCTATTTAACCACTGAATATTTTTATGTTCACTCAACAGTATGTCATACATATTGCTACACTCAGGAAAATGATCACAATACTTTACTTATACATTAAGCACCAACATAAGTACACGTTGTTGTCTTTAAATTTATTTAAAACACATCAAAAGAAGAAATGAGGCCAATTCAACAACAACAGCAAAAACAAAAAACAAATCCTAGTCATCAACTCGAGGAATGTCACATATGCGGGGGTAAGGAGGTACACTCTGATTGACACTTTTAAAAACTACCTCTTCCAGCACAACATGTATGTGTGCGTGAGGATCTTCAGACCTTGCGCCATTAATAATTCTTTTTAACACTACTGTGTTTGATTTAACATCTTTACTCGGTACAGACACAAATACGCTAACTCTATTTTGTGTTTCATAGGTTGTAATCGTATCAAATACACACAGTCGCTAACAAATACTTTTACCTGAGCCGTTTTGAATTGACCATCATACTTTGAGCTGTGTTTTTCATTAGCTCTTTTCAGAAACCTGTCAGTGGTGTTCATTACTCTCCTTATGAGATTCAGTAAGTAGACACGGTAATGCTCAGTTGAATAATTTGGCAACTGTTGCGAATTAATCAGGACAGTATGCATTAACACAAGGTCCTGTCCATACACTAAAAAAAAAGGCGTGTCCCTGAGTGAGGCACTATATGCAATGTTCAAAGCTAGCTCACCCGTAGGAAGCATGGTGTGCCAATGAAGGGGGTCATCAGCAACCGAGTAAGGTAAAATCTGCACCACTATACGATTATGTGATTTCACTAAGCCATTAGCTGAAGTCCTATATGCGGTCACTGAAAAGTTTTAAATTTTCATCAAGTCTGTGACCGATATCACCACCTTATTTATAAACATGAGACCATAATCACTTACCAAAATTTTTGGGTAACCAAATCTAGTAATGAAAGAGCACAGTGCCTGGGCTAATGAATTTGCTGATTTATCCAACATTGTGTAAATATGAGTGGAACGAGTAATTGCATCCACAAATACACATGTACACTTATGCAGTTTTATACCAGTAGGAAATGGTACTACCACATCCATATGCACCCTATAAAACTTAATGAGAATCACAGGCCACTTTCAGGTACAGTGTTTTTATGTTCTTTGAAACAGTTATAAGCATGACAACATTTTATATAATTTTCTATAGATTTTTCCTTCCTAACCAAAAGAAGGATTCATGTGCTCTCCTTAACGTTCTATCAATACCTAAATGCCCTGCAAACGGACTTACATGTACAATGTGGATGGCTCGATTAATTAAAGAGGGAGGAAGAACTACCCAGGCACAAAATTCCCCACCCTTATTCTCGTAAGTACAATATAAGATATCATTCTCTATAAAAAAAAATTCTTACTTGGCACATTCCGAAATGACAGATAACTCTCCGATTCCCCTTTAATCACTGCTCGCACTCTTTCCATCCATTCCTCTTTTTTTCTGTTCCTCTCGGACTTTCTATATCTCATAACCTACCAAGTGAATCACACCTGCATAATCAGGGCACTCATTCTGGACACCACTGGTCATGTCCTCGGCCACACACATGTATTCAAGTTCTCTCTCTCTCTCTCTCTCTCTCTCTCTCTCTCTCTCTCTCTCTCTCTCTCTCTCTCTCACGGATCTCGTTTTCTGATTGCTCCTCGCATGAATTCAAACCCCATTTTCTATTTTGATGTTAGCCTTCAATATTTTGGTTTTGTTCTTCGTTCCCCTTTTGTGCCCTAGTTGTAACTCCTATTACTGCATCTCTAGAGAGGGCATCAGCTACCTTGTTAGCTTTACCTTCTATGTGGTGAAACCCCTTTATGTTAAACTCCAGCAATCTTTCAATCCATTTTGCTTGTCTATATGTCAAGTCACGTTTGTAAAATAAATCACGTAACAGGCGATGATCCCTTCACATCTCAATTGGCTGAACTAATAAAAAGAAGTGAAGCCTCTCTAGAACCCAAAGAGTAGCCAATGCCTCGCGATCAAAAGTACTATATTTCTTCTCTGCCTCTTTTAATGCCCTGGAAGCTAAACAAATGGGATGCTCTCTACCTTTATCATCTCATTGAGAAATTACGCCACCTATAGCTACGCTACTCGCTTCTGTTGTTATTAAAAACGGGCGACCATATCTAGGATATAAAATTAAATCATTGCTAGTTAAGGCAGCTATCAATTGGTTAGAGTACCTTTCTTCTTCCACTCCCCAATTTATTACTTTTTGTTTCTTTAAAGCATCTATGGGTCTCTCTATCTCTCCAAAACCTCTTAGGAATTTACAGTAATACCCAGCGAGCCCATGGAACTCATCTACTTCCTTAGGGGTACAGGGCCTGGGGAAATTTCTAATAGATTCTACTTTACTAGGGGAGGGTTGGATACCTTCTGGGGTTATTATGTGACCTAAAAATTCGACCTGTTTACAGAAAAATTTTGTACTCTGACAAATTTATTTTCATACAACTGCGTCGCAATACCTCTAAAACTTTTCAAGTATTATTATTATGTTCTTCAGCCGTTTTCTATGTAATTAAATAAACTAGAACATTATGGCAATTAAGGGAGACAAAAGATACCATTATTACTCTAGAAAAATGACTTGGAGCATTTTTAACACTGAAAGGAAGAAAATTACACTGAAATAGCTGATTGTTAGCTATAAATGCAGTTTAACATTTTCTGTCTTCCTGAATGGGTATTTGATAGTATCCAGATTTTAAATCAATAGCTGTAAAATATTTACTATCCCGTATCTTCATAAGTAATTCTTCAATCGAAGGCAACGGAAATGCAATATCCTTAGTGACTGCATTCAACTCCCTATAATTTACACACAATCTTACCGAGCCATCCTTTTTCCTAACAACTACAATTGGAGAAGCCCGGGAAGATTTGCTCTCCTCAGTTATCCCTTGTTCCCTTAATTTAGTAATTTCCCTTTCTATCTTTCTCTGGAAATGAATGGGTACCTTATAAGGCCTTGACCTGATCAGCTCCACCTGCCCAGTTTCAATGCGAAAGGGAAATCGATCAATCCTCCTGGGTGGCTCATCTCCAATTGTAATTACATCGAAATAATTATTAGCAGTTACTAAGTACAGGTTGATATTTTGGCGGACATAGTTATCATGCTTGAATAATCAAGTTCTGAGTGCGTTCATCTTTGCAGGCTGGAGTTGTGGCTCCTAAGATCACATTATTAGCAATTTCACATATCTTCTAATCCACACACAGAATCATATCCTGACAAGTCTTTTATTTGACAAATTAACTATCATTATATCATCTCTCTTCTCTTTTATTTGATAAGCCCTCTAAGACTAAGTGTGCCCAATTGTCATAGGGTTTAACTACGACCTTGGCCTTAATTAATTGTCTCTCCATTCCCGCACAAGCCCTTACTCTCTCATAACATTCTATCGGTAAAATGTACCCTCCTGCTTTTACTGTTATTCTATCTTTTTCCCATCAAATGTATATTCGATTAATAATGATAAAATGTAACCCCAGTATAGCCTTGATTCCTGGTACTCCCAAGGTAGGCAAGACAAAAAAATCATATATAAGCTTCAGAAACCCCATCTTAAAGTTGACGATAGTTGTAAGTCTTGCATGTAGTTTATTTCCTCCTGGCGTGTCGAGGGTGATGGATGCTGCTAACTGCAGTGGGTTTGAGGAGAATCCTTTTTTTCAATAAGCGAAACTCTGTCTTCTATGTTGATTAGCGCTCGAATGGACTTATCTGGTAGGTCAATCCTGACTACTAACATTCCTAGCCACCCATTAAGATATGTGGGGCACGTGCCAATGACCGGGCTTGCAATACTGCTGCCCCTGCTCCTGTCCCTAGTGCTGTGGGGGTACTAACGGAAGTCCTAGTGCCTGCTCCACCGAGTCCCTCATAATAACTCTAACCACTGCCTCGGCTGCTGCTTCTGCTGCTGTTTCTGCTGTCATGTGGGGTGCCATCAAACTCCCTCGTCTCGCCCTTCCTCTGTTTCTTTTTCCTCGGATATTGAGCGGGGGATAATGTGCATGTACCACAGCACACCCGCCCTCGGCGTTTTTTGCTGGGCACTCTCATGATAGATGACCTTAGGCCTGACAAGTGTAACAGTGGGGGGGGCGGGGGGTTTCCTTGGGTGGGGCACTCCACTCGTTGGTGCCCCTCTCACCCACACTGCCAACATTTGAAGACTCTTCTTACCTGATGACTACTTTCTCCCCTCTCCCAGTTTGGGGGTGGGCAAGTGCCACTCATGGCTTCCACCTTTTCGGAATCGGAGCTATTATCCTCGGTATTTTTTTCTTCTGGCAAACTGTCTGGAATGTTTTGTATAGCCATCACTATGTCTGTAGGTAGTCGGTTGGCCAGGGCACCAGCCGCCCGTTGAGACACTACTGCGAGAGAGTTATGGGGTCCTTTGACTGGCCCGACAGTAGTACCTTGGATCCTTCTCTCTGGTTACAGTTCTTTCCCTTTGCCTACACAGACACCGAATAGTCTTGCCTATTCCTTACAGATTCTCCTCTGTCCCCATACACCTGACAACACTGAGATTACCAAACAATTCTTCTTCACTCGAGGGGTTAACTACTGCAATGTAATTGTTCAGTGGCTACTTTCTTCTTGGTAAGGGTAGAAAAGACTCTAGCTATGGTAAGCAGCTCTTCTAGGAGGACACTCCAAAATCAAACCATTGTTCTCTAGTTTTGGGTAGTGCCATAGCTTCTGTACCATGGTCTTCCACTGTCTTGGGTTAGAGTTCTCTTGCTTGAGGGTACACTCAGGCCCACTGTTCTATCTAGTTTCTCTTCCTCTTGTTTTGTTAAAGTTTTTATAGTTTGTGTAAGAAATATTTATTTTGATTTTGTTATTATTCTTGAAATATTTTATTTTTCCTTGTTTCCTTTCCTCACTGGGCTATTTTCCCTGTTGGGGCCCCCTAGGCTTATAGAATCCTGCTTTTCCAACTAGGGTTGTAGCTAAGCATTTAATAATAATAATAATAATAATAATAATAATAATAATAATAATAATAATAATAACGAGCGATTATCATCAAACAAATAAAAAAAAAAAGTTTTACTAACCTGCGAATATGTTTATGAGCAATTTTTTTTTATCACCTTCTGGGAGATTGGCCCTCCGAGTAGCAAACGAATCACAATCTCAAAAAAATGCAAGTTGCAAAACTCAGAACTATCTCGCCCTTTTGAATTTTGTGTTTGTAATTTTCTTTCATGTCCCCTTTTTTTCACATCGGGTAAGGCATATTCCTGAATGATATGTCGTTTTATTTCAGTATAACTTCTTAAACTGTCTTATAGCCAACACATTTCTTCCATTGCCTGAGCATCTTTCAGCAACCTAATCACTTGAATTGCTTTTTCTCTTTCTGACCACCCATATGTGGCTACTTCGAAGTCTCACAAAAACACTTCGATTGATTGAAACCCTTCCTTACGCCGCTGATCATCAAAAGGCCTAAAACTTGCCTGGAGTTCTGGCAATTTTCGAACTACAATGTTTTGCGTATCTTCACTCGGCTGGGCATGTGTGCTTCCACTTGTGTGCGTTTGAACTTTGTTTATGTATATCGGATATGCTGTGGTTGCGCGCTGCTCCTCTTGTGTTTCAACTAAGAATCTGTTCATTAACTCGGCTAGGTTATCTATCATAACTTCAATGTCCTACATTTGTTGTTTTTGTCAATATTCTTCATCGACATCACTATAACATACTGCTCCATCGTTTTCATCTCCTGGTGCAGCAGTCTCAGCTATGTTATTCTTCATGTATCTAGGCAATTATTTTACCAGCTTGAAAAGAACTTTGCTTACAGCATACACAAACAGACGTATTTTTACACCCGGCACTAATTATTTTTTGGTGAGGTAGCCATGTCGTCCTGATGGAAGTTCCTTCATTAGTAGCTTCCTAGGTATATTTGACTACAGTGATATATCCCAGAGAATTTACCAAAGGCATCCAGAATTCTAACTCCTAGAGCGAATATCCCTTAAAATTCAAAAGGGATATCGCATATATCAGAAGACGTATTCTTGACACGTCTCATAGCTATATACACCACCAATAGCGTTTTCGCTTCGAGAGGGAAAAAGTGGCAAGAATATAGGAGAGTCATTAGAGAGGCGATGCTCTCGACACTCCTACTGTACTGTAAATAGTGCGCCGAATCGCCACTGCGAGGAGCCACCAAGCCATTCTTCGTAGCTTTGTAGGTATTGCAGATACAGTACCATAAGGAGGGATTCATTATCCTTTTGTCAAAAATAGATTTTTCGCTTCGCTCAAAATACGTTTTTTGGGCTCAGGCCATGTCGTCCTGATGGAAGTTTACCAGAGCATTAATGTATCTCTGGATTTTCAATAGTGCCGTTATCTCGAGATAAATATTTCCTATTTGGTCTTCTGGACCAGAGACACTTGATGTTACCGTTATACATCAATTAACTGATCATAAAATTTGTCAGTTCTTCCTGCCCCCTACAGGGAAAAGTCTAGGTAAACTTTAGGAAAAATCCCGAGGATTGTGAGTTCAAGGAACAATCTAGCAAACAGTATGTATATTAGTGTCATTATATAGGTAAAGCATAGTTTGTACTTAGATGGTATAGTCCTGTATAGGTTACTGAATCCTCCCAAGTCTGGATATAAAGAGACAGACAGGTTTGTATACATGTAGGAAACCTTAAAGCAGTAAGATAAACAGTTAGTACAATCAGTTCTTACCTGTTTGCTTGGAATGATAGAAACCATAGTTCCCCAATATTTCCTTAAATATTAAGAGAATCAAGGATGCTCTGATTTATACATAATTTCGAATATTTGAGGCGAAAGAGACGCAAAGATTCCTTCTATTGTTTATTACAAAAATAGAAATCATGGTTGTAATCAATTACATCTTACGCTGAACAATTTTTCGTAAAATCATAAACAGTAATAACAGAAAATAAATAAGTTTCTCCTGAAAAGGAAACATTAGCCACTCAAAGGAAAATATAATATTTCCCTCTGTATGCTGTTATTACTAGGAACACTGCATATAAGAATGCCTGGCACTTGTGTCAGCTTATTATGCTTGATGTCACCTGTATAGATAGAACAGTCTATAGTGTCTTCCTAAACACAATACTCAACATGATATACCTTAAAAGTCTATCATGTACACCCTTCACTAAAAGTCCCAATTAGTACACAGTTCTTCACAGTAATCAAGCGCCGGGTTTTATAACACTGCCTGCCGCTACCACATGAAATTTTATTTCTTGCAATTGCTTCGCGTAGTGCTTGAAGAAAACTCTGGAAGACCTCCAAAAAGTGCAAGCACGCAGGCTTTCAAACGACATTGTCTGAAAGAAATTCAGAGACGAGGCAACTTTTCTCGGATCATGACCTGCGGGTGTACTGTGTGGATCCGCTCTGCGTATGAAATAGGTGATTTTTGCCCTTATCTGTTTCAAGGATAACGCTAAACCAGAAGTCTCTCCCCTGAAAAGCTGACCTCCCTTAAAGTCTGAAGTTCTACGAAGATAGACCTTTAAGCATTCCACTGGGCAGATGGATGCTTCTTCCTTAAGAGGGCAGATTCTCCAGGGACCCCATCTCTTAGTGGGCAGCTCGTTCTTGGCGAGAAACGACGGGTCCGGAAAGAGGTTCAGTTCTCCGCTGTCTGTGAACTGAATGTGGCCCTCATCCCTCGAGAGGGCCACTATTTCACTAGCTCTGGCTCCTGAGGCTAGTGCAAATAAGAATATCACCTTTAGAGTCAAGTCTTTCAGCGAGCAATCTTCATTGTTCAGGGTTGATGCTAAGTGAAGAACTTTATCCAAAGACCATGAAATGGGCTTTGGAGGAGCTGCAGGCCGAAGTTTAGCGCAGGCTTTAGGAATCTTGTTGTGGACTTCATTAGAGAAGTCTACCTGGAAGCCCTATAGTAATGGTCTGGCTAGGGCGGATTTACATGTAGTAATCGTATTAGCTGCTAAACCTTGTTCATGCAGATGGATGAAGGACAAGCAGAAATCCGTAGAAATCTCCTCAGGATTTTTCGCCTTGAAAAGGCCACCCATTTCTTCCAGGAAGACTCATATTGTCTTCTTGTTGACTTTGACTTGTATTCTTCTAAGAAGTTAATACTGTCTCTAGAAATCCAAAACCGTTTCTTGACCGCTAGGGCGAGAAAATCATGAGATGAAGGTTCTGGGTTTTTTCTGATGAAGCGGAGACAGTCAATTTCTGCACTTGCTGAGTCAGAACTGGTTCCGGCAACGGGATCAGCTTCAGGCGTAGTTCCGTTATCAGAGGGAACCAAAAGCTGTTGGGCCACTTGTGGGCCACTATTGCTGCTGTCCCCCGAAAGGATCTCAGTTTGTCGAGGACTTTCAACAGTAGGTTGCTTGGAGGGAACAAGTAGATCTTGGACCATCTGTTCCAATTTATGGACATTGCATCTATCGCTTCCGCTAGCGAATACTCGTACGGGGCTACATACCGGGGCAGCTTCTTGTTGTCGCTCGTTGCGAAGAGGTCTATCTGCATTCCTGGGACTTTGCGTAATATGAAAGAGAATGATCTTACGTCTAGAGACCATTCGGACTCTATCGGGTTGACCCTGGATATAGCGTCCGCCGTCACATTGCGGAACCCTTGAAGGTGGACAGCTGACAAGTGCCATCTCTTCTTCTTGGCTAGACGAAGGATGGCCAATATCACTTGATTTATGTGAGGCGATCTCGAGCCTTGTCGATTTAGGCATCTCATTACTACTTCGCTGCCTAGAACCAAACGGATGTGGATTGAGCAGCGAAGTTTCAGCTTTTTCAGAGATAGAAAAACTGCCCTGGTTTCCAGAAAATTGATGTGGAAGGACTTGAAGAGGGGAGACCAGGTTCCTTGAACTTTCCGATGATAAGAATGACCTCCCCACCCCTCCTTCGAGGCAACCGTATGAACGGTGACTGCTGGAGGAGGTGGTTTCAAGGGTACCTTGTTTCTTAGGTTCATAGCCTCCGACCATGGCTTGAGTAGTGATCGCAAACGATTTGGTATCGGTCTTTGTAGATTTCTTCGAGGGTTTGATGCGTATTTTCTCCAAACTCATGATGCATCTTTTAATTGTGCTCTCAATATTAGATCTGTCACTGAGGGAAACTGGAGTGACCCGAACACTCTCTCCTGTTGCCTTCTTGATATCCTGTCGGATTGAAGGAGTCTTTTGACAGATCCTGCTATCTCTTTCCTCTTCTTTGATGGAATGGAAAGGCAGTGTGACTGTAGGTCCCAGTGGACACCCAGCCACTGGAACTTTTGAGCCGGAGAAAGCCGAGATTTTTCCAAGTTGATCTTGAATCCTAAGTGTTCCAGGAACTGGATCACTTCCTTGGAGGCTTGCATGCATTCTTCCTCGGATGCTGCCCACACCAGCAAATCGTCCAGGTAGGCTACCACCTGGATTCCTTTCAGGCGTAGTTGATGAATGACTGCATTCACAAGCTTTGTGAATACCCTTGGGGCTATGTTTAGGCCGAAGGGCATGGCTCTGAAAACGTACTTTCTTTTCTGTAGTTTGAACCCAAGGTAGGGGGAAACTTGACGGTTGATTGGAACATGTCAGTATGCATCCGTCATGTCTATAGACTCTGTGAATGCCCATTTGGGCAAAAGGGTCCTTATGTGCTGAAGCGTCAACATTCTGAACTTGTGGTTCACTATGAACTTGTTGAGTGTTGATAAGTCCAGAATGACTCTGAGCTTTTCCGAATCCTTCTTCGGAACACAAAATAGCCTTCCTTGAAATCTGATGAACTTTCCCTTCCGTATAACTCTTTTGTTCAAGAGTTCCTGAACATATTCTTCCAGTACGGGGGTTGAGTGTTGGAAGAATTGAGGGAAGTTTCGTGGAGTTGAGCTCCAACTCCACCCTAGTCTTTTCTTGATTAGGCTGTGGGCCCAGGGATCGAAGGTCCAACGATCCCGGAAGTGGAGAAGTCTCCCTCCTACCGGCAGCATCTCACTTGGAGTGCTGGTTGGAGGACTTGCCTCCTTGGCCACGTCCACCTTTGTTACCCCTACCTCTGAAGGGGCGTCTAGAGGATCCTCGAAAGGAACCTCGAAACTTCGGCTTAAAGGTAGTTGATTGCCTTTCAAATACTGGGGTGAACACGGGCGACGGGGTCGCCAGCGTTTGGGGCACCAGGTGAAAGGTGGTGGTTGGTTGTGCTACCGTCTGGGGCATTGTGGCCATGGGAAGCTGTTGCTGTTGCTTTGGCCGAGAGGGCACTCTTGGTCGTTTTGACTTGTTCTTCGGCTGGGGACCCTCATCAGCGGAAGAATTCCTTTTAGAGGACAAGCCCAATTTGGAAAGGAGATTACTATTCTCCGAAGCGGCTTTATCTATGACCTCTTTGACCACTTCACTTGGGAAGAGGTCTTTTCCCCATATATTGGAAGCTATCAGCTTCCTTGATTCGTGCTTCACTGTAGCAGAAGCGAACACAAACTCCCTATAAGCCCTTCTGGCTTTAATAGAATTGTACAAATCCTTGGTGACTGGTGCCAAATGAGATTTGGCAAAGACCATGTACATATCTGTGGTGTCTGGGATGCTTGCCATAGTCTCTAAACCAGTCTGCAGAGACATGGAAGCAGCGAGACGTTCCTTAGTCTCCTGTTCCCTGCGCAGGAGAAACTCTGACAGCTTCGGGAGATCTTCGTTGAACTGCCGTCCAGCGATATCTGCCTCTAGCTTCCCAACTGTGAAGGTGTTATGGACATCCTTCCAATCCTTATCATCTGAAGGGAAGGCGAGGGAAAATGGTCTACACTCTTCAAGTGTAGGGCAAGGTTTCCCTGCCTCAACTGCCTTTAAGGCTGCCTTAAACCCTTTGTCCATAAAGGGGAAGGCACGTTTGGGGTCAGCAATAAAGGATGGGTGCTTTTTGCTGAGAGCCGGCACCTTGGAACTAGTAGAGGCACTCTCATTCGAGGTGGTTGTATATAAGGCCTCTGCCTTAGATAGTTCAAGGACAATCGTCTCCTTCGGCTCTGTTTCCTCCTTGGATGCTGGTTCCGTCCTCAGACGGACAGAGCAATCCGGATAGGCCCCTTAACTAGGCTAAAATTCGATTTCCTCTACTGGAACTGTTCCCAGTTTCTCTGAGAGGAAGATCTTCCCCCCTGACATAGGCATATGCTCTGCGTACCTCCATGGGTTAACGTCAGAGAAGGCGGGGAGGTCCTTAACGTTTAACTTCTTTGGGGCTAAACGTTACGCAATTAGCTGATGAATCTCCGTCCGGAAAGATGCTTCTTTCTCGGACGATTTCTTCTGAATGTTCTGCACCATGGACAGTAGCGAGTGTAGCGTACTTATAATGGAATCTAACTGAGGTGCGGTGGAAGAAGTCGAATGCGTCGGGTCAGTAACCGCTGCAGACGATACCGAAATCGTTTCGGTTTTCTCGGCTTCAGTCTCAGGAGGTATTTCATCCTCCTGCTCCAGTTCTTCGACTAGGAGATTGTTCTCAGTCTCCTCTGAGACAACAGACATGTTGTCCTCTAATTGGATGCCCTTCAAGGCGTCCGATACATCAGATTCTAGCGGAATCTAAACAAGGGGAATCTCAGGTTGAGCCTGGGGAACAATTGCATCCGCAGATGCATTAGGGAAGAGACAATCCCTCATCCTCTAATTAGGAAGGTATGGGCCAGAGGTGTTCTTCTGAAAACCCCTGACCCATTTTCGCAGCATGTTGCTTGCTGCATCCCTAGACTCAGTAGACTTTTGATCATCAAAAGCCTCTTTAATCAGTTTGTCACAAAAGGTACATAGCTGTGGGTCCCAGTACTTGAGAGCCCCTTTGGTGACTGCGCAGCGAGCATGGGCCCTGCACATGCCATGTCCGTAGAAGCTCTTACTACGGACCCGACAAAAGTTGTTCCCGCACACGGGATGCTCCTCTTGTAAAGAAATAAAAGCTATGAGTATTCGGTGAAATTCTCAGATTTCAGCATACATATTTTAATTAATATTTAATAATTATTTAACGAATATTAGCTTAGATAGAGTAAGCTAGAAAGTAGGAAAGACACCTACATGTGTTTCCTGTCCAGCCCATTGCTATGACCTCCTCCAATATTGAACTATAGATTCATAATGAATTCAAGGGGAAGATAATATCCTTGGACATAAGGTGTCTTCTTATCACAATCTTCCATGCTCAATATAGGGGATTAAATTAATGGGTAATAACCATTAATTGGTAGGGAGAATCACTCTCTAAAAGTGATGGTCTCACAATTGGCTGCCCATGAACCACTTGTAGGCTGGAAAACTTTTGGGCTACAGCAATGACTGGCGGCGAAGGGTGATGGTTCATCCAACACAAAAGAGACAGTGGGGAAGGGGTAAAAAGTCCTATAAGTAAGGTAAAACCCTAGAGCATTACCTAACTTGAAGGATTCTGATCTCATAAAGTAACCTCAAGTAGGAGAAATCATTTCCTCAGGTTAGGTTAGTTAATTGAGAAAGCAGCCATAGGTCACAATCTCACTAGAGAACAGAATCTCGTACCATAGATCTTAAGTAAGGAAAAAATAATTTCTTCATACTAAGAT
>NC_090741.1:120854928-120879928 GCF_036898095.1 Palaemon carinicauda
GGATAGGAAAAGTGAGAGCAGCAGCAGTTGATAGGGCCCTCTTTGCATTGCAGAAGGCTGCTTCTTGAAGGGGACCCCACTTCAGGTCCTTTGGCTTGCCCTTGAGGGAGGCGTAGAGGGGAGCAAGAGTGGCGGCAATGGCTGGCAAAAAACGGTGATAATAGTTGATCATGCCCAAGAATTCCTGCAGAGCTTTGACGGTCGAGGGCGCGGGGAAGGCTGGTAAAAATTTCTGGAAATGCATTGTCATGTTTTAAAAGTAATTGCAGATATTACTGCTGAAATGTTTTATATATTTTAACGTGATGGTGTTAGTGTATATTGCATTTTCACCTTACAATATACAGCTATATAAGGTGAAAATGGTCTCAAAAACATAGAAATAGCTCTAAAAATATAAAATTGCGTTAACTTCCGAGGTCCTTACAAGCGCCCTTGGATCCCAGCCAAGCAGGTCATATTTTACGAACCCCCTTTTTGAGCTATATATATATATATATATATATACATATATATATATATATATATATATACATATATATATATATATATATATATATATATATATATATATATATATATATATATATATATATATATATATATGTATATATATATATATGTATATATATATATATATGTATAAATATATATATATATATATATATATATATAATATATATGTAGTATGTGTGTGTACTGAATTCAATATAATGGAACCTGGGCCTACATAGTAACAAACCTTTCGTCAGAAATATTTAAATTTCATACAGTGGGTTACTAACGACATTAGTTTGCATTGGCACCAAAAGAAAAGAAAAAAAAAAACTTATAGAATAGCCGACTACGTATACATAGCGCATACTATTGACTTGTTACTTTTGATCTATATAACTCAAGTTCAAGGTGTTTGCACCGTGATCCCTTTAGGCAGAGAGACTATAAAACCGACGCGTTTAAGCCAATAGTTGTTTAGGTTGTAATCCTTATTTATTCACTAAACAAATCAAGGTATACATTTATATCACATTACAGGTTCTCCAAATTGCATTCTAAATGACTCATGGTCTAAAGTGTTACTGCCTAACTAACCCCCTCTGCCTTAAGTGATCACGGCCTAAACTACTCTCGGCCTAAACTATCTGCTCCCATTTACCTGAATCTTGCTTATCGCTTCATTCTAATTTTTTCTAAAACAATCATAATGCTACGTCATATATATGAAAACAAAAAGATTATTACCAATAAAGATAAGTGGGAACCATATTGAATTCTAATGCTTCTTTCATATACTGAACGAACGTTCAAGGTTGTGCGATATGTGTGTGTGTGTGTGTGTGTGCACGCGGGCGCGTGTTTCAAAATAAGTTTTTTGTGGTTATGATTTTACAGTCTATAAAATAGACACATAATACATTTCTTTCATTGAGCGTTAATGATGCAAGTGGACATTTGTTGAAATGCAATATATTTCTGTGTAGGTGTGAGAGATGCATATCCAGTGCGGGGACATTGTTTGGGAAACTTCGCATTTTGATGAAAGGACTTCCGGTGAAGAAGAAAGTTATTCCTGCAAGAATCTCAAAACCTCGATTACGTTCTGATGCAGTTCCACCGATCTTATTGAATTGTCCTTCGTATCTTTCCCCTGCTAATCACGTAAGAGAATCTCCAGAAACGAACACAGCGAGTCTTGACGAAAGACATTTACAAACTGCAATAGCTGACAGTATTGCAACCCATAATCTATTCAAGGAAGTCTTTTAAAAAAAATAGAAATCATGTAAAAGATATTTGACTTTTTAGACACAGCATATTGGGCAATTGTAAAACAGGGTTATGTAAATACCTGTAGGATTATGAATGCCCTTGAATATCTCATACTCTGGTCATTGATTATAAATAGTTTTCAGCCGAATCATTTGCTAAAGGTGTCGAGAAAGCTAGGATATTTTAAGGCTTCCTCTCAGGTTCATGGCGTGGTATTCCATGACCTAACATTTATCTGTGGTGAAATTTCGTTGAGCAGTTTTGACATAATCCTGCCCACAGGCACACACACAAATAAATAAATATACCGACTCGGAAACATAACCCCCTTAGCGGAAGTAATAAGGAAGGTTTCAGTAGGTTTAGAAAATTACTGTTTCACTGTCCTTGCAGTCATAACTGACAATGATGCTATCAATAATAAAGCGATGTAATTCTTTGATAATCCTCCTAAATTATACATAGTATACAGACACATGCACCAAATAAGTCAACCATTTTTCTTTATATTTGATTCGGTCCATATTCTTAAATGCCTCAGAAAAAAATTGCTTTAGACAAAAAGATTTCCAAAATTTTCTTTTACAGGCCATTATTATGAAAATCATATTGAAATATATTATGCCCCATGGTTTAACACAAAACGCATTGTGGCCGTCTTATCTTGTAAGGCCCAGAAAATTTTCAATGACCATATTATCGAAGTTTTTTGATCATTGGGGAAGGAACACTTCTTCCCATTTTCAGCTGATGTAGCCCATTATATTAAAGTAATTCATACGTGGTGGATGGTAATAAATTCGCTACTTCACTGTTTTCGCTATCTCCCGGAGCAAAGGGTTAGGATCTGTGCGTACGACCATGGCCTCGAACCTATAAGCTCACAGACCACTGTCCATGCCTTCAATCTCTTGGTGGCCACGATTCAGCCCTGTTTTTATTGTTTAAATGATATAAACTTTTTTTTTATCTACTGTTTTAATTTTATATATTTATTACAAAGAGTGATAATCAAAGAGGATTCATAAGCCATTTTCAGAAGCCACTATAATTTCCAACCCACGCTTTAAAAAGATATTCTTTTCTGGTGATGAAAAATAGTAACATAATGTTTGTTTTTAAACTCTGTAGTGATGTAATTTTTCACGCTAAGTAGTTATTTTTTGGTCTTTTAATTATAGATTTGGGTGCTGTTGAGTGTGCTACATATCAACACATTAAATATTCCCTAAATGTATAAGAAAATGTATAAACATTTGTGTTTTGCATAGCAAAAAGTTAGTAAAACAATAATACAATCGGTGGGACACAGATTCGACACAGGCCAGGGCCGAGTTCCGAGACAGGCTCAGATCTAAGTGTTCTATAAACCACTGCGGGTCATTTAGTCGAGTCATGGTCATGCTGACCCACGTAAACACTCCAACTCATACCCAGACAAATTATCGACTTAAATTACGTCACATGGCACTTAAGGGAGTAGATCTCCCCTGACATATGACACTCAGAAGATTAAGAGGACAAATTATACTTTCATACATTTTAGTGCTGTCACCTAAGCCAATGTACGGTATTCATTTGTGGGTAGTCCCGTCTGTACCCTTGACGCCTTGTTCAGTTGCTGTTTAGGGGAAGAATTGTCACCTGACGCAGTATACTGTAGGCATCTGTGGATAGCTTCATCTTATGCACTAGACACATTGATATGGTTGTATCTGTGAAATTGTAGCTACAATGCCTCTTTATCAGCTTATAACTGGCTTTTTTTATAGGCATTTAACTGTTAACTAGTACTCTTAAAGTCCTTTTATGTGTTTGTAGCTTTTAAATGGCATTTCAATAACCTTTTGTATTTCTTAAAAGATAATATTGATACTTTAATGTCCTTCTATGTTTTTCCCACTAGTTTGTGAAAAAAAATATTAGAAAAAAATATTGTTTTGGTGAAAAATTCCTTCGTTTTATATAAAGATGTGTAATATATATATATATATATATATATATATAGAAATGTTGCACTCACAGAGTGGTAATTGCAGGTCATCAGTGCGTTTAGTCTTTTCATTTAAGGGAAAACAGTTTGAAAATTCCCATAACCATAACGGTCAATAAAACCCGGTCATAGGGCAAGTATTCAGCTGGGACTACATTTTATATTTATGCAGTTTTGCAACAAATGAAAAAATCTAATTTAAATAGAAATTTAAGTAGATGAAATTCCTTAGACACACTTTACTTTAAACATGAAAATAGGATATTCCGTGACTCTTAATTCTATGCTTGCCTGCAGAAGAGTATAAAAGTGATTTCACTTGTTTAACTTTGCTCCATAATATAAGTTTTTTAATGCTTCACTATTATTTGTCCAAGGAATCACAGAACTACCTAGCAATAGCATATACTTATTTTTTTTTTCGTTTAAATAGACATGAATTATCATGTATACTTATGCCAAGCCTGTTACAAGTTAACAGAAGAATTAATTCCCATATGAAATTATTCTTGTCGATACACCTTTGTTGCAAACTCCGAGATTTGGATGTTTGATTTATAGTGTTTTGTCAGATCTTGTGGTGATAAAAGAGAGAGAGAGAGAGAGAGAGAGAGAGAGAGAGAGAGAGAGAGAGACTTGCGTTTAATTTAATCTGTAGTAGATAAGGGAGAATTTCACATGATTTTTTTAACAACAAAGTACCTTCAGGAAGAAAATGGACTTGACATAATCTGTACAGATATTATGGAACTAGAATTTTATGTTCTAGTATTTGTTCCTTTTTGTACCGTCATACTAACTGAATTAGGCGAAATCTCTGCAGGGATTTAATATGCTATATGTTAGCAAAGCAAGACTCCGTTCGTGACACGTGATTATTTTTTGGTAAAGATAGAATTGGGACTTTCGAGTGAGGACTTCCTAGTGATTAATTGTTCAACTTTCGAAGAGATTTGCGTTTCCTAATGATCCTGTTCTTATTTGATTGATGAACTAGTATATGATATTGTTTTCTACGATTTTGCTGTCGAACATCAGTTGTTTATGATTCACCGTTAAATGTTTTACTTTCTATCGGCTGATATTTTTCATAGACAAATGGATTTATAAATGATTGATAAAAGGTTGACTTTTTCCTTGTTTATTGCTAAGAATTTTTTTGCATTTAGTAATATTAATATAAAAACACAGATGCATGTTCCAATTTGTTTTTATTTTAGCTAGAACTTTAAATGTCATAAACCTCAAGCAAGAAACGTACATCTATGCCCATTTTGATATTTAAATCATAATATTAGCTTACACTGGGATAATAGTAATAATACTGCATTGCTAATGAAATCTTTTTCTCAAATATATTTAATCAAATCTTCTCCTGTACAGCAGGACTTCAATTCTACGTCATATATATATATATATATATATATATTATATATATACATATATATATATATATATATATATACATATATATATATATATATATATACATATATATATATGTGTGTGTGTGTGTGTGTGTATATATACATATTCATTTTTTACACATGCTGTGTCTGCCCGTGAGTGTAATCAATAGGCTTCCTATTGAGTACACGGATGATGAACGGAGTGTCAGTTGAAGCAGATCTATTATCTATTTTGCACTCTGCGGGTGATTTACTTCATAATTTATCCCGTCTTTCTCTCATTTTTATCACTTGTTTTTCCACTTTATATCCAGAACGAGATTCTGTTATCATCACTTTGCCAAGAAGGGTTGTGAAAATGAAAACTTGTTTAATTCGGATGATCGCTCTCTCTTGAACACATTTCATTGAACAGTACTGCTGCTTGGCAAGAATTTTTCTTTATATTTTCTACTTTCTTTCGTAACTATTTCTCCGCCTCAAAGAATGTATTCAATAAGCTTCCAAGAAAGGGAAGATGTAATGCATGATTGTCAATAGTGGTATAGGATATAACAGCAACATTTGAGAGGAATCATTCAAATGCTGATATAAGCACTTTCTTTGCAGCACCAAAGTGTCTTGTGCCCAAAGTGTACTTGGATTTATTTAAGGTAAGTAGTCAATATGAAACTATATTTTCCTTACTTACACTTTTGCCTAAACGCAATTATATTGATTAGTATTCTTTTTTTATATTCTTTTTTTTTCATTATTAAAATATATATATATTTTTCTATAATTTCAAACATATATTTGCAAAAGGATTCCCAAGAGCACCATAAAACTTTTGTATAAATTCAGGAATATTATGACACGTAAATAAAGTTGAAATTTACATGTCCCCTGATTTCAGATGGCAGAGTAGGCCGAATCAGTTTGTGTGGTTTGGGGCCATTTTGTAGTCATACATGAGAGGTAGCTGGCATAGCGCTATGTATTCCTATTCTTTATATAATTTGGAGAATTGTTTTATATTTTCATTTGTGAATATGTTATTCATAGATAGATACTATGACTTTTCTACGAGGTTCTCTTGAAATTCTGCCATTTTTTTTTCTATGTTGAGGCCGTTTAAAAAGTTTTATAATTTTTATAATTTCAATTTTATATCTGCTTAACAAGTGGTAAATATGCATACAGCCACAATAAATGTTATGCAAATCGAGGAATATTCAAATTAGAAATAATACGCGGAAATTAATATACATTTTGTCCATTTCATGTACTAGATTCTACCGTACGAGTTTGTGAGCTCTGAGTCCATTTTGTAGTACTATGTGGCAAGTAAGCTGACATATCTTTATGCATTGCTAAATTTTCTTTTGTAAAATTTTAGAAATTTTGGTATATATTCGTGTATAAATACGTTTTCATGAATTTGATACAATGATTTTAAATGGAATTTTCATTATTAAATCTAATCACAAAAACACTATATATATATATATATATATATACATATATATATATATATATATATAATTCATATACAATATATATATATATATATATATTCATATACAGTATATATATATATATATATTGCATATATATATGTGTATATATATATATATATATATATGTATATATATATATATCTATATATATATATATATATATATATTTTATATATATTATATATATATACATGTATATATATGTATATATATATATATATATATCTATATATATGTGTATATACATATACATTATATATGTATATATATATATTATATATGTATATATATATATATATATATAGTATATTATCTATATATATATATGTACAATGTATATATATATATATATATACACAGTATACTATATATATATTACAATATATATATATGTATGTATAATATATATATATATATACATTACATATAGAATATATATATATATATATCTTACATACATATAGAATAATATATATATCACTATATATATAGAATATATATATATATATATATGTGTGTGTGTGTGTGTGTGTCCCCTTATAAAGCATCAAATAATGTAAATCTTGGAAAATATCGTTTAAAAAATTTCCGTTGGCCGATAATATGATTTTGTTTTATAAAACGTTTAAGCAATTTCAGATATAAAGAGGATGACGACGAGTTAGAGAGGAGAGACTTGAGTCGTTTTTCCAAGTGAACATTGCTTTTGTGGAGATATTTCTTAGACACCAGCTTTGATACTGCTGAATTACTTCCATTATTTCTACGCTGCTGATTACTTGAATAACAAAGAAACCTTGGAAGATTGAATATCATGAAAAGTTGCTTTATCGTTTATCCTCTTTTATATCCGAAACCACGATCTGAAAAAAATCTCTAAAATTCAGACCTGAGTTTCGTCTTCTTCTGTCTCTCACTTTATAGAGAATTATAAAGCTAAGTCCTGCATCACTATACGATTCTTGTTTTTTTTTTATTATTAATTTGGGGAACTGTGAGTATTTTGTGAATCTTGTAAAATATTGTTAACACTTGTGTTCAATGGTAAATATAGTTATTGTTAATATCTGATCTGGTGGCTCTCTTTTTCTTTTGGTGTTACTGTTTATCTATCTTTTTTTTTTTTTTTTTTTTGCTGAATTGATGATTAAAGGAGTAGGACACTGAAGTAGATTTAACATAAGCTACGTTGTGCAATTGCGGACCGTATTAGAATTTATGGCCTCTCCGGGTGCTGAACTGTAATTTCATTTGAAATTCACAGATTCCTCATAAATTAAACTTTGCTAGCTGTAAAAAAGAGAAAAAAAAATAGAAAAAAGAAAATAAAAAGCAGAAGAAATGTCGAAATTTAACCCATCTGACGTTTTTGAAACATTTTCTGGATGATCCATAATTGGAAAAATTTAATGATCTCAAGAAATTCCACCGAGTGATTTTAAGCAAATATCTTCAACTTAATGTTGAAAATTCAATGAGGAAAGAGGTTATCATACATATGTTACTTTAAAATTTGTTTGAAGACGATGTGTTCCCTCAGGATGTGTTTGATAGGATTAATAGTGAATCAGTGTTGTTAAGTTCATCAGCTATAGAACTTGAAAAACTTAGAATAGAGGCTGAGCGTGAGAAATTAAAATTATAAGCTGAGTTAAAACGTGAACAGTTAGAAACTGAGCGTGATAGAAGGGAAGCTGAGTTTACACTTGAACAATTGCAAGCATCGGCACAATAGAAAGAATAGGAAGTTGAGCGTGAGAAATTAAAGATTAAAGCTGAAATAAAGGTTCATAAGATTAGTGTTCAAAAAGAGTTAGAACTTGAAAAAACTAAACAGAATAGTTTTAAAAATGCAGATGAATCTAAATCATCTATTTTTATCGAAGATAAAGTTTTAATGAAAAGGATTTAAATGAATATTTTTCCTGTTTTGTAAAATATATATGTAGCCCTGTTTTTTTTTTTTTTTTTTTTTTTTTTTTTTTTTTTTTTTTTTTTTTTTTTTTTTTTTTTTTTTAGACAGGACGCAAAAGAAGTATATGCTTCCATTCTTGGGGATAGAGTTGAAGATTGTGAATTCTTGAACAAAGCAATGTTACAGGCCTATGAACTAACTCCCAAAGGTTATACAATGAAGTTTAGGAGTTGAACAATACAAGATAAGCAGATATATGTAGAATTTAGTAGAGAAGAATCGGTATTAGTTGAGAAATGGTGTAGGACAACAGAGTGTTAGATTGATTTTGAGAGAGTATATAAAATTATTTTAATTGAGCACTTTGAAAATTGATAGTGGGAATGTTAAGGTTTATTTAAGTAAGTAAATGATATCCACCCTTCATGAAACAGCTGTATATGCAGATGATTATGTACTGGCTCACAAGAAGGTCCTATGACAATTTTAATACATCTAACGAACATAGTGCCACAGATAAGAACATGAGTAAAAATGTTGAAGGTCAAAGGTCTTGTTCTGATTCACATGTCAAGTCTCAAAGCAGCAGTTTGAATAGCAATTATATTAAGAGCTGTTCTGTAATGTGTAATTATTTTAAGAGTCCAGGTCACACGTTGTCTGAAAGCTGTGAAGTTGAAGAGGAAAGAAGCTAACACTCTGGCTCTTACTTTACCAAAGTCTCGCTATAGTGTGGTACTTGTAGAGGTTAACACTATAGATGACTACGTTTTTTGACAAAAAACTTTGAATTCCACTGTTTGTTCCAGACCTTTTGATAAGGTTTTCTAGCAATATATTGCTAAGGGTTTTCATTAAGGTTTATAGTGGTTCGCCATACCCTGTTTGTATCATGTCAGATACAGGCTATGCCCAGTCTCTTGTTTTGAGGAATGCTCTTACTGAGACGGAGCATTCGTTTATTGGGGAGTATCCCCCCTTTCGCGGGGTTGGTGATGGTGATTATAGTGCTCCCTTGCATCGTATGGATCTTCATTGTGACTGGTTATCAGGGCCTGTTGTTGGTGTGGTTTCTGAGGTGCCTATTAATGGCTTTGAAATTTGGCTTGTTAATGACTTGGTTCTCAGTCCTAATTTGTCTATTCTGCTTTCTTCGAGTGCTGAGATTCATCAGCAGACTCAAGTTCTACTTATATGTCTAATAATGATTTGCTGGTTTGTGATAATGCCCCCCTGTTGTTTGTTGTACCGACTTGCCAAGTGAATAATTGTTGGATTTTGGTGCGGTATCCACCAATGATTGTTTTACTGGTTTCATGATACTTGTTCAATTGTTAACCACTTCACCAACATGTCTGGTGATGATATGTTAGCTTCTGATAGTGTTTCTGCTGTCAACTATATTACCAGCCAATCTCGAAAAGACATTTTGGATCAGGATGAAATCACTTCTGACTATTCTCCTAACATGTCTTGTGAAAATGCATTAGTTTGGTATGACTCTCTTTTTGAGAATTTGGATGACCATATTTTGAAGATTTACTTTTTTATAATAAAATCCCTTCTGATGATGATGTTAACTTATCCAAATCCTTTTTGTGTTATCAGTTTGATACTGATTTATCCGATTCCAGCCATGTATAAAAAATAAGTGATTAATTATTATTCAATGAATACCGTGATCCTGAGTCTCATTCAAAGTTGATTGTAGACCAGAAGTCTGACCAGGCTGTCCTACTGCAAAATAATAATGGTAGAGTTCACACAATAGGGTCCCGCGACCATTTTTCAAGGACAAAGGTTTGAAGTTTTTTTTAAGTCAATTTGAAGTTGATGATTATAATTAGCTAGGGTGAACCTCGTGAAAATAAGGGCTAACTCAGCTAGAGGCAAAACTTCAAAATGGCCGCTATGTAGCTTCCTGAATATATAAAATTGCATATCTTCCCTTCCACATGTCAGATTTTTTTTTATCTTAACATACGTTTATGAAGTCAAAGTTGTATACATTACAATTCCAGATTATTAAATTGAAGGATTTAGTCAAAAATGTAACGCGGGGGGTGGGGGGCGCAAATCAAAGATTGTTGTGTAGCAGCTTCTGGATGATAGTAAAGAATCAATTTTTCTTCTGATATCATTGGCAGTGAATCTTTGCATTCATTTAAATATTTGTTTATATGGGGTAGTACACAACAAATTGGCTGATGAGAAGTGGGTAATCATTGTTTTCATCTTCTGAATATCTGCACAGATATATGCTACATATTATAGATCTCTGAGCTTAACACTTTCTGTCCCTTCTCTCCTTTATTTAGGACAGTGGTGTGATGAAATAATATCAATATTGCTTTATTTTGTTTATAGATGAAAAGTGATTTAATAAAAAAAATCAAAACAAAAACACAAATTATCTGAATTTCTGGCCTTCATCTTTTATCTTAGACAGTCATGATGAAATAATATAATTTCTTATATTTGAAATGGGGCAATGATTTTAAAGTTGTTTATTAAATAGAACACCCATCATCTGATTTATCTCCTATGGCAGTATACATGACCGTGCTAGAGGGTATATCTCAGCAATGACTGTTTGCCAACAGTCATTTATGCAGATGAACTACCTGGTGGAGTTATGAGAATTTTTGGTGTGGAGGAAATCCCTCTATCTCGATGAAGGTACTGGCAGTACCTAGCTGATGAATCCACTAAGGCCCTTCTGTCAATGGGCGTGGGACGAGATGATGATGATGAAAGTATACCTATGTGACGGGAACAAATATAATGTGTTTGTGTTCATGTATGTATCTTCTTCGTCTTATTTAACTTGGTAGGTGTTTTAAGAGGTCAATGGCAGTAAACCTCATTAAATCTCATTTGGTGGGAAATGCCAAGTATCAATATATTACTTCAAATTTTATACCGTCCTCGTAACTATAGTTAAGACTAATTAATTAACTGCGGAGTACACCTCGTTAACAGGTTTTTGTTTACAGTAACCAAGCATGGTTACTGGCGAGAATTTGGAAAGACAAATCTTGTGATTCGGTCTTTGGTCCTCCCAGCGTTAACACGTAGCTCGGGCCAACACCGTCTCGAGGGCGTCTCTGCCTGGTGCCCCCAGGTTGTCAGGCTTTATGTTAGCCTACGCCGTACTACGGTTATATACTGTGGAATATTTCCCAAATATTCTTTACAGGTCAGTACGAGTGTGTGCTATGAGGTGTATTGTGAAATATATGCATTCCGATTGGATTTCTATGATGTCCAGCATTTAATCTATTATGATTGATCCGTTTAATTGCCATTGTTAAATAGAACATTGCCATTGTTAAAATCCCTAATAGTCTGTGTCGAGTGCTTTGCAGAACATATATCTTTAAACCTAATAAAATATTGCTAAGGATAATTGTGAAAACTATTCTATGTTATGTTGTAATATTCTAGTCACTAGAGTGTGTAGATGTGTATTTATCTGACAATTTGTACATTAATGATTATTTGTTTCTCAGGTGGATATTCTGGAATAAACCTATGTCACATCCATCAGCGTTTAAACATTGAACCAATAAGAACCCACTTAGACGAATCGAGACGCTTATCCTACCGTCTATTACATTGGTTCAGTGTGCGACGAAGAAGCTCCACCTGGCTTTCGCCAGCTCCAGAGATAAGGCATCTCCACGGATTACACTCCGAAGCAAGTTTTACGATAGGATGGACATCTGTGTGTGAGTACCGCTGTATGCGTCGCAGATGGTCCAGTTTATGGACAGTCCCCTCACGATTCAGGCGTTGCCGTTCGACCGAGAGATGCAAGTCGCTGGTATGATACAGCAAGAGGAGCTGCAGAATGAGTCGAAGGAGGTCCCAGGTTCAACACAAGTCCAGACGATCGTGGCGTTACTCCACGACTGGCCTTTGTCCGAGAGGAAGAAGATCGCTTCGCAGTTAGTGAACAAGTCCGATGGTACTGCGTCACCTGGGCCCATTGTTGAAACTTACGCTAGCCCATGCTCAGGACCTGCAACCCAGCAGAGTCCAATGCCATATCCTCGGCCTAGTCATGCGGAATGCAAGATATCGTCCCACTTCACTGGTGACCATTCCAAGTCCGGTGTCAGCTACGCGCTATGGAAGCAAGAAGTGGAAGCGTTAGTGTCTCTGGATGTGTACTCCGAGCCGGAGATCCTACAAGCTATCCGTCGGTCACTCAAAGGTCCTGCCGCAGAGGTCCTCCTGCACGTCTCAGGTCAGTGTTCAGTTGCACAGTTGCTGCAACATTTGGATCATCGCTTCGGTAATGTTCTCCCCATTGACGAGTTTCTTGGTCAGTTCTGGTTAGCGGCCCAGAAGAAAGAAGAGACCGTGGCATCGTGGGCTTGCCAACACGAGGATTTGATGTCCCAGATCGTCCTTCGGGATCCATCCATGATGTCTGAAGAGCATGCATCCAAGATGCTCTGTAAGAAGTTCTGGTCCGGCTTGCAGTCCACATCGATGAAGATGTCCTTTCGTTACCAGATGGACATAGGTGTGTCCTTTGAGACCATGCTCGTTTCGGCGCGGGTCATAGAGCTAGAAGGATCTTCATCATCAAAGTCCATCCAGTCTCATCAAGTGTCCCCACCTATATCCCAATCACAAAAGAAGGTCTTTGATGACGTCATGAAAAGGATGTCTTGCAGACACAGGTCGAGGCCCTGCAGAAGTTACTGGAGTCCGGGAGGGGGCGTGGTCGTGGATGTCGAGGCAGAGGACAGGGCTCCAGCACATCTCAACTGCAAGCGCCTGCTCCTGCAGCCGCCCCAGTTGACCAGTCCCCTACAGCATCGCAGTCAACCTTCCTGCCCTTTCGGGACATATGCTACAAGTGTCGTCAGCCTGGACACATCAGGGCCGAGTATCCTTTAAATGGGTAAAATCCAGCATAATGGGGCATATGCTGGGTGCCGACAGGGAGCGCCCCGTCATTGATCGGTTGGTTGGCCCACCTTGAGAAGTATATGTTTCCGTAGAAGGCGAGGATGTTACTGCATTACTCGACTCCGGATCAATGCTGAGCACCATATCTCAGCAGTTTCAGCAACAGCTTGGTTTGGGGGTCTATTCCCTGGAAGAATTGCTTTGGGTGAAGATTGCTGATGGAACCATTATCAAGTATCTCAGTTATGTTGAAGTCAGCCTTCGATTTCTGGACCTAGATCTTAGCCTCGATACCTTAATGCTCGTGGTCCCCAACACTGAATATCATCGTCAAGTACCTGTTCTTGTAGGTACGAACATATTGAGCCAATGTGAAGCAGACTGCAGGGGACCTACTCGTCTGGACAGGTTATCCGCTCCCTGGAAGATGGCATTCAAGGCCATGGTGAAACAACAAACCATTTCATCGACTGTTCAGAGTTTGGGCTCTGTAAGGACCACCAAGCCCATCGTCATCACTGCTGGGGGTCGCCGATTGGTTCATGGTTTTAGTCGGTTCAGTGTACTGTCTGCACCTACCTTAGTGGCAATAGAAGATCCATCCTGAATGTCTCTCCCCGGCAGTTTGGTGGTGACCCCAGCCATAACCATGGTTCAGCCTGGGACTTCTACCAGCCGGATTCCTGTGGAAATCGTTAACTTTTCCAACAAGGAGGTGACCATCTGCTCGAAGACAGTGTTGTGCGAGTTGCATAATGTAGACCTGGTGCAGCAATCCGTTGCGCCTACTCTTGGTTCCCAACCAGCGCCGTCTACAACAGTGGATCATGGTGCAAAAATGGATGATGACGCATTTTTGGCCAAGTTTGACCTATCGCAGCATTTGTCTCCAGACCAAGTAGCCCAAGCTCGGAGGATGATCTAGAATTGGAAGTCAGTGTTTTTGCTGCACGACCTGGACCTTGGGCATACACAACATGTACAACACCAAATCAACTTGAAGGATGATCAACCCTTCAAAGAGCGACATCGGCGCATCCCCCCAGCCATGGTTGATGAGGTCCGTAAGCATATCCAGGAGATGCTTGATCTTGGTGTTATTCGCGAGTCTAAGAGTCCCTACTCATCCAATGTAGTGCTCATTCGTAAAAAAGGACCAGTCTCTTCGTTTCTGTCTGGACTTGCGAAAGCTCAACTCCTTAACCATCAGGGATTCTTATGCCTTGCCACGCATCGATGACACGCTCGACAACCTGCATGGTGCCAAGTGGTTTAGTACTTTGGACTTGAAAAGTGGGTACTGGCAGGTAGAGTTGGCCGAGGAAGACAAGCACAAGACTGCATTCACCGTTGGTAACCTAGGGTTCTGGGAGTGTAACAGGATGCCATTTGGTCTCACAAATACACCAGCTACCTTTCAACGACTTATGGAGCATTGTATGGGTGACTTGTACCTCACGTATTGTCTAGTGTATCTCGACGACCTCATCGTTTATTCGTCTATGTTTGAGGAACACCTGGTCAGGTTGGAAGCTGTGTTTGAACGCTTGCAGCAGGCTGGTTTAAAGCTCAAACCCTCGAAGTGTCATTTCTTTGCCCGGGAGATCAAGTACCTTGGTCATGTAGTGTCCGAGAGGGGTATCCACACAGATCCAGAGAAGATCAGCAGTGTTCAGTCCTGGCCCATTCCAAGGTCTGTGAAGGATGTCCAGAGTTTCCTGGGATTTGTCGGCTATTACCGTCGTTTTGTGCAAGACTTCGCCCGTATTGCTCGTCCGCTGCATCGGCTGACAGAAGGCCCAGTTATAAAGGTCCATGGTGGGAAAACTCGGAAACCACCTGCCTCATTCCATTGGAAGGAAGAGCACCAGAAGGCTTTTGACGAATTAATCGCCCGTGTTATTTCCGCGCCACTGTTGGGGTTCGTCGACTACAAGCAGCCATTTATTCTCCATACCGACACCAGTTCTGAGGGCTTAGTGGCAATCCTCTATCAACAGCAGGAAGGTCAGGAACGCGTCATTGCTTATGCCTCTCGTGGATTGAAGAACTCCGAGAAGAACTACCCTGCACACAAGTTAGAGTTTCTCGCGTTAAAGTGGGCCGTCTGTGAAAAGTTTCCTGACTACTTGTATGGAGCCCAATTCACTGCCTATACAGACAACAACCCTCTCACGTATGTCCTCAGTTCTGCCAAGCTTGATGCCACCGGACATCGCTGGGTGCTCAGTTGGCCAATTACAATTTCTCAATCGTGTATCGGAGCGGCAAAACTAACGTGGATGCTGATGCCCTATCTCGTATCCAGTGGCCAAGTTCCATTTGTCAAAAGGTGTCCAGTCCAGTTGTTGATGCCGTATTTGCTTCTGTCCAAGAGGATGTTCCAGTTGTGGAGTCAATCTGCTGTTCTCAACAGTGCCAGGTATCTAGCCTGCCCACGGATGGTCTCCATAGTATGACCAAGGAGGACTGGAGGTTGGCCCAGAGAGAAGATCCCCATCTCGTGGAAGTCATCAGTCGGCTAGGAGAGAAGTCTTCAGAGAAATGTTCCTCAAACATTTTGGCAGTTAAGCAACTGATGAGGGAGAGAGATCATCTTGTCTTGGAAGATGGAATCTTGATCCGGAACACACTCGTCCATGGTTTGCCGAACCGTCAGGTCGTTCTTCCCAGTGAGTTTTACCAGTGGGCCTTGGAAGGATGTCATGACGAAGTCGGTCATCTCGGTCGTGATCGAACACTCTCTCTTCTCCAAGACCGTTTCTTCTGGACTGGTATGTCAACATCAGTTGCTAATTACATCAAGGGATGCCTGCCTTGCGTCAGACGGAAGTCCGCCGTCAACCAATGTGTTCCTTTGGTGAATATCAGCTCATCACAACCTCAGGAGTTAGTCTGCATGGATTATCTCAAGTTAGAATCTTCGAAAGGTGGAGTGGAAAACATCCTTGTCATCACCGATCACTTTAAAAAGTATGCCCAAGCCTATCCATGCAAGAATCAGACAGCATCAACCACAGCCAAACTTCAGTTCGAAAACTTCATCTGTCATTATGGTTTCCCCCAAAGGCTACACTCAGATCAGGGTCGCAACTTCCAGTCCAGGGTGATTCAGTCACTCTGCAATCTGGCGGGTATCGGGAAAAGTCGTACCACACCGTATCATCCTCAAGGGAACGGCCAGTGCGAACGTTTCAATCGCACACTCCTCGACATGATGGGTACGCTGAAGCCTGAACAAAAGAGGAATTGGAAGACACAGGTTGCATCATTGGTCCATGCATACAACTCTACCAAGCATGAAACAACAGGCTTTTCGCCTCATTATTTAATGTTCGGACAGTCCCCGCGCCTCGCCGTAGATCTTCGCTTTGGTCTGGATGAGGTCCTGCATGCTCAAGGGGCAGCACAGTCCCAGAAAGACTACATCAGTCAATTGGAGAAGTCCCTCCATAGTGCTTACGAGTTAGCATCAGCATATAGTACGGACAAGAAGGCCAAACAGAAGAAAAATTATGACCTGCATGCTCGTTCTGCTATTCTCAGGGAAGGAGATAAAGTCCTCATCAGGAATGTGGCCTTCACAGGGATCCACAAAATAGCGGATCGTTGGCAACCAGATGTCTACGTTGTCATCGGTCATCCCAACTCCGAAGTTCCCGTCAATGTTGTCCAGCCTGTAGACAAGAAGTGACCAAAGAAGACCCTACATCGGAACTTGCTGCTTCCCTTGAGCACCGCAATAGATTACCCGACAGACGACGACGTCTCAGTAGAGCACAAAATAACGGATAATTAATCTATGACCAGTGTAGATACTCCTGTAGCCAATACCACTGACTCATCAGATGATTCTGATGATTCAGAGTCTGGCATACGTGTTCACCCTCGCCTCCGACCCGAGCCCATCCCTACTCCAAGAAAGCGTCCAATTCCAATGCATCGAAGTAGTCCACCTCAACCAGCAGAGCCAGTTATGGAGCCCCCAGTTCCTGTTCCTGACGTCGTGCCAGATATTCGGTCTGCTCTGGAAGAGAGTGAGGAAGAAATTCAGGTATTTGAAGAACCAGTTATGCCAGCTGCTGATCCAGAGAGTTCAGAGGCTTCTGAAGAACCTATTCCTCCCCCTCGTCGGTCAACTAGACAGCGCCGGGCTCCACGGTGGTTGCATCCCGAGGCATATGAGATGTCTCATTCTGTGTATCCTTCAAGAGTTGCCAACAGGGTCAACATGCTGAGCAAGCTCGTCTGTGCTATTTTGGAGCAGCCCTAGTCTGATTAAACACTATTATGAACTCTGATTTGTACAGCTAATTTTGATATGTTACCAATTACTTAACCATGTGTCCATGTATTTAGGTACATACTCCTTTACAAATGTCGGGACGACATTTTCTCGAAAGGGGGGAGTATGTGACAGGAACAAATATAATGTGTTTGTGTTCATGTATGTATCTTCTTTGTCTTATTTAACTTGGTAGGTGTTTTAAGAAGTCAATGGCAGTAAACCTCATTAAATCTCATTTGGTGGGAAATGCTAAGTATCAATATATTACTTCAAATTTTATACCGTCCTCGTAACTATAGTTAAGACTAATTAATTAACTGCGGAGTACACCTCGTTAACAGGTTTTTGTTTACAGTAACCAAGAATGGTTACTGGCGAGAATTTGGAAAGACAAATCTTGTGATTCGGTCTTTGGTCCTCCCAGCGTTAACACGTAGCTCGGGCCAACACCGTCTCGAGGGCGTCTCTGCCTGGTGCCCCCAGGTTGTCAGGCTTTATGTTAGCCTACGCCGTACTACGGTTATATATTGTGGAATATTTCCCAAATATTCTTTACAGGTCAGTACGAGTGTGTGCTTTGAGGTGTATTGTGAAATATATGCATTCCGATTGGATTTCTATAATGTCCAGCATTTAACCTATTATGATTGATCCGTTTAATTGCCATTATTAAATAGAACATTGCCATTGTTAAAATCCCTAATAGTCTGTTTCGAGTGCTTCGCAGAACATATATCTTTAAACCTAATATAATATTGCTAAGGATAATTGTGATAACTATTCTATGCTATGTTGTAATATTCTAGTCACTAAAGTGTGTAGATGTGTATTTATCTGATAATTTGTACATTATTGATTATTTGTTTGTCAGGTGGAGTTTCTGGAATAAACCTATGTCACATCCATCAGCGTTTAAACATTGAACCAATAAGAACCCACTCAGACGAATCGAGATGCTTATCCTACCGTCTATTACACCTATAATCCTTATGTCACTATCTAAGTCACTTGCTCCAGAGTCACAAACTTCATTATCATCATTGTACAACAATATCTGTTTGTTTTCAACCGAGTCCTGCAAAATTCTTGGGAGTGCATCTTTGCATACCCCACTGGCACACATATACCATTTTTCAATGTCCATCCATGGTTTGTGGGATCAGGGGGTGCATCCAGCTTATGATAATTAAGTTGAATGTAAACTTGGTACTTTACTTGCGTCACATGCAGATTGTGAGACTCTACATATGGTGGGCTGCAGGAATTGGACTTACTTTTCATCTGACCCCACTTCAGTGCTCTAGCTCCAGCTAAAGTTTTACTGTCTGTATCAGTATAGATGTGTCTGATAATGAATACCATTTGCTGAAGGACCCCTTTTGTCAACGGAAGTGTTTTGCAAAAATCTTTTAAAAAATTTTCTTGCCTCAGGGTCTTTTGTTCGTTTAATATAAACTGTCTTTCCCATGCCCCTAAAACCCCACTATTGATGTGTATTGGAATTAATATTTCAGCTATATCATCTGAGCAAAGGTCTCTGCAGCTGAAGATTTTGTCTCTGTTTGATAGGAAGGGTGCCTTCCAGTTGATGTGAAACATATGCTGAAAGAATCTCTACATCCGTGTCCTCAGCATTAGTAACTACTGTCTCCATTTTACCTGCTTTTCGGATTTGTAAACAAATGAAGAACAGAAGCGTGTCTGGCTCAATATGACTACATTAAAATTTTTCCATCATTTCTTCTGAAGAAATGTTCCAACAATTTGGTCTTAGTACACAAAGTCAGTTTCTCTGTAAATTATTGTATGTTTCGTGAACTCATTCTTGAGAAACATTTGCAGCTTTTGTTCGTTTCCTTCATTGGAAAACAGTACCTGAAAGTCATTTCTGTTTGTAAATATATATGAGATTTTCCTGTAGACATTCCTGGACCCGTCTCTATATGGTGTAGTGGATTTACTTCGCTTATGCTCACTCTTTGATGGAATTTTCCACACCAGGGGCATCATCTACAAATAGAACCTGACTTGCATTTGGATTTTTTCTGTTTATAAGAAAAATAAATTCTGCATAATCACCGAACGTGAGAACAGAACCATCAGCTATCTCCCGATTTTCGGTAGGTAGGTTTCCTAAACTTCATTTGAAACCCATATCAACTAAAGCAATGTACTGATCTGGATAATTGTTGATGGGCTGCATGTTTAGCTTCTCGATAAACTTGAACGTTTTGCATTTTCTACATGGAACTGATGATGTTAAATATGGGTAAACAATCATCTGTCACACGAAAATCCATCAACTGTGCGCGAGTAAACTCCTCTTCAGCAGATTCGGTCAGCCAAATTACCGAAGCCATTGCTCTGTTCTTCATTACATCTGTCTTTTTCACTTCGCCTGGGACTGAATTCTTAGTCACAGGAGGTTTGCTGAAAGTGTATGTTGAACAGCTGTGTATTAGAGCGTAAAATGGTGTGTTCTGTGAAATCATGCGTCTTCATAGGCACTTTCAAATTCACGTACACCAGATATCATATCTAAATTAGAGAATTTCCAGGTCATATGGATCACAGTTAAACTCAGTGATGTAACTGTCTAGGTCTTGGAAGTTTGTGACTCTGGAGTAAGCAACTCACATAGTGACTGAAGAATTACATGTATACTTTCAATGAAGATAAATCAGAAGGTCCTTATTTCATTTGATAGAAAACTGTAAAATCATTGGTACATTCCGAATATATTATCTTATTTTATCATGGCTTTCTTAGATAAAAGATGACTGTCGGAAACTCAGATATTTAATTTTTTTTATTAATAGTTTTGATCTCTTAACAAGATAAAGTAATGTTGATATTATTTTATCACATCACTGCTCTAGATAAAGGACATAGGGGCCAGACAATAGAATGGTATTATCTACTTGAAAGTGTAAAGTTCAGATATCTATAATATGAAGCCAACCTCTGTGCAAGTATTCAGAAGTTGAAAACAATGATTGTGTCCTCATCAGTCAATTTTTTTGTGTACTCCCACATATAAACAAATATTTAAGGGAATGTAAAGATTCACTGCCAATAATATGATAAGAAAATTGATTGTTTACTATCGTCCAGAACTGCTCCCCAGCAATCTTTGGTTTGGCCATCCAAGTTACATTTGTGACTAAATTCTTCAATTTAACAATCTGAAATTGTAATATATGATATTCATGACCTTAAAAAACATAAGTTAAGATCCAAAAATCATAAAAAATTGGATATGTAGAAGTGAATAGAGGCATTTTTATATATATATATATATATATATATATTCAGGAAGCTACATGGCGGCCAATTTGAATTTTTGACTCTTGCCGAGTTACCCTCATTTTTACAAGGTTCCCCCCTGCTCATTTTAATAGGCACCTTCAAATTGAGTAAAATCAACCTCCAGCCCTTGGTCATGGAAAAAAGATCACCGGACTACTATATTCTCAGTCTCGCTAATGAGCAACCTATGACTAATCCTTTTGGATTGAGTAAAACTTTGAGCTATGTTATCAGGAATTTTTATGAGAATTATGTTTGGCAGGGTTTGAATCTGGTTTCTTGTACTTATCCTGTGAGCGAAGATATTAAGAAGTCCAATCATACTCATCTGGAAGCCCCACTGAAGTCCACACCTGCATTTGATGACTTATTTACTCATGTCCTTAGAGATGGTGTTAAACCCTTGCCAAAAAGAGGCATATGGTAAATATTATTTGTGAATTTTGATACCTGTTAACAGGAAGTAACCTTTTAGTTCTTTTATAATTTTATTGATATTTTTATGCTTTTTAACTCTGTATCTTTAGAAATTTCACTTCAAATAATACAAAATTGTATATTATTTCGATTATATTGGAATCTTTATATATGTAATCTCGTATTTTGTTGTGGTATTGAGAAATTATTGGCTATTGACCCCAACTTTTTGCTGTGCAGGGTAGTTAGTTATATGTAGATAAAATCTTATGTATATCATGTTACAGGACCTATGATGAAGGCTATTTTTACCTATTAAATGATAATCTTAAGACTGAAACATTGTAATGACTTGTAAATCGAAGATGTCAGTGCCTTCCAGAAGAAAAGTTTCTGGATACTTTTCGGAAATTAAGACGTTTCCAGCTCTCCTTATTGCGTACTAGTCTGCACTGCACAATCAGAAATTTTCTGGAGAAAGGGATTTGATATAAAAAGGGCGAGGACGAGCTAGAGAAGAGAGACTTGGTTTGTTTTTCCTAGTAAGCATTGCTTATGCGCAGACATTTCTTAGACACCAGCTGTGATACTGCTAAATCTCTTCCTTTATTTCTACGCATCTGATAAATCAATTGACAAGGAAACCTTGGAAGATCATATATCATCAGAAAATGTGTTCCTGTTTATCATCTTTTATATCCGAAACTACAAACTGGAAAATCCTTTCAAAAATCAGAGCTGAGTTTCGTCATCTTCTGTTTCTCACTCTATAGAGAATTATAAAGCCAAGTTCTGCATCACCATACGATTTTCATTTTCATTATTCTCAATTTGGGGAACTGTAAGTATTTTGTGAATCTTTTATAATATGGTGCATACTTTTGTTTAATCCTGAATATAGTTTTTTGTTTTTTAGTGATTGCTGGCTTTTATTTCATTTTATAGGTAGTAGGTTGGCCAGGGCATCAGCCACCCGTTGAGATACTACCGCTAGAGTTGTTGGATCCTTTGACTGGCCAGACAGTAATACACTCGATCCCTCTCTCTGGTTACGGCTCATTTTTCACTGCCTACACATACACCGAATAATCTGATCTATTCTTTACACATTCTCGTCTTTACTCATACACCTGACAACACTGAAATTACAAACACTTATTAATTGATCAAGGGGCTAACTACTGTAATGTAATTGTTCAGTGGCTACTTTGCTCTTGGTAAGGGTAGAAGAGACTCTATAGCTGTGGTAAGCATCTCTTCTAGTAGGAGGACACTCCAAAATCAAACCATGTTCTCTAGTCTTGGGTGGTGCCATAGCCTCTGTACGATGGTCTTCCACTGTCTTGGGTTAGAGTTTTCTTGCTCGAGGGTAAACTCAGACACACTATTTTATCTTTTTTTTTTTCTTCCTCTTGGTTTTTTTTTTTATTTTTTTTATTAAGGGTGTGTTGGCCAGGCTTAATAGAAACTCCATGGATGCCTGGTGGTTTTATCAAGAGGTTGTCTTTTCCTTATCTGATTCAATTACTTTTCAAAACCATCCTTGATATCCTCCCTTCAGTTGAAGTGGCTATCCTGGAGGTATTTAGCCTTGCATGTGTATCGGCTCCTCCATGTTGACCAGCTTTTCCGACTTATTTTTCCATAGTCTATGGGTTCGATCAATCAATTTATTTATATTTCTGTACATATTGTTTTTTATATCATTCTTGTTAATGTGTTTTTTAAGTTTGATGTATCTTTTTGTTACCATTAATTCCTATGCTCTCTGGAGACATTGAACAAAATCCGGGACTAGTACGTCCTGTTATGAATGTGGATGTCATAAGATTCAGGTAATAAAAGTTTGTGGCAGGCATAAAAACTTCTGTTTATGTTCGATCTACCGGAATCCTGACATGGTTGATTCCATCTTCGACCATCTTCTTACCATTATGACTAGGATAGTAGAAGATGATAGAAGGGCCTCTTTTGTCTTTGTTGGTGATTTCAATGCTCACCATAGGGAGTGGTTAAATTCTGTTTCTCCTAACGATCGCCATGTCTTAAGAGCTTAAGATTTTGCCTCTGACTCAGGCTGTGAGCAAATAATAAGTGAAGCTACTCAGAGGTTTAGTAACTGCTTGGACCTCGTATACACCGACTCCCCTGGTGTTATAACAAGTAAGGTTGTTTCTCCAGTTGGGACATCTGATCATGTCTTGATTTCATTAGTAGTGGAAACTGAGCAGCCTGTCCCTGATTTATCTTACTCGGGTAGGATTTATATTAAATCTCAAGCAGACTAGAATGGGATTTTGCATGATCTTTGGAGCTTGAATTGGTTACAATTGTAAAGTAGTGTTGGTCCTGTAGTCCCATTGAATGAAAATCTAATCAACATAATTGATAGGAGTATCCCTTCTCGTGTGCTAAGGAACCGAGTGAAAGACCAACCAAGGTTCAATGATCATTGTGCCCGTGCTTATTTGGAGAAGCAGGAGACCTATCATCTTTGGAATGGTAACAGATCAGATTTGGCCTGGCAAAACTATACTCAGAGTTTTTGCTCAGAGAGTTTATGCTTCTACTGAAAAAAATACAATTTAACCATAAAAGAGACTCTTTCTGGTACAGCCCAAGACGATAAGTGGTGGACTACCCTTAAATCTGCACTCTTTGGTGTAGATGCAATAGTTCGTCCTTTGCTTAAACCAGATAACTGTGTCACTCACTGTCTAAAGGAAAAGGCAACCCTTTTGGCAGATGTGTTTGGCAGCAAGCAGAATAACGAGAAACTTGAACTTCCTCATTCCTGCTTTATTTAGGATTACTAACTGGTTTAGCTTTACGATCTCGTGAAATTAAAACTCTCTTGATGGACCTTCGTGCTTATGGAGGTATAGACCCAAATTGTATTTTTCCTTAGTTTTTCATAAAGACTGTAGATTTCTTAACTCCAAAGTTATCTGTTATTTGGCGCAAGTTAACAAGAAGATGAGTTTTTAGCACTTTTTGGAAAATTGGTAATGTTACTCAAAAATGTAAATGTGTGGTAGCTCAAGTCCAACTGATTACCGCCCAGTTTCCATAACTCCCATATTTTATAAAATTTTTATAATAGGTTTGCTGAAGTTAGATATCTATTCCCCAGATTGCAATTTGGTTTTCACAAATGCCTTGGAGCATTTGATGCCCTTATTACAATTTCCTATGCTGTACAGGAATCCCCTGATTATGGTCAGGAAGTAGGAAGTTCATATGATTGACCTAGATTTTACTGCTCCTTGTGAACGTGATAATCATGAGGCCCTTGTTTTCAAAATGAAACAGTTGAGAGTGGGTGTGTTGTTTCTTAGCATCATTATTGAATTTCTAAGTAATAGATCGCAAAGAGTTATTGTTGATGGGCACCATAGTGAGTATAGGAATGTGATATCTGGTGTTCCACAGGGTAGTGTGTTTTGCCCATTACTTTTCATACTTTATACACAT